>NC_051282.1:26313602-26620685 GCF_015220745.1 Sebastes umbrosus | reverse complement strand
TCAGAACGGGCCGCCGGTTACACGGCGCTGATGTAAACAAAAACAGAGGAAATGGGCAGTACAGGCCACGTCTGTGTGCATATGATTTACCGTGGCTCATCGTGTGTTATGACATCCTGCTTTGCTGATATTCTCTCATACAAGGGTTGTATAAGAAAAATGTTCTATAATGATGATGAATAACAAAACATGTATTGGGATCAATCTAAAAACTATCACACTTCATACAACACAGTCTCACGGCAGTTCGTGAAATAGTCACGAAACGTGATCTATTTGATTAACTAAATTACTTAGTGAGGTTTAGGAAAAGATGGACTTGGTAAGGCAACAAACTACTTAGTAAGGTTTAGGAAAAGATCGACTTGGTTAGGTTTAGGTAACAAAACAACTTAGTTAGGTTTAGGAAAAGATCAACTTGGTTAGGTTTAGGTAACAAAACTACTTAGTTAGGTTTAGGAAAAGATCGACTTGGTTAGGCAACAAAACTACTTAGTTAGGTTTAGGAAAAGATCGACTTGGTTATGCAACAAAACTACTTAGTAAGGTTTAAGAAAATATCAACTTAGTTAGGTTTAGGCAACAAAACTACTTAGTTAGGTTTAAGAAAAGATCGACTTGGTTAGGTTTAGGCAACAAACTACTTAGTTAGGTTTAGGAAAAGATCAACTTGGTTAGGTTTAGGCAACAAACTACTTAGTTAGGTTTAGGAAAAGGTAGACTTGGTTAGGTTTAGGATACAAAACTACTTACTTAGGTTTACGAAAAGATCACGGTTTGGGTTTAAATAACACCAGAAGTGGCGTAACATAAGTGCGAAAGTTACATGACAAAAACTACCTGGATAGCTTTAGAAAGAGTTTGTCGTTTAGGTTAAAATAACTCTGGAAGTGCTGTAACTTAGTTACAAGTACGGAAGTTACGTGACAAATAAATAAACATTGATTTGGTCTCACACGGGACACAAATACCAGTCTACTAGGCAAAAGTCCTGTGTTTTTTGACCCACCCATCCACACTGACCTCCTACCTACCGCCACTCTTTATACTTCCTGGTTCACAATTCCATGGATTACATACAAATTGATTTTGTGCTGACCATCTAGGAAAAAAAATGAAATTTTGTGTCTATGTACACAAATAAATACATTACATTTCTATTTCACAAACTGCTGTGTGACTGGGATGATTCATATGACTTTTAAAAATGCCAGTTGGATACAGCGGGTGATGAGTGGGCTTTTAGTGGCATTAATCACGACGAGGAGTGCATTAAATTGTGATGCAGCCCTGACGCACGACCTTCGGAGACCTGCTAATGCAGCGTGAGAGGGAAAGCATTTTGGGTGTCATTGCAGTCAGCACTCGAGAGCCACGCTGAAATTTTAATTCAACCAAAGATGTCTGCAAACTAACTGCATCGACTTGAGTATTGAGTCACAGTTTAATACAATTGCACATGTTTTCATACAGCAGCACAGGTGGTGAGTTTATGTAATATTTGTTGGGGCGGTGGGAAGGGAAGATTTCAAATGTTGACATAATTGCCTGGAGGGTGGTTCAACTGATGTTATAAATTTTTAATATCAAAGGTGTGAGTGTACGTGTTTGTGAGAGAGGTGGAATTAAATATATCAATCGTCGCCAAAGACTTGCTGCCTCTCTTTCTCTCCTCCCCCCCCCCCCCCATCCACGCCACTCTCTCTCTCTTTTCTCTGCATGAAGCTATTAGAGTTACGTAAACAGAGCTGCAAAGGGCAGCGCCTCACTGACGTCTAAGGTTAAGCATTTATAAGATCACTCAGTGGTAGTCACATTTACCAACTACACCACCCGGTGGAGTAGCCCAGGTTTGGAATTGACCATTACCCCTGATAAGTCTGCCGAGCGCCTCATGGAAACAGTAAAGCGCCTGCGGCCAATTTTCCAAAGGTGCTCTTCACTGAGCGCCTTTGTCTGCCGACTCACAAGGAAACAAGTGATCTTATGTTACATCTATGACATGCAACTCTGAATAACAGGACGTACCTTAAAACAACTTTTAACCAGCGGTCTTCATGTGATTGTTTTCTTGATGTTTGTTATCACACCACTTCCACAAATACGGGTTGGTAGAAATTGAGGCCTAATCCGGAGAGAAACTGTGTTCACAGTTCACAGAATAATGAACCTGGATGGACATTTTCTTTAAACAACATAATATACTATATATGTAAAACATTTTAAAGGTTGGGCTGTTCCTATAGTAACAGAAAATTACAAAATTGGTAATTAAGAGATTTTTTGGTAATACTTCATTTTAGCGGTCCGCAAATTTCATTGTAATTAGGTGATAATTAGCAAGTAACCTATTTGACATTTCTTTGGAATTACTGCCAAATTACCCCAATACTGACCTCAAAATGTATCAAAAGTTACTTTATTATAAACATTATTTAATAATGATATGCTAAAATAGCATATAATGGTTAAAATAGGGCCCTTAGACTTGAGAAATGGCTGCTCTTCATTGGAGGTGGAAAACCAAAACTAATAGAGACACTTCTGATCAGGCACAAATCTCACCATTGTGTGACTTATTGTCTACACACTTGTAACCTGTAACTAAGCAAATAGGCGTATTTCCCAAAAGGTCAAACTTTTCAGACTTGCAGATGTAGCTAGAAATCCCTTTTCCCTGTGCTCGGATGCTTGTCGGGGATTAGCCTGTTTGTTTCACGAAGCGAGCATGTATATTGATCTAATTGACATCCCTCCAACTTTGTAAGGTGAGTTCAGGTCTCGGGGTCCACATTATCCGATATGTTTTGTCTGTGTGTTCACTGCTCTTCAATCCATTAGCGAAATAACCACCTGTTCTGTTCATGAGGAATCGCAGGTCAGACGGGTCATGCGAGGAGAACCCTCTGAATCACCGTCTGCTCGGTGCATGTGAGGTTCGATGCTAAACCATTTCTGATAACTCACACAAAGAGGCTGGAAATCTGAAAATACACTGCGTCTAGTTCTAAGAGTCTGTCTTCATAAGAGTTCCACCGCCATCATCTCTCAGAAGGCTAAAATTACATTGATGGATCAAACATGATCATTTTCTGCTTCTGTTTCCCTCGGAGTCAGAGGAAATGTGTGCCCAACACACTCTCTTAAAACAGGTCAGGAACATCGAATACTAAAAAGTGTCACCTCCTTAAAAATCACACGGTGATGTTTTGCTTCACATGTTGTACGTCATACATGAGGTTGCATGTCATGGATAATAGACCAGTTGACAGATTGTGGGTTTATCAAAACATGCAGGTGGTCGGCAAGCTTAAGCTGAGCTCAGGGCAGAGCTCTGATTGGCGCTGAAACCTGAAGCCTTTGTATTGGAAACCGCAGGATCGTTCTTCATTCAACAGTTTCTCTGCACTACGGCCCGGCCTGACACGCAACGGCCCCGAGTCTCACGCCATGTAAACACAGAACGCCCCCCCCCCCCCCCCTCCTTCCCTCAGCATACCAGATCAGCTGGCCACCGCTGCACCAGGAAGACTGAATTAATCGAGTTTTATCTTACCATATGGGCAGATTTTGTCTCGCTGATTTAAACTGATCAGTATTCTGCAGCGAGAAAAAAGGAAGCACATTATCCATCTGTGGAGAAGATAAAAAATGTAACCTCTTAGAATTTCCGTTTCTTGGTTGTCCCAATTAACACAGCTGGCTAGACTTGCATGCTTCGTTCCATATATAAAGTTGACTTTATTGCATTTTTGTGTATATTTAGAAGTAAACTGGAGCATGTACGTAAGCAAATTACATGAATACAACTTGTGAGGTCAGAGATTTTGAGTAGAAGGAGGGGAACAAAGCAGACCCATATGGTGCCACAGTTTAAAAATAGTATCAAGAAAAAGGCTCATGTAAGCCTTACACCATCAGTTGTGTCAGCATGTATGCATGTGATGTAAGTCTGGGCTTTATTCTGGGACCCACACCTGTGCTGAATCAGGTTTAGTCTATGTTTGGTTTTTGCCAACGCACCTGGTAGGTGATATATATTATATTGGGATGTGCATCGACTACTTTGTGGCCACATACCATTAAAAATAGAAATGTTATAGGTCTCAATCTGCATCACAGCAAACACACTGATAGATGGGATTGTCACCATAATTCTTTCCAGGACTTTGTGGACTTTGTGCAAGGATCAACGGTGCGAAATTGCATGCAGGAAAAGATTAATGACAATTGAGTTATGTCAATTCAAATTCACGTTTCTGTAGCGTCACCAGTAGGAAAAGCGACATCACATTTTGCAGCGTACACATGTCACCAAGTCACCAGATTTAGTTTCAATTGCACAAATGGGTTCAATAGAGTTATTGCAGTTCTTTTTGTGCCTCCACACCAGTGACGGCCGTGGCCGGAGGCCTTCTGTTTTCGGGTTGTCCATCCGTCCATCCGTCTGTCCATCTGTCTGTCCGTCCGTCTGTCCTTACCTACAGTACGTACATCCGGTCCATTCTCATGAACGTGATATCTCAGGAAAGCCTGAAGGGAATTTCTTCAAATTTGGCACAAACATCCACTTGGACTCAACGATGAACTGATTTGATTTTGGTGGTCAAAGGTCAAGGTCATTGTGACCTCATAAAACATGTTTCAAGGCCATAACTCAAAAATAAATGTCTAACAGGATAAAATGACGAAGTAATGACATTTTGGACAGACATGGATGTAAACTGCAACTTGACTGGTTGGTGGAGGTATACGACCGTGAGGTGGTAATTCTAGTTTTTGCCAAATATGCCTTTTAAAACTATATTTCACTTTATATGAATATGTTGTGTATGAAAATTTGCGAATCATTGAAATGAGTAGTGTAGAAACTGTTTTCCAAAAAAAAATTAAAATGGCTGTAATATGGGAGAAATTTGAGGAGAGTCTGGATTTTGCTGTCTCCTATGACCTGTTCATGTGTTGGAGAATAATATATATATATAAATATATTCTGGAAAATAAGTAAATCCAGCAGCATTTCGTGACCTTACTGTACAGACACATTACTGCAGATCCACTGACATTTTAATGCACATTGCCTCTGTGACGTGAGTAAAAAATAAACCTAACCATCCATGCACACACACATATGCTCTTGTAAATTAGACTTCTCACTAACTGATTATGTGTTAAGCATGTTACGCACTGGGGGCTGTTCATGTGTGATATGCCATCACAAGGAACGGGGGTGATGACAGGATGCAAACAATTTTGCTGTTTCTGTTTGCAATTAGATTTCTAACACATGTGCTTTAATACCAAATACGTCACTGCTGTTTGTCAGTCAGCGGGTTTCTTTGGCTGTTTTTTTTATCTTCATCGCTGTAATATTTAATTCATTGAATTGCAAATAAGGTCAAACCACAAAACATTATAAAAAAATCTCTCAGCAAAAAGACTCTCAGACTGATTCTCCACAGTCTGCTGCAGCTGAGTCTTCATCCTTTTTATTATTTTAACTGACAACACAAGATTGGTTCCTTCAAAATATGCAGAAAACTGGCTAAATCACTCCACCAGATCAGAAAAACACATCACATCAGCTGTGAAGCGTCGTGTTCTCACAGTCTTTTCCAGCCTTTTCTGTCCTCTTCGCTAATTGACAAAGGCAAACACGGCTGAGAGGGGAAATTAATCTAATGTGTATCATCGGCCGTTCCCTGAGCTGGCTGCAGCTGGTGTTGCTGACTCTGCTTGATGGCCACGTTGCCAGGACAGTGCATGTGTCGAGGTCTGGCTAACAGAACAGGCTGCAAACAGGCTGGGACACAAAGACGGGACACAAACACGGTTCAAGACTAAAGGCACGAGTCGGGACACAACACAGACACCAAAGACACATGATACTGTACTGTATGTTTGTCTGTTTTCTAGGACCGACCCTGAGCTGGTTCTCAGACGAGCAGCCTAACTCAGGGTCTGTGTGTTTGTCATTGAGTTTCAAGAGAACTCACAGTGAAAATGTTGATGTTTCTCTTCCAAACAAATAAAGAAACTCTTGCCATGACCTTTGTCAGCTGTTACCAAGAAGAAAACCTTGTTTTTGAATCAAACATGTGAAGCAGATTTTTTGATATTTTTAAATTCATTGTCTCTGGGCACATGATACAGCAAAAAATCAATTATCTTATTTACCACTAGTATCCTAAGTATAGTAAAAATATATGTGATTAATGAATTAAAACTCTTGCCAACAACTATCTAAAATGCACAGAGATATGTGATGATGTGTTTCCCTATGGATGAGAACATACATGATATTCCCTCCATGGTGTTGTTGTGCAGGCAGTACTATGGCAGTGTGCTGAACAAGCCTGTAGGCACGTGTCCTGTTACACGCAACGCTGGGAACACACTGGCTTAATTACTGACCCATAGTGGAGGGAGTAGCACTGGTTCTCTCCGACCTGGTTGCACAAACTCGTCGATCAAGCACAGGACAACCAGGCTTAGGTACGCCTATCTGATTTCATCCATTCAATGACCCACAGAGGGCTAAAAAAAAAAAAGGTAATCAGTGTTGGCTTGTTAGGTTTTAGGTTTCACATCGAATCAATGTAAATACCTAGACTTGTGACTTTTTCTTAGACCTGTTTTGGACATTGTGTGAAATATGTTATTTGTTATTTCAAAGTTAGAGAGAAGGAGAAAAGTCAACTTCAACTTAATCCAGCTATGATGCCAGTTTGTAAACTTGGGGAATCTTAACACACTGACAGGAGTCAAGGACCAACTGCTGTCATTTGATGGACATTAAATAACACAGGATTTATGATCATTATAGCCTCTCCAAAATGTTAAATTCTGTCTTAGTTCTTTATATGCCATGTGGAAGGACACCTAATGGATATTATCTATAATATATCTTTTTGTTTTTAACTATTATTTGTAAAGTATTCATGCTCAGGCATGATAAAAACAACAACAAATGCAAGAAGCAGAGGTGGAAGAAATACTCAGATCCTCCTTTACTTCAGTAAAAGTAGAAATACAACAGTCTAAAAATACAAGTAAAAATCCTGAATTCAAAATGTTACTTAAGTAAAAGTACAGAAGAATTATCGGCAAATACTTAAAGTAGAAATACAGAACGGCTCCTTTCAGTGTTATATTATTATAGAATATTATATTATTCTGTTTTTCTCATTAATGAAAACATGTAAGAGCATTTTAATGATGCAGTTCATCAATGTGGAGTCAATTTTAGATCATTTGTGTACTCCTGGTTGAGTAGATTTAGTTTATATAGTTTTATCATTTTATTTAAAAAGTAACAAGTAGCTACAGCTGTCAAATAAATGTATTGGTGTAAAAAGTACAATGTTCCTAGTATAAAGTGGCAGAGAATGGAAATACTCAAGTAAAGTACAAGTATGTCCAAATTGTACTTAGTACAGTAGCCTACTTGAGTAAATACTTGAGTAATATGAAACTCCTGTAGCTTATAAAATGACAAAAGTTACAGTCAGCTGCTAAATCGTTAGAATGCAAAACTGGGAGGCTCTCAACATGGTGACGGCTGAGGGGGGTGTCTTCCCACGAAACTTGGGAAGACGGCCATCATCTCTCAGTTTCTGACGACAGAGTGGACGACCAGTACACGCCCACTATTGAGGACTTTCATAGGAAACTCTACAGCATCAGGGGGGATGTTTACCAGCTGGACATTTTGGACACATGTGGAAATCATCCGTAGACAGTACTCCTCTACATCTTTACATAATAGACAATAGTTATTTGATGCTTTATTAACTCTCTGGATGTCGTATAGAGCACCTTTAATGAGATGGCTTAAACTTGTCAGCGCGACAACACACATGGACCACAAAACAGGACATCTTCTTTTAACAGTTCTCTCTGTACCCAGATTCACAGGTGAGAATGTAAGTGAAAGGTGATAAGTGGTTCAGGTGCTAAAGTGGATGAAAAGAGTTTGAGTCACAACCAGCGGGCTCTATCTTTAGACGGTCTGTGGGGTACTTTGATTAACACATACGAGGAAGTCAATACAAATTGGATTGGATGGCTTCCAGCCACCAGTCACACCCAGCTGTTCTCCAGCTGCAGTTTTTTTTTTCCTTCTCATTGATACGTTCAATAAAGGGAAATGTAATTTACTTACTTGAGACAGCTGCTCCACTGATGAGGACTATGAAGTACAGTATCATAACAGTATAACCTTAGTCTATTTATAAGTATTTGCATAGCAACATTCATACAGGTTATCTCAAAGTGCTTTACAGATGAACAGTAAAACAAATGCAGACGAATGCACATGGGAAATAAAAATGATAAATTAAAGGGGAAATAGGCCCATTTAAAAAGTCATACATGTTATTCCTATGATCCAAAAATATTAGTAAACATGAACAACTCTCTCCCAAATCCAAAGGTGCTAACACTCAGACTTGTGATGTCATGGGATACAAAGTGTGAAGCTGCCCCATAGACAATGAATAGGGTGAGATGTTCTCGGTGGTACTGAGAGCACCCAGGGGAACAACCTGAGTATGTGGGAACATTTTCTGTTTCACACCTGACAACACTACAATAGGATCAAGCTCATTTGGGTATACAAAAAGAAAAAAAACATTCTGTGGGTCCACAAAATCAGTATCTATGTGGCAGCTCCAGACTATACACCCTATGACATCACCAGTTGGATACTTACTGTACTTCTCTGGTTTCTGGCTTTGAGAGGGCGTAGCTCATGTTCACACTGAACTTTCCTCGGCCATGGAAATAACATCTTGGAATTCTTAATTTAGGTGGTGCTCCCCTTTAAATAATAAAACCAATAAAATAGAATAACAAATAAAATAGATAAGAGAAATTTAACACATTTAAAAAACAGGAATACAATATATTATATACATAGGGAGACTGCTAAATGTATATAGGCCTTTAAGAACATCAAACTTCAGTTAAGCGTATGCAGCATCTTAATAGGCTGACACATAAACTCATGCATGTGGGAAAACTGAGGATTATAAGAGCAAAAACACACTTTCCCCCCCCATTAACAAGCCTTTTGTGTGTGTCCTCCTAACCTCACATATTCCAGCTGCTTTCTCCTGAGGGAAAGTCTGTTTACTGAGAAAAAACAGATGAAACCGATACTCGCATACGATTTGGTGTCTCTATAGGGACAAAAAATAACAAAGAAAATGCTGTTTCGTTGCATGCACAACATGTTAATGTGAAATGTATTTGTCTAATGCATTCAAACTCATTGGTTTAATATAATGTGCACACAACTTGGTGTCTCTATAGGGACAAAAAACAACAAAGAAAATGCTGTTTCTGTGCATGCACAACATGTTAATGTGAAATGTGTTTGTCTAATGCATTAAAAAACTCATTGGTTTAATATAATGCATATACAACTTGCAGATTTAAAAACATGATTTTGGGGCAAAAAAGAACAAAGAAAATGCTGTTTAGTTGCATGCATAACAGGATTAATGTGAAATGTATTTGTCTAATGCATTAAAACTCATTGGTTTAATATAATGCGTACACAACTTGCATATTTAAAAACATGATTTTTCACCATTTCATAGTTATTTTGTGATTATTACGCACGAAAATGTGTTCAAATGTTTAATGGTTAAGCATTTATAGTTGCTATCTTTCCCTGTTTCTGTTGAAGAGTGTTGGACAGTGCTGACGCACACAAATTGCCAGAGTAACATTATGATATCTGGTCTCTCTCTCCAGCTCCCCAAAGCTGCAGCGTGACGCATGACGCGTTTTGGAGGCGCGGCACAATTTCCCCATAAATACCGAGTCCTGCTCTCCTCCAGGCTACAGACACAGACACAACAGCGAGGTTACACCTCCTCACATCACTGGAAAGGACTTAACTCCTGCTCTACAGCACCGCCGAAACTCCTGGTGCATTTCTGCAAAAAGGAAAACATGATTAAGAAAATGTCTCCACCCGAGAATGAGTTCAACATTCCGGCCAAGAACTGCCACAGGATGGTGATCCTGGGCTCCACGAAAGTTGGGAAGACTGCCATCATCTCTCGGTTTCTGAACGAGAGAGTGGAAGACCAGTATACTCCAACTATTGAGGACTTTCACAGGAAACTTTACAGCATCAGGGGGAACGTTTACCAGCTGGACATTTTGGACACATCTGGAAATCATCCGTTCCCTGCGATGAGGAGGCTTTCAATTCTTACTGGTGAGTTGAGCTTCAGAATCAGAATCAGTATCAGAATCAGAATCTTAGAATCAGAATCTTAGAATCAGAATCAGAAAAATCAGAATCAGAATCTTAGAATCAGAATCTTAGAATCAGAATCAGAAAAATCAGAATCAGAATGGTGTTTATTGCCAGGTGTAAGATGTATACACTAGGAATTTGCTTTGGTTTTGTTGGTGCAAGTTAAACAGTATAATAACAAAAGTATAGATAAAAACGTTAGAATAAAATAAGAATAAAAAAAATTGAATATCTATCAATATACAATACTTCAACCCCCCCCCCCCCCCCCCAAAAAAAAACATATGCTGCTGTTTTGCAGAATCAGAATCATGTTTATTGCCAGGTGTAAGATGTATACATTAGGAATTTGCTTTGTTTTTTGTTGGTGCAAGTTAAACAGTATAATAACAAAAGAATAGATAGAACGTTAGAATAAAATAAGAATAAAAAAATTTAATTTCTACCAATATACAATACTTCTGCTGTTTTGCTGCTACTAAATTGCATTTTTAACTTGACATTGACCCTGTCTCTTCTGTTGTGTTTTCCAGGTGATGTGTTCATCTTGGTGTTCAGCCTGGACAACAGAGACTCCTTCCAGGAGGTGCAGCGCCTGAAGCGTCAGATCTACGAGACCAAGTCGTGTCTGCGTAACAAAACCAAGGAGAACGTGGATGTGCCGCTGGTCATCTGCGGCAACAAGTGCGACAGAGACTTTCACCGAGAGGTGCAAGAGGAGGAGATCGAGCAGCTGGTCGGAGGAGGAGAAGGAGAGGAGACCTGCGCATACTTTGAGATCTCTGCGAAGAAGAACACCAACGTGGACCAGATGTTTCAGACTCTGTTCTCCATGGCCAAGCTGCCCAACGAGATGAGCCCCGGGCGCCACTGCAAAGTGTCCGTGCAGCACTGCGAGCTTCTGCACAGAAAGTCCTTCAGGAACAAGAAGTGCAAGGATGGGAACGCGTACGGGATTGTGGCGCCGTTTGCGCAGAGACCCAGCGTGCACAGTGACTTGATGTACATCAAGGAGAAAGCGATAGGAGGCAGCCAGTCTAAGGAGAAAGGATGCGTCATATGCTGACACTTTGAGACTTTCTGTGAGACTTTTCTACAACTGTAAATCGGAGCTGTTGTGCATGCAGAGGCTGCATAAAGCTCAAAGACTGTGATACAAATGTGAACCAAACTGTGAAGAGACAGACATGGTGGAGAGGCTCTGTCCACGTGAAGAGATGCAAGAGATGCTCTGAAACAATGCTGTATAATCTGCCTCTCCTTTAGTTTGAGAGAAAAATGTTTACATTTTGCTATTTTTCTTTTTCATTTTTTTTTTTTCTCAAACTTGGTGGAACTTGAATGTTTGTTGCATTATGAACAAAACTGAATGTGTATTTATTATATCCACGTCGATTTTTTTGGATAAGAAAAGGGAAAATAAAACCACTTGATACTTTCATAATCTGTCTCCCTCTTCTCTTTCCTTTCAAGCAAAACACAATTAAGTTACATGAAACACTGCAAAGTCTCAAATGTACTTATGCACATTTCATGCAGCAGTTTCACTCTACTGGGAAATAGTCTCAGTTTGTTGAAATACATATTAGCTCATCCTGTCACTCCATACACAAGCAGATAAGAGATTAAAGCTGCAACATACTGACCTGAGGTTCCAACATTATAAATCGTGATTAATCGCACATTTATCTGTGCAAAATGTACCTTAAAGGGAGATTTGTCAAGTATTTAATACTCTTGTCAACATGGGAGTGGGCAAATGTGCTTTCTTTATGCAAATATATGTATAAAGGTCTTATTGTAAATCAATTAACAACACAAAACAATGACAAATATTGTCCAGAAACCCTCACAGGTACTGCATTTAGTATAAAAAAATATGCTCAAATCATAACATGGCAAACTCAAACTGACTACAGTATGACTTGCCCCAAAACTGCATGTGATTATCATAAAGTGGGCATGACTGTTAAGGGGAGACTCGTGGGTACCCATAGAACCCATTTTCATTCACATAGCTTGGGGTCAAAGGTCAAGGCACCCCTTTTAAAATGGCCATTACAGTTTTTCCTCACCAAAAATTTGGGTAAGTTTGGAGTGTTTACCATTGGCTTCCTTAGGTTTTCTAGTTTCAAATGATGCCAGTATCTTCACTCTAGCTTTAAAACTGAGCCCGCTACAACCTAAAAGTTGCAAATTGCATTAATGTGTTAAACTAGTGAGGTTCAAACAAAATTGCGGTAACGTGTTAACTTTGAAAGCCCTAGTTCCAACACACTCCTCACATTGTTTCAAGCACTTTCACTCAGGTTTAACTGTATATCAGCTCTGTGCCAGGATAAGGCATAGTAGACCTTGATATATTCCACTATTAAATCATTGGATTCTCAATATCCCTAAATCCCCTTATAAAAGAAACATAGTAAATGATGCATACCGATAGTAGTTTGTTAAAAAAAATGCTTAGGCTAATTAGTGATGAAGGCCACATGCTAAAATCAATGTGTACGACTAGACTGATTAGAAAAAGGCTTTAAGCCAATAGTTCTTAATCAATTCATTTTATTACAAAATATTGCAAGATATCACAAGATAAGAAAACTGAGAAAAAACTACATTTAATACAAATACTACATAACCAGGTTTGCATTCTCGCAACGCAAAAAAAGAACAAAAAGAGAACATTTTGTGAAGTTCAAAGACATCTTGCAAAAATAAGTCCTTGCTCATTTTAAACGTCCATCCCGTATTCTTGAATCCCACATCTGCTCCATGGGTGCAAAACAAAACATCCTCCCTGCACCTCGACTGTCTGTGAGCTTTCCTCCAGTCAGAGCAGTGATCCAGTCTTCAGGTTCACGATGCTTTTGGCACATCAAACATGCACAGGCTTTTGTATTTCTGCAGCAGCTGGTTCTTGGTGCTGACCTGCTCCCGCAGCGTGGCCAGCTGCTGCTGCTGCTCCAGAGGGCTGCTGTCTACCCCGGGCATGGTGGAGATCTGCTCCCGAGCCTCCTGGATCTTCGTCTTCAGCTTGGCCAGTTCTTGGTGGACATCCTGGCTGTCCTTGTCCATGCTTAAAGGGAGTAAGGAGAATGAGGGGAAATGTTATTTTTGGACATTTACCTTTTCTAGTTAGCCTAGCACAGGGATCGGCATCCTTTTTTATCAAAAGAGCCATTTTAGTCAAAATGAAAAAAATAAAAATTGTCTGGAGCCGCAAAACATTTGATCATTGTGATGAAGGTAACACAGTTTATAGTCTAAGTATATAGAATGTAAGTCTAATGCAGTGAGGGCCAAATAGACAATATACTACGGAGTATTAGGGTCACATTGAGGAGAAAAAACATCTAAGATTTCCAGAATAAAGTCATAATTACGAGAAAAAAGTAGTAATATTACGTGAAAAAAGTCATAACTTTACGAGAAAAAAAAGTCATAACTTTACGACAATAAAGTCATAACTTTACGAGAAAAAAAGAAAATAACTCGTAAAATTACTACTTTATAATATTGATTTTATTCTCATAATACTACGACTTTTTTCTCTTAAACTTGTGATTTTTTTCTCAGAATATTACAACTTTTTTTCACATAAACTTGTGACTTTATTCTCATAATATTATGACTTTATTCTCATAATATTACAACTTTTTTCTCCTAAATTTATGACTTTATTCTCATATTATTACAACTTTTTTCTCTTAAACTTGCCACTTTATCCTCAGAATATTATGACTTTTTTTCTCATAAACTTGTGACTTTATTTTCATAATATAACAACTTTTTTTCTCGTAATATTATGACTTTATTCTCATAATATTACAACTTTTTTTCACATAAACGTGTGACTTTTTTCTCGTAATATTATGACTTTATTCTCATAATATTACAACTTTTTTACTCATAACTTGTGACTTTATTCTCGTAATATTATGACTTTATTCTCGTAATATTATGACTTTATTTCTCTTAAACTTGTTACTTTATTCTCATAATATTACAACTTTTTTCTCCTAAACTTATGACTTTATTCTCATATTATTACAACTTTTTTCTCTTAAACTTGCCACTTTATCCTCAGAATATTATGACTTTTTTTCTCATAAACTTGTGACTTTATTTTCATAATATAACAACTTTTTTTCTCGTAATATTATGACTTTATTCTCATAATATTACAACTTTTTTTCACATAAACATGTGACTTTTTTCTCGTAATATTATGACTTTATTCTCATAATATTACAACTTTTTTACTCATAACTTGTGACTTTATTCTCGTAATATTATGACTTTATTCTCGTAATATTATGACTTTATTTCTCTTAAACTTGTGACTTTATTTTCATAATATAACAACTTTTTTTCTCGTAATATTATGAATTTATTCTCATAATATTACAACTTTTTTTCACATAAACATGTGACTTTTTTCTCGTAATATTATGACTTTATTCTCAGAATATTACAACTTTTTTTCACATAAACTTGTGACTTTTTTCTCGTAATATTATGGCTTTATTCTGATATCACAACTTTTTTTCTCTTAAACTTATGACTTTATTCTCCTGATATTACAACTTTCTTTCTCATAAACTTGTGACTTTATTCTCGTAATATTATGACTTTATTCTCATAATATTACAACATTTTTTCTCTTAAACTTATGACTTTATTCTCCCTATTATTACAACTTTCTTTCTCAAACTTGTGACTTTATTCTCATAATACTACGACATTTTTCTCTTAAACTTATGACTTTATTCTCATAATATTATAACTTTATTCACGAAATCTAAAAAAAAAAAAAAAATGTTTCCTCAATGTGTTCCTAATACTCTGTCGTACCGTCATACCATAGACCTACAACAATGATAAATACAAATGAAAGTGTAAACAATACACCAGTGGAGAGGAGTTAAGAGCTGCTGGTTGCTTAGAGACCGCTGTTCTAGCAGGTTGCTTAGAGACCGCTGTTCTAGCAGTAAGAGCTAACGTTAGCTACCGTTAGCTTTATGTCAACAAGCTTAGCAACTCCAGCCAAAAACGAGTGTTTACGACAAGTAAAAGAGCTTTTCACTGAGCCGTGAGTAACGTTAAACACACACGAGTCCGCCGGTAGTCTTACCATTTGATAATATCATGAACTAAAGGCAGCAGAGAGCAATCCTCGCTCTCCTTCTCTCCTCTCGGTTGAGACACCGCCATCGCGCTCCTCTGCTCCCTGCTTCACGACGCACACGATACACGTCACGCATGATGTGCTGACGTCACGCCACTCTTATTGAAGTTGAATTTGAATGGCACTGCTCCAAATGGGCTTCATTAGATCAGCTATGTGCTCATAACAAACACTTGGAGAATGGCTTTATGACTTAAATATTTTAGCATATAAAAGGAGAAAAAATATTTTAGGAAATTATGACACAACAAGCTACAGCCTGTTTATGTATATATTGTTCTTGTGGCCTTCTTTTAGCTGGGTCCTGATCCCAGTAAGCCTTTGAGTACTCTTTGTCATGTTTGTGGTATGTCTGTCTCTTGTCTGTGCTCTACCTAATTGTCAATACGGATGTCATCCTCTATTTTTGCTGCAAAACAAATCTACCTACGGGGACAAATAAAGTCACCTGAACCTGAACCTGAACCTACAGCCTTAGTTTTTTTTCCATTATTATTTAGGTGCTGGGTCGTCAAAAATGTTGAGGAAACAGAAGTGCTGGGTTCTTTATTTTATTTATTTTAATATATATTATTTCTAAGCTGTGTCCAAATGTTTGAGGTTCTCAGACCAGCTAAACTGAAAAGATTTCACTCCTATTTTACTACAACAATAAGTGTAAGGATGGTGATATCGCCTCAAGTTTCACCCGCTCTACCATGCTTACTTCCCATTGCTCAAATTATAGAGCAACCACGATATATTTGGATGGGGCACCAGACGACAAAAATCTCTTAAACCTGCAGTAGGCAAAATGTTTTTGGCATTATTTGGCAAAAAATTCCACAATAACCTTTCAGCATATTGTAATTCAAGTGCTCAATGAAAACTAGACTTCTGCACCTCCTCATGGCTCTGTTTTCAGGCTTTAAAACATTTAGCCTGTGACGGTAGACTTCGGCCAATCACAGGTCATTTCAGAGAGAGAGCGTTCCTATTGGCTGTTCATTCAACGGAGGCAGCTACTTGCAAACTCTGATCAAACGGTCAAACTAGGCAGCGCTGATCAAATCTTAATCAATATTCTCTTACTGTAATGCCTATTTCTTGCCTCAAATGTTTTCAGAAACATCTTGTATTGTACTGTTTAGCTGTAAAATGAGAAAGTTTGCTCCGGCTGGTGGGCGGTGCTTGGTATTTCCTCAATTGATCTCAACATGGCTGCCGGGTCACAAACTTTCTCATTTTACAGCTAAGCCGTACACTACAAGATGTTTCTGAAAACATTTGAGGCGAGAAATAGGCATTACAGTAACAGAATATTGATTCATATTTGATCAGCGCTGCCTAGTTTGACTGTTTGATCGGAGTTCGCGAGTGATTGACAGCTGCTCAAAGATGACAGGCTCCAGGTTGGTTCTGATTGGTTGTTTTCTTTCGGTCTGTGAAATCTTGCAGATGCCATTAGGAGCACCGGAGGAGACAGAGACACATGCTTTTTTTTTTCTTTTTTTTTTACAGATTACCTTTCTCATGCACTACTGTCAGAATATAAAGACGGTTTTATAGAATAACTTTTTTATATCATATTTGCTCCAATTCTACCCACTGCTGCTTTAATGGGTCAGTTGGGTCATATAACTATATTGGAGAGGTCTAACATGAATTTCTTTTTCAGGTCATAGGTACTGCTATGTGTAAGACAATAACGGATTCTCTTTTGAACGATAACCTATATATTTCGAATATATCTCGAAATAGGCCACAGACACTATAAATAGACAGAACAAACAAACCTAACCTACAATGACTGCAGATAATGCCACATGCAGCTACCTAGCAACCTTAAGCATCCATACCTAAATTCGACCTCCTATGTCTACAAGTGTGCCGCGACACGTGCATGAAGAGTGAAACTTAGCAACCTTTATGGTCTAATGGGCTCCAATGAGCATATCCTATAGATCAGTGAGGAGTTGTATTCAGGTCATGTCTTTCTATCTGGGTACCCCTCGTTCCTTGTTTGCACATGATAAAAGAGAAAACCTGACAAAAAAGTGGACATGTAAGCGTCACCAGTACTTCCCGTCTACCGTATATTTCTGAGCAACAGCTTATTGCCTCTCAAATGCATCTATACATGTGCAGATGCATCTCTCTTTGCACTGAGTATCAGCAGCAGTATCAGTATCTGAATCAGTATCAGCAGCTCTGCAAATACCCTCCATGTTCTTCTCAGCCTTCATTGACCTATATTCCTGCGGTGATCAGGTCTCAATCACCCACAGGTTTCACAGTCGTAAACTTCATTAGTCTGGCATCTTGAAGGATTTCACAATAGGCGCACTTAGTGCTTGACTGCTGATAAGTCAGTGTGTTAATATTGGTAATGACCGTGTGTATGGAGTTGCTTATCGCATGCCTGCAAATAGAGTGACACCAATGATGAACAGCGTCACAGATTAGGCTATCTACCGTGTTTACGATGGAGTTAATCTGTAAAGTAGTTAATTGTCTTTTAAACACATAAAATAGCATGATTGGCGTATGCTTGTATATGCTATAGTTGATTACGTTTTACTGCCTTTTCTTTCACGAGATTCAATTTTATCTCTTGATGTTCTAAACCTTGCTGACCTATATATTTCCACAGCAATATGTTCTCATCAAAGCATCCAGCAGTTAATCCCTCCCCCCTGACACACACACGTTACTACCCACACCTGGTAAACACCATGGAGACACATTCTCATTAGCCATTGCAGCAGAGAGACCACCGCCGTGACACACAGCCAGCGAAGACCTAATTAAGAGCAGCTTTAGCGAGACTTAAAGGGACTGTTTGTAACTTTTTAAGCGTATAAATGTACCGGATCGGGACACATGCGCGCTCGCATATGCGCGCTCGCGTGTGGCCTGCGTCCCCGCTCCTCTGCCTGCTTGCCTTCACTCAGACAGAGCGCGCATTCTCGCATACTCGCTCCACCTCTAGACGTGAATGCGCACTCACTCCACACTACAGAAGAGTTAGTTTAGCTCTGAGAATATCTAGTGAATGTACAGTGGACGTTTGTGCAGAAATAAATGCTGCAGCTTCACCAGACAAACAGAGGTTTTCCGTGTATTGTTAAGTGACGGGACTCTGCAGAGAGAAACCTTGTCGTATCGTTACCGACCGGGTGCCGGTGTCTCCCTGTTCACTCCGGCTGCGGGCGGAGGGAGACGAGTTACTCGCTGCCTGAGGCAGGAGAAGCAAACACAGTATCAGCAGTGATTCATGGAGAGACCTTCATCTGGTCAGCTAACATTACTGCCAAGCAGCTGAAATATAGTGATGTTGTGGTTTTAGCTGACGTGTGTCACCTCACTGTTTTGAGCGATGCTCGTTCATGTCTATTTAGAGCGAGCAAGCACGAGCCCGACGCTGACTTTTGTTGATTTCACGGCCACAGGTGTCGCCGTTAAGAATCATTTCTGAAAGTTACAAATAGTCCCTTTAACCTCCTATTCAGACGTGAGGCTTTTATTGAACATTTTCTCTGGTCACACCTACAACCGAGCGGTCGTTGTGATTTTACCGAACACTTAATCACTCAGGCTAATTTCCAGTATATCTTTACATACTGATGAAACTTACATGGATGGTATACGTGACCCATATTTGAGTTTGTAGGGCGTTATGTAGACCAAGTGTTTTACGATTTGGGTTATGGGGAAAGCTCTGACACATCACATCTATGAGAAAAGTGGGCCATTTCATGACCCAACGACACACACAAACCTTATCCTGGAATAAAACGCACATTGGTATTGTAATTGGACAGATATTATATATAGCATAACAGCCGTGTCATGGAGTAAAATGATGTGTGTGGCAGTAGTAAAGGTTGTAAAATTTCCTGTCCAGGTAGGATAAGTGTCACATTAGTATGTGCATATGAGAGTTTGTCTCGTTCAACAGTTTTCACTGTGACTTTGGTTTAATTCTTTGACCCATTTACAGCAACAAGGCAGGAAGAAGCTTGTTAACTCGCTGTTGGTCGGAATCATTGATATCACTTTGATTCATTGAACGTGTGTTATTTCTTTGGCGAGCTAATTTGCCATGAAACGATTCCACAAATAATAAAAAGTTAAAAAAAAATGTTGCTTAGATGGAGAAGTAAATGTGATGCTGTTAATGTTTATACACATTTGCATTTTCTATCTGGATTACAAGCAATGGTAATATTAATGTTTTGGTTGTAGAACCATAACGTTTTTTAATGATAATATGTATTTAGATTAGGGTTATCTGTTACAGTTTTAAAGCGAGAGTGAAGATACTAGCATCATATGAAACTAGAAAAACTCAAAGAATCCATTGGTACCAACCATGTCATTCTAGTTTGTTGCAAAGGAGCCTAAATAATGCTCCAAACCTGCATATTTGTTATGCTTAATTCAGTACCTGTGAGGGTTTCTGGACAATATTTGTCATTGATTTCCCATAATAAATATATACATACATTTGCATAAAGCAAGCATATTTGCCCACTCCCATGTTGATAAGAGTATTAAATACTTGACAAATCTTCCTTTAAGGTAAATTTTGAAGAGATAAAAAATATCCGATTAATTTGCAATTAATCGTGATTAAATATTTTAAGTGACTGACAGTCCTAATTTATATTTAATGGGTATTTTACTGAAACTTTTGTTGCATTGGATGCTCCAACAACAGCAAACGTTGTGCTTTTTTTTGGTAATCATATTCAGACCTAAAATATACAGCTATGGTTTGGAAGTTTCATTCATTCACTGTCAGTCTCTTTACTTTCCATGATGTGATGATTTATATCTACATATCTATGAAACTATGATCCCTATGGACCACTGCTCAGAGTAATCACGCAACATTTCATTCAGAAAGTTAATGATAATATGACAATGACCACATGAAAAGCATTAATGCAGTTAGTCTTTTGATTATGTTCTCATTTAGTTTTTTGTTTTAATGTAAACTTGCTATTTAAATCCCCCCAGTAAAGAGCCTTGCTTCCATCAAACTTGTCCAATTAAAAGAAAATGTTAAACGTATAATTTTTTAAGTGCATTCAAAGACAAATAAAAGCCATTTAAAGTCTTTTCAAATATATTGACAAACGTTAAAGCGGAACTACGCCTATTTTAAAACTTCATACATATTATGCCTATGGTCGAAGACAGTCTTTAGATTATTAGCATATTATAACTATTAAAGAAGCAACGATTCTGCTATAGAGCTTCACCTTGAAATGAAAACGGTGGGTCTTTAATACAATTATAGAAATCTTTATGAATTTACATTCAGTCAACACAAACCTTCCCTTCACACTTCCTGCCTCTCCTGCAGTTCTCACACCCTTCCCTTCATCTCAGCAACAATAGGTGGAGGAAGGCAGAAATTAGTTTTTCCTTGTCAATGGTTGATTGAGGTTTAATGTTCTATTCAGAATGAAGTACCATTGAATTTATTATTAATTCATTAGTATTTATTCACCATTTATTCACAAACACGTGCAAGGTAGTATCCTTTATTTCCAGTCAGCTTCTGAATTGTTTAAGAAAGCCTAGATTTACACAAAAGCCTGCACGTCATTATCTGTCTCTGAAGAAACGAGGCTCATCCGTCTACGCTTCTAACAAATTTCAATGATAACCTATTGACAACAAATGTCTCTCTTCTTGTGAGAATCCTCACGAAAAACAACTGAAGATCGCTTAACATGAAAATGATATCAAGTCAGTGGGAAAGGCCATGGGTACAAAGGTTTGTATAAACTCTGGCTCCTAACAGACATTCCCATCTATGAACTCCAGAGATAAATCACTAATCAGGGAATATCTTTCCCTGCAACTCCAAGTAAACTTGTGCTTTATGCCTATCGAGGGACTTCTGGCTAACATACGGGCCTGTGTGACTTCAGACCTCTTCAAGTTGAACCAGTCCATAACAGTCCCCCGGTGGATTGCCTCGCCCCAGCCAGCCGCTGTGATGACGCGAGAGGGCCGCTGCAGCTTGTAACCTCCCAGCAGCATCTCTGGCAGAGAGCTGGCAGGATGCAGATGTCCTGACTGCTGATCTGTGCTCTAATATTACCATGCTTCTCCATAATATGGAATATAATCTATCACAATCAGTCAGTGGCGCTGTACGTCATTGAAATTTGACATTTTCTTATTAAATACAATGACTTTATTAAATCTAATAGCCATGAGGACCTTTATGGTCAGATTGTGTGAGCAAAACAAAAAGTTTCATGTGACAGGAAATGTTTTCCAATCATCTGAGTTCTTGGGAAAAACAATTCAGAAACTGTCTTTGTGAAGTCAGCTGCCGATCATTATGCATTCCAAAGTAACATTTAATTTGATAAACAATGCTTCCCAGTCATGCACATTTGGGGTCGTTCAGTCATGAAATCCCTTTGTGTGTGTGTGTGTGGAAAAATGGATCAGGAGTCTCAACAGGGTCCAAAAACCACCTTAAAATTAATAAATGAAATAATTCAGTGGAAACTGAATGATTGCATGTGCTTTGTTTTACTCAGAACTGGCTCTGCCACCGTACTGAACTAGTTCATACTCATTGGTGTTTATTAGGGCACTCCGATTTCCTAGAAAGCTACGGAGCCTTGATAATCCACTGATTTTAACACACTTACTTTGGTGCGGTAACGGCATTACAGCTGGAGTTATTGCTGCAAATGGGACGCACAAGCTTTGAACAAACAGAGTAGTTACATGCCTGTTCAAATCAATCAGTTCATCACTTCGGGCTGACTGTTTGCAGGATAAGCACTTCATTACATTCCAGATGAGGGACACTGGTATGATGCTGTAATGACTCCAATAACTCCTTCTAGTACATGGCAGTGCTTATAGGGCTCAGACCCCGGCTGATAGTTTACCCTTAATCCAACCAAGACACTTGAATGACACCTCAACTCTTTCTTCGTACACTTAAGCTCATGTGAGTCCTTACACTATCACTCTCATTTCAACACCTTTCATTGCTCACACTATATTTTATCCCTTTCCTATCATTCCAACACTTCAGCTGCTCCTTCACACAAAGCTATAAGCCAGCAATGCAGTTTATCTTCCAACCATTTATCAAGCAATGCTGTTCAGCTCCACATGAATCAATTTACTTCAGTTTACAGCTTTTCGAGCAACGCAGTTAAGCTCCATCCAGCTGTGCAGTTCAGCGCCAGTATTAAAGAAAAAATATCTAATTTATTATAAATTAGGCCTGTCAATCGATTAAAATATTTAACCGCGATTAATTGCATGATTGCAAATTAATCGCACATTTTTTATCTGTTCAAAATGTACATTAAAGGGAGATTTGTCGAGTATTTAATACTCTTATCAACATGTGAGTGGACAAATACTGTATTCTACTTTAAGCAAACATTTGTATATATTTATAGTTGGAAATGATTTAACAACACATTGACAAATATTGTCCAGAAACCCTCACAAACTCAAATCCAACAGGCAACAACAGCTGTCAGTGTGTCAGTATGCTGACTTGACTATGACTTGCCCCAAACTGCATGTGATTATCATAAAGTGGGCATGTCTGTAAAGGGGAGACTCGTGGGTACCCATAGAACCCATTTTCATTCACATATCTTGAGGTCAGAGGTCAAGGGACCACTTTGAAAATAGTCATGACAGTTTTTCCTCGCCAAAATTTAGCACAAGTTTGCAGAGTTATTTACCAATGGATTCTTTAGGTTTTTCTAGTTTCATATAATATCAGTATCTTCACTCTAGCTTTAAAACTGATCCCGCTACAACCTTCAAAAAATTGATGGCGTTAAAGAAATTAGAAACGGAAAAACGTCATCATCGCGTTAACTTTGACAGTTATATTATAAATGCGTCTATGTTTGTACTTATTCCTACAGACCTTGGAAAAATGAAAAATAAGTGAGAAGTCATTGAAAAGATTTTCCTGAACACCATAGTGTTGATTATTACCAAACTGTGAAGCGACTCCATGGAAAAAAGATGATGAAATGTGAACATGCTGTTCTCTTTGCTGGGAGGATCTTGTTTGTGAGATCTACCAATATGCTGAGGACCCGTCCCTAAATCTGCTCCAACTGTCTAAGACAAGAGCATGTGTTGTTTATCCCATTCAGCCCATGACAAACAGAATCATCTGAGACACATTAATTCTTCTGTTAAGACAGCAGATGACTGAAGCTTAAAACGTATAGATGTATTGGCCTGTTGTGCCAGTCTCTCTGGTATTGGTCAGTTAGCTTTTGTAGTCTCTAGTTTGATTTTTCATATGCATTGTTTCCCTATACTCGCAGTCCTGATCATTACTTTTATTTTTCTTTCCTGGAAAGGAGAAGGAAGGATGATAGAACTTATTATTATTGCTGCTATGAATAAGAGTAAATTTTCCTCTTAAGAGCTACAAAGTTGAACTGTGACGATAAAAAGACCTACACTGCCCCCCAGTGGACAATCAAGAGAATCAACACTTTTTTCCCCCACAAATTCACAAACGAGGCTGAATATCCCTTTTTAAAATTATCTTGAAAGCCAAATTAGGGCTGTAAATCATGCTAGCCGGACCCAGATACCTGGAATTCAGCCTGTAGTTCAGAATATGTAATGGTGGTAATTAGTTTGAAGATGTGATGGAGTAGTAGGGGGTGTACGCCTGAGAAGAAAATGAAGAATAGACTCAGGCCAGGTGCTCGCTCTTGGTCATCTTCCTCTCAGGTGCAGATCTAGTCCATTACCACTATCTTCACCGCCTTAACAGCCAAAGATGAATATGAGGAGCGCTCTCGGGACATTGTTACACGTCTTTACATGCATTCCCACTTGAATTCATCGTCCATTGACCATAATAATCCCCACTGGCCAGCAATAGTACTTTCACTTTATCAATGTCACTTTACCTTTATATACAGTACATACTGTTTTACAAATTGTTACACCTCTGTGTATATATACATACATATTTATTACTTCTCTATACATACTAAATTACCATGTACTATATTCCTGTGAACATATATTACTTATCATCATGCATATACATACTACATCCTGTTTACATTCAGTTTTCCCATCTGAAATACTGTCTCCAACAAAATTACAAATTTACATATTATTTTATATTTACTTATGTTATTTTACGCCTTGGATTATCATTTAGCTTTTACTTTTATTTGTGTGATTTCTCCTTTTATATACATATATTATGAGCAATGTTGAAGGAATCTTAGACCAAAGATTTTCACTGACAATGACTGCTTTGCTGGAATTGACAAATGACAAATAAAAAAACCTTAAACCTTATTATACAAACCAGACAAAAGTGATTAATCACTGGGACTCATTAGTGTTTTTCATTAGTCTTTCCAACACAACGTAAATTGTTAAAGGCCCCATTATGGTTGCATTCATAAGTTCTGCACCCCATGACCCTCTTTGCATTAAGTGAGAATGTAAAGTCATTATAAAAAACAAGGCTAATATATATAATGCAAGTTAAAAAAACATTAGATGAGGCCAGGGTTTTACCTCCATGTTAATCAAAGCTGAGATCCCAATAGAGACATGGGAGGCACCTAAGGTCAGAGAAGCCTGTAGGGGCCCTGCTCCCATCCATTCATGCTATCTATCACATAGCCTATATTCATGGAACTAAGTTGACTTTCAGTTGAGAACACACATGTACACCATATAACCACTAGGTGGTAGGCTTTAATTGATGATATACTAACAGGTTGGACGTATACTAATATAAATAAATACAGGTCTGGGTTTTTTTGCTGATTTAAATATTTAGTTTATACTCTTTAGATGTCACACACTCAACTAAATTGCAATCATGAACTGACACTTCTGCGTATACGTGATGAATGATTATTAAATGCATACATCCATGAGACAGAAAAAGCATCTGTCAAAAACGATGCAATCAACAATGATTGACATAAAGTAAGGACAATAACAATTGTTGGACCACTTACACACCAAAAAACTGACAACAACCTGATATTTTAAGGTGGTATTTCATTCATCCTCACTGTGCAATATCATTTTCCACTTTTGTTAATAGTCTGTTTATTGTCAATACTGTATATACTGCTCCTATTTTTATACTTCCTTCTATTTAAATGGTTCATATTTTGTCACACTTTGTTTAGCTCTTTTTTTTTTTTACTGTGTCAGTTGATGCATCTTGTTTTTTTTGCACTATCCCCTTTGCTGCTGTACACTGCAAATATCCCCACTGCGGGACTAATAAAGGAATATCTTATCTTATCTTATCTTATTGTTTCCCTGTCGCATAATCAGAAAAAGGAACATCTTTGTGTTGTGCCCTTAAACAGGGGAAATAGTGAGAGAGAAGGATGAATAAATCTTTGTATTGAGTGAGGAAGAGGAGCCTGATCCCCCTACTGGAGCCCCGAGGAAATTACCAAACAGATTAACGCACAATCAACTCACACAGACAAGGATCTGCATCACCTATCTGCATTATTCCTCTTTCCCACTCACTGCATATATGTGCTGCATATAGTCTCTACAGTGACCAGTATTGATGCACATTTACATACAAAAAAATTAAATTACATGAAAATGAAAATGACACAATAATAACTGAGACAACAAAGAAATTAGCTTTTTTTCTCCAAATAAATGAATTATTCCTGAAAATGATGATTATTCTTGTCTGTCACATTTGCACCATTCAGAATAATGTTGTAAATTCTGGGATGGGTTATATAGGTTCCACACTATCCTGAATGGGAGGTGTTTTTTTTTGTTAAGGCAACTTCATCGATGCATCCTATATGGTTAAAATCAAATATTCGCCCTCGGCACAACACAAAGCGCCTGGGTCAGTCCTTCATGCTGGTAGCCATCAGGCTCCACAACCAAGGCTGACCCCCATATGAGAACTATGAGGACTTTAAGAACTTTCAACATGCACTATCTGCAACCATCTGGGACTCTAACCACTGGCGCACTTTACACTTACTTTACACTACACATCCTATATACACTTACTTTACACTATACATCCTATATACACTTACTATACACTATACATCCTATATACACTTACTTTACACTATACATCCTATATATCACTTTATAGACTGCACATATGTACATATTACATTTATTTATCGCACATACTACATTTATTTATTGACGGACTGCACACACTATGTTCACCCATTCACTCTGTATCTTTTATATCTCTATTATTGTTTTATAATTTTTGTATACCTGTACCTCTCCTGTGTTTCAATCTGTTTACTGATGTTGTTGCTTTGACACCTGAATTAATAAAGGTTCATCTTATCTTATCTTATTTTATCTTATATGTTCTTAATGTATATGTTCTTAATATGCCTGTATATATTCTTAATATGCCTGTATATGTTCTTAATATGCCAGTATATGTTCTTAATGTATATGTTCTTAATGTATATATTCTTAATATGCCTGTATATATTCTTAATATGCCTGTATATGTTCTTAATATGCCTGTATGTTCTTAATATGCCTGTATATATTCTTAATATACCTGTATATGTTCTTAATATGCCTGTATATGTTCTTAATGTATATATTCTTAATGTGCATGTATATGTTCTTAATATGCCTGTATATGTTCTTAATGTATATATTCTTAATGTATATATTCTTAATATGCCTGTATATATTCTTAATGTATATATTCTTAATATGCCTGTATATGTTATTAATATATATATTCTTAATATGCCTGTATATGTTCTTAATATGCCTGTATATATTCTTAATATGCCTGTATATATTCTTAATATGCCTGTATATATTCTTAATGTATATATTCTTAATATGCCTGTATATATTCTTAATGTATATATTCTTAATGTATATATTCTTAATATGCCTGTATATGTTCTTAATGTTTATATTCTTAATGTATATATTCTTAATATGCCTGTATATGTTATTAATGTATATGTTCTTAATATGCCTGTATATATTCTTAATATGCCTGTATATATTCTTAATGTATATATTCTTAATATGCCTGTATATATTCTTAATGTATATATTCTTAATATGCCTGTATATATTCTTAATGTATATATTCTTAATATGCCTGTATATATTCTTAATGTATATGTTCTTAATATGCATGTATATATTCTTAATGTATATATTCTTAATGTATATATTCTTAATGTATATATTCTTAATATGCCTGTATATGTTATTAATATGCCCTTGTACAAAGTATTTCCCTTTTATAATTGTAATTTAACTTAGTATTTTTAATGGAGCTTCCCAGCAAAAAAAAAGCATTTCACACGACTGTAACTTTATAACCTGCGTGACAATAAATAAACATCTTTGAATCTTTGAATCTTTGATTCTTTGAATCTTGAAGACGCGCCGGTGCCCAAACCGAGCGCACCCCCTCAAACAACACCAACGTTGCTTTCTAAAAAAAAAAAAAAAAAAAACCCAACGTGATGACGTCACGTCTTTGTGTTGGCAAATCACGGTGCACGCTGGGCGAGCATTGTGAAGCTTGTGTAGTTGTGGAGCGTTGAGTGTTAGCAAAGGCTAACTAGAGAAAGAAAGCTAACTAATCGTGTGTGAAGAAGAAGAAGAAGAAGAAGTGGGAGCTATATAACACTGAAAGGAAACTGTCAAAACAGCAAGAAGGAAAGCAGTGAAGTGATGAGATGACTAACATGATGTTGTAGTTAGTGAATCTAAAAGAACCGTCTGATGTACGAGGAGCATTTCTGCTGGATATCACATTTACCAAACGGAAACCATTCTGGACTGTTTTCGTGCTAAGCTAACTTAAAGCAAAGGAGACTTTTTCTTTTTCATTGTCACCCCACCACAACAAAAAAAAAACAACAACCCTCATTGCAACTTGAATGTGTTGTCTTCTGAGTCATGAGTCCGGCCGGGTGCTCCCATGTGAACGCTTATAAGGTGGAGAACTGGAAACAAAACCTTCGAGTCATATACCAATGCTTTGTTTGGAGTGGTACTGCTGAGACCAGGAGACGCAAGGTAACTAAAACACAGGAAACTGGGGTTAGTTAGCTTCAGGGAAAACATAATAATAATGTGGCACAGAGAAAACAAGACACAGGAAGTGCTAAAATGATGAAGCACTGGATGAGGTCGCACTAAATGAAACTAGTCTTGCAGCATGCTAGCATTAGCCTGCTAGGTTATCACCGGTGTGTTAGCTAGCTAGCTGCTCGGTGGAGACGGGTGGCTTCTTCTACTATCTTAACCTGCGACGTTTAATCTCTGTTTATTAGCTCAACATGTTTGCTGTGAGTCAATTGGTGAGGTTTTTTAGCGTAGCTTAGATGATGCAAAGTTAGCTGCATGGCTGCAACTGAGGAGAGTTGTGGCTAACACCAAAATGTGTCTACCATTGTGTGTCTCTTCTCCACACACGCACACAGTCGTGTCCACAGATTCTCCCAGGTTTTTTGTTTTGTTCATGCACTGGTTCATCTCTCTGGATGCTGGGACATCAGCTACTTCATTGCCAATTTCTTGTTTTTAGGGCTACATCTTTTATCCTACACCTGCTCGGCCTACACAGCTCTCTCTCTACAAATGTGATGTCATCCCTGATCTGTGTTGCAGTTTCTTTCACTTTCACACCCTTTTATTTTTGTCAACATAAACTTGTTTTTTTTGTGTTCATTTATTGAAAAAAAAACCCTAAAAGCTTTTCATTTTTACTGTGTTTTTTTTCATAGGTTGCTTGACTTGTTCAAAAAACCAATCCATGCTTCTCTTATATATGTCATACATTTTTATGTCGTTGTGATAAAATAGGTGCTTCAGGGTGATGCAGGATGGACAGAGCTGGTGAGTTGATGCTTATCCCCCCTCCTCATCTTCACTGACACACTTGTTAGTTCAGATGAATACGAGCTGGCTTTTGCTTTTCCTCTCCTCTCTTTGCTCACCTATCTGTGTGTGCCTCAGTGCCTTTTCATTTTAATGGACTGAATATTAGATGTGAACCTACGTAGCGGAAGAATTCAGCCCCCCATCCTTGTATCTGCTGCGATACACAGTTACAGCCAGTGAGATTACCAGGGTGGGAGGGTGGACTATGAGGAGTACAGCCCAAAGCATAGCTCAGTTACATTGCAGGCATGTCAGAGCAAATAGCTCGTGCAAAATGGTCGATGACCCTTTTGTTTGTACAATGTTGCAGTGACATGCTGTGGTTTTTGAGCACGGTGTTCACATTTACCTTTATTAATGCTTTTTACATCCTGACGTGCATCAGGATTTAAAGAAGCGCAAGAGAGCATCTGAAAATGTATGAGGCGGTCCCAATATCAGGCAGTGTAGTGGGGTGACACTGCAACAATTTTACCAGCATTTGATGGATGTTAATATCGACAGTCTAGTTTCTTTCTCACACTCCGCCTGACAGGAATGCAATCAACGGGAGCTCAGTCAGTCTGTCAAAATAAATAAGACTGGTCAGTGGTGCTTTCTGTTGCTCTCGTCTTAGCAATTCACAATGTTCTGCCCAACGCTGTATGTGTGTTTAGCTGTTGCAAACCTGGCCCGTCGCTTACTTTTTAGGAGAACTGTTTTCAGCACCATCACCGCTACCAGAGCTTCAGCAGCAACCACCACTTTTCTCCTCAGATTTACCTCTGACACAAACTGCCATTTTGATAGAAACACTGACTGACAATATATGAGCGGTATGATGCAATATCTCTTCCTTGTTCTTCTACCATGCTCTGTACGTGGTGGTGTGCTGCGTGAATACCAGTCCTCCAGGGCTGAAGCCTGCTAACTGTCATAGTCCTCAAGGTCAGATGGCATTCAAAGACAATTGTTTAGGTTGAGCTGTCGTGAGCAGGTTTCTGTACGCTTTAAAGCTGTCATTGGTAGTTTCAGTCTGGATTGTATGATATTGTTATGCACTGTCCGACTCCTCCATCAGTCCTCCCCCATCAGTCCATGTCATCTGTCAGTGCAGGTTTTTTTTAACACCAGCCCTGTATCTAATAGTGACATGTATAATAACTTTTACAGGTATATTTTTGGCTGTAATGTGTCATTTTTATTCATTTATATTAGAAATGCAGCTATTTTCTCCATTTTCTGTGATTTGAAAGAAGAATACGGTTGTTTACAATTAAAGTTGACTGACAAATAGCATTAAAACTCAGTTTTGCTTACGGGAGCCATTCCTTTTTAGCTTTTCGTATGATTTTGTTGTGTAACAGCTGTCTAACATCTGTTACGGCGTGTACCCAGTGGTTCTGCTCTGCCCATCTGGACCCAGACACTGATGATGGTACAGGTGACTGATACGGAGAGAAAGCAGAGTGGCTCCTGAATCAAGTGCTGCCTAATTGCACTCCAGCAGGATGCTATATGGGAGTCTTGTGTCTCACACACCCCCTTTCATCGAGGCTCTTTACCCACCTAACTACTCTTGACATGCAGAGCAGGTGTAGTGCTGCTCCGGTGGTGAGGCAGTCTTTGATTTTGTGACTAGGTGGCTTTAACATCACATCCTGGTATCCTAACATTATGGAATAGAAATACAAATCCTGCATCTGTCCGTGCTATGTGGAAATGTTTTTTTTGAACAGATCACAGGGGCATAGAGAGGTATGCTGAATGTTAACATGGATGATAACACAAAAGCTTATCACTGCACTGCTTACCGCATATTCGTCGTACAATAATAGCAAATACAAGGCAAGCATTGTAGTATAAAAGAGGCACCTTCTGCATCGAGGGAAGTTGAAAGACATTGCCATTCAGAGACTGAGGGATAGAAAAGATTCGTTTCAACATTGTATTCAGACTTGGTTTCATTAGCGAGCGCCTTTTATCCTGAATTGCTGTTTTTTTACCTCCTCTTTTCCTCGTTTCTTTTTTTTCCCTTTACCTGTCCTCAGCAGCCTCCCCGCAAGCTGTCATCCTCTCTACCTCGAGCTAAAATCAATTCCCAGGCAATGTGCAGGAACATTAGTGGAGAATCTGTCACCTGCTCTGCATGCACAATCTGAAAACCCCACACGAGTAACAAACGGCAGAACGAGTGCCAGAGATAGCAGTTTGCAGAGATGACATCACAGCCCCAGTGCGGCTTGGGATCTGCTATCCTTAATTAGTAGAAATTAATTAATAATAATTCTTTTGGCATGTTGGTCTTAGATGAAATGCCCCATTAGCTTCGGATGTGCGTGTGCGTTTACACTAACGCAGTGTATGAGATCGTGCACGCTGGCAGTGTGTTGGCCATAAATTATGGATTTAACTTGGTGACCATATTTGATATTATTGTCAGGCCTCAAGTCTGATCTCCTTTTGCGTAAACATGTCTTAATTGTCCCATGCGCACAAACATTAACTATTCCTAAATCATTTTATAATTGTATATGACACAAATGCTCCATGGAGAAAACAACTAAATGCAGATTGAGCAGCGTATTAGGGATGTCCCACTAAGGGAGATGGCCAGAATAAACAAGTATGCGATAGTGTTTTCTCTTTGGTGTTAATAACGGACATCTTCTTTTGTGCATGTGTGCTTCATTATATTCCATTCTGGTCGAGGTGTGCTACGTGCCATATAGCCAGAGGGGCTCCACCCACCGTAGACTGTCAGCTCGTGTCATGTAACAAACATCGGATAGCAGAGGAGGAACTATTGTTCTGATGCACTTCCCCTTCTATCTTCCTGGGTGCTTACTTTGATTCCCGTCTCTTAATCTATTATTACTGCGTTGTGTTGCGAGTGTATGTTTTAATGAGCGATTGTTTGGCACGTGAGCCTCAGTGTGTGCACACATTTCTTATGTGTGCTCTCTTAAATTGAGATTCATGTCACACCAGATTGCCATTTTAAGCAGGCACAGCTCGGAAATAGAAACCTGCCCTTGCTTTTAACAATTCATCCCTCTTTAGGCCCAACTCCAGCCATATTCATAATTTATACTTTGTGAATGGCTATGGTGGTGGAGTGATATTGTGAATATTCATGAAGGTCGTGGTTATTTATTTTGTGTGCTGCTCCATCCTGCAGAACATTTACTATCTATAAGAGGAGGTTTCGACGCTGCCATGAAGGAATCTGCCATGCAGTTAACATTATCTTAGGTTGAGTGGGAATTTGGATGCGATGAAAGCAGGGTGGGGTTGGCGGAATTTTACAGCCATAACTTCTTTGAAGTACTTGCTGTCGCTTTGATTAAAGGGGTAAGGGTCGGGATTAGAGAGCTGACTGAAGTCAGCTTTTTTATCTTCTAGTTTTGATAAATCATATATGATCACAGGAACTGTAACCCCCCCCCCCTTTTCCCACAAGCGCAAAACCCCCTTTCTGCTTGTGATGAGGGAAGATGAGAGAGGAATCATTTGGTGGATGTTGCTGGGAATTTTAGAGGTAGGGAAATGGCTATATTTTCAAGGATGACACATTTACTTCCTTCTGTCACTCCCTCCTGTTCTTTCGCTTCACACACACACACACACACACACACACAAAATGCACACAAAATGCACTGAGGCACGGCCAATCCCAGAGAGCGGCTGATTCCTGTGCTGCGAGCAGATCTCTTTGTCAGATCAGTCTCCATCACATCACAGGCCCGCTCTCTGACTCATCAGCATACGTTTGTAGCATCAGGATCTATTCCTCCAGCCTCTTCATAGCCCTTTGCTTGTTCCTCTTCTGCGCTCACTCCCACGCTTTTTCTTCCTCTTTCTCCTTGCTTTCGCTTTTTTTTTTTTTTCTATTTGCAAACCTTGCTCAGCCCATGGTTCTCATTGCCTCTTGATTATTCCATACAATTCTATGCCATTAAAAATGTACTTGTACTGTTTATCTTTTGATAATTACAATACTGTAGTTGTTACAATTTTAAGATTACACAAAATATACACGGCGTTGTTAAACTGCCATGCTAAAAATATCGTTTTCTTTTGGATCCTGTGAAATTCATAGCAAAGCCTCTAATCCTCTCATTTCCCCCCTCTTCCCATCCCGTCCTTCTCCCCTCACACTCAGTGGTGATGTCAGACTTTGGATTCTGGCCTCCTTCCAGCCCTATTTTCTTCCACGTCTGTGTGCTCTCTCTCTGTCACTCCCAAGTCTTGTCTAATGTGGCTTTCGGTCCGTCAGTCTCTGTGACCGCGGCTCAGTGACTCAGACTAAACAAATGGCACAAGGTCTGTAACCTCCTCCCATAGTAATGGGCCTGGTGTGTCACCTTGTGGTGTCCCTTTCGCATGCTATCGCCTCCCAACTTTTTAGCCTTTGATAATCCAATCTCCCGCAGATACTCACGATACTTGAGTGCCGATTCAATATGTATTGCGATTTTTAAGTATTGCGATTCAATATTGCTTTTTATTTATAATATTTGTTACCTTCTTTTAACACTAGACCAAGGGGAAAAGTTGAATCATACACTTTTTAGGGACTTTTACTTTGGAAAATATCAAAATTAATATAGTAAAAATGTTTGATTTTCAGCATGTATGTAGTCAGAGATGTCCTGAAGTCAAATATATCAGTCATTGTCATTTATTAATACATTTCCCTCACAAATTAGTGGTATTTTCTTTTAATTTAAATTGTCAGTCATTTTCAGGAATTATTTATCAACTGCGTTTTTTTTTTGGTTGACTGATACGGAACGGATATGACGTCACGTTACTCAGACTACAACAATAAAAGCGGTAACTTCATTCTACCTCCGCATAGACTCAAATGAGGCAAAAATATTGATTCGGGCATTAAAAAATCCATTTCAAAATCCATTTTTCCCCCACCCTTAATACTCCGCATCTCATTTAATAGTGTGAACTGAAGGCGCTCTAATGTACTTGAAGTATTCGTCATTGTACTGGATGTGCTCTGCTGCGGTGCTTTCATCCTTGCTGTTTATTGTAGATCAGAGATGCTAAAGGAGACTGAGAGCTTGGTCTCTTGCTATGCTTTAGCAATCTTCCACTGGGGAGTAATCGTGGTCAAGAAGATGCAACGCTGACATGGGCACAAAAGTGAAATGGGTGGTAAAGGAGGTGGGTGCATTAGGCTGTCAATGGAGGAAAGAATCATGAAAAATGCATTGACACGTTTAACAAAAAAACAGCAATTGTTTTATTTCAGGAAGGGTTATCATAGCTATAGTATGTTCAGTGACCATGCATGCTTATACGGCTTGGTGAGGGGGAGTCTTGTCCCTGAGGACAAGCATGACTTTGCGTTTTGATTAAGCTCCTCTCCGTGTGCGCCGCATCCAGCTCTCCTCTCAGCCCCTCCTCGCTAGACAAGTTGACAGATTTTCTCCTCCATCTCTCCCTCTGACCATTTCTCTCCTTTGCCCTCCCTTCAACTAGAGATGCTACTTCTCATTCGACTGTCCAACAGGCTCTGGAAAGACATCGCTGCTACAAAGCATGCTGGTCATGGCCCGAGCCAGCCAATGAGGCTGCTGTCCAGCCCTCCCTCAGTATCACCATCTGGCTAATGAGCTGTCAATCACTCCCCAGGGGCCGGCCAAGCCCAAAACCAAGAGGCAATCAATCTCCTCCACTGTGGACACTCAATTATTCCCTATTGTTAAAACCTTGGGCCCAAGTGACAGCTTTTCTCAGGGTTAGGCATTTTGTCTGGAAACGGTTCTCTGTCCTTGTGAAAAGGTGAAGATTGTGGCATTTAGCCCCTCGCAAGATAATTTATTACTCACGTCTGCTCGATATATACTCACTTTTAAAGACTGTGCAGTGAACTAATAGACCCACTGTGCCTCTTTTCTGTAGGCAGTGATCGTAGATTTTCCTGGAGGTAGTGTTCAAGCATCCTGATTGGTGCTACGGGGACAAAAAAAAAAACTAGTGATCTGATGAGATTTGAGTCCGAGGGGACCAGCCCAAGGGGTGTTAGTCACATCAGCGCTCTCTCCTCAATGTGTGTATGTGTTTTCTTTCGGTGGAGGCAGGGTGGTTTTGGGCATCTGGTAGCTGCAGGGTTTGACAAGTGATCGCACACCCTTTTGTTAAGCTGGAGCTAGACTGTTAACCATCTGTGCCGACAAACACAAACATGCTGCCGTCTGCATGATCCTCCCTCTTGCCGTACATGTTTGTCAATGTTTTTCCTTATTTTATTTTTTTTGCAGCAGCATTGGTCTGTCTACACACTGGTGAATTGGATAAATATTGGCTTGGTGCACTTGTGTGAGGGGGCTTTGTGCGACTCCTTTTATGAGACAGCGTGGCAGGTTTCAAAGCATGTGTGTTTGGTGTGTAGTCCCGCTCCGATCATGTGTATGTGGACACAAGTAGCCAGTCACTACTACAACACATTAACCACCATTTTTACAGTAGTTTTGAGTGGAAATCCTTCTGCTCCCTCCTATTTTTACCCCTACATTTCCTCCTCTTTGAAAATCAAGAAGGAATCGCAGCCTATCTCTCTGTAATCGAGTGATCTTAATCAAATTCACACATGCACGCCTAACCGTGCTCTATCACACCAACCTACACAAACCCCCGAGAAGCATCGGAATACATTTTTCATCACGCCATCAAAGCTACTCCACCGTGAGTATCTCAGCTTAGTTCCACTCTATCCTCATTTTATCCAGTTTTTATTTCTTTTTTTTCCACCGCACATGGCAAGAAGCTAGACACCATAGTCTTAGGGTTTTAGCTATAACGTCCTTATAGCGATGTCTGACAGTATGAGGCCAAACTCCACACTCCCAACAATCCCTCATCTCTCCCACAACCTCGGATTCATTTGGACGAGGTGGGAATACATTCTCGCGCAAAGACCGTACAGCGTGTCATCGTCAACAGAGGTTACAATGAGCTGATGGGGGACGGAAGTGAAAAGAGAATGGAGGGAGATTCGTATTGTGCGCGTCCCTAGGGCTGCTTACTGAGACTGCATTTCGCAGGCCAGGCATTGTCATGTGGGGATAGTGGGAAGTGAGGGGAGGAGGTAGGGGGGGGGGGTAACAACATCATCCTGCCAAAGCACTGACAGGCTGCAGCCCCACGGGGTCAGCCGGCAGCACGGTTCTGGAGCATCACCATCAGTCTCCTTCCCCAGCCTCCCTCGGCTTGTTCGTATTAGTTATAGAATCAGAAAGGACTGTGTGTGTGTATGCGAGAGTACTCATAGCAAATGTCTAAAAATATTTGTGTGTGTGTATACTGTATAAGCTTATGGAGGGATTCGGCATGTCTTTTTTATGCATATTTATTAGGCAGGGACTCCCGATTCAGTACTATGATTACTTGGGTGCCAATTTGTGTATACTTCCGCTAACTAAGTCCGTCGCTAGCGCTCCCGTCAGCTCCATTCTCTTTTTATACATCCATGGTCAGCTCCATCTGGGCCGTTTGAATGCATTTAACATAAATGTCAGTATATGGGTGCTCTACAGTTGTAGCGTCGGCCGATTTGACCACGGAGATGAGACTGACGGCTGGCTTGACCGTACGTTACCACAATACGATAACGTTACCTGACCATGACAGAGTTAGCATGCAGCTTTAGTAGTGATGTCTTGCTCTGCTTTCCCTGGTAATGTTTGAAACCCAAAGTGTTTCCATACTTTACTGTATGTGTCGTGTTGGATTTAACATGTGAGGGTGCAGGTCGTATCCACGTAGACCCTACACTGTTTTCTGTTTTGTCGTTTCGGCTCGACCGGCTGCTGTTTGTTTTGGTGACGGATACGGAACGGATATGACGTCACGTTACTCAGACTACACAGTAAAAGCGCTAACTTCCTTCTACCTCCGCATAGACTCAAATGAAGCAAATATATCAATTCTGGCATTAAAAAATCTATTTCAAAATCGTAAAAAAAAAATCGCAATACATAGGTGAATCGTTTTTTTCCCCCACCCCTAATACTTGTGTTCAGTACGCATATCGCCCATTCTTAATTTTGTTGATCTAGAGCATGTGTGTGTGTGTGTGTGGAGAAGCATGCGCAGGCTTCTGAGTGTGAGGCAGCCTGGTGAGTCACTGCTCTCATATAGCCGTGCTCTTCTACCCCGTATTGACTCTCCCCTCCCCTCCCCGGTCTGTTCTTTGCAGCAGCAGGAGCGTGCTCAGTAGAGCCAGACCTTTGTCCACATCATAATCGTCGTCATTTTCTCTCCTCCTCAGTTACAGCTCATCACATTACTGCCTCTGTTTGAATACATGAATGCATTAACCTTAATGCTGAAATAGGAATAATGCAGACGGATTGAAAGAATGCAGGAGGAGATGAAGAAGCATGGACTTTATTTTACAGCTAGATCTAGAACATTTGATTCATACTGTAGTTGTTGGACTCGGGTCATTGTGAGCTGACGGCCACTCAGTGGACCTACAAAGCGTGTAATGCTATCGTCCCCTCACGTTAAAGATGTATTGGAGACCTATTCATCCAGCTAATGCCTCTCTGCATCTGTTCCTCCATCAATCAGCAGCTTTGTACATCAACGGGTGATTCCCCCGGACACGGAGCCCCAGCCTAACTTGCCCTCACCCCAGATGGGAAATGCAGCCTAGCGCAGCAGCACGAACGTGAGCTCGCTACCTGTCCGACACTTGTTCCAGTCATCTGAGCCAGCGGCTGATCAATAGCTGATCTAATGGAACATTAAAAGCCCTGGGCGCAGAGAAAGGCAGGACTGCTGACACTGAGGAGTAGACAGCCTGTGAACCATGAGGAGAGAGCACAGAGAAGCCGAGGGGGGGCTGGAGCAGGGATAGATTTTCTGCCCGCTAAAGGGGTGTCGAGGCGGGTGAGGGGGAGGGCAAGGCGTGGCACTGGCAGGGTTTCTTGTTTTCGACTTGGAGTGCTGGTGCAGTGGAGATGGAGCGGGGATTAACAACACTGGCCTGTCTTTTTATCTTTTTAGTACATGTAGGGTATCATTTAGATTCTGAAAACACAAGTCCTGCTACACACTCTGCCCTTCTAAAAGTTCAAAGAGCCGGCTGTAGAAGTGGATGTTTCTAGTGACGGTCAACACTTTGTTCCTTCTCACCATACATCCCTCTTGGAAAAAGCACACCTCGTTGATTTGGTTCTGCCCCTTCTCTTACACACCCGTTCAGAGCTGGCTGGCTAAAAGAGCGATATGAATAAAAACAGAGCTTAGCGTCTGCGACCCTGAATATCCCCTCTACTGCAATGTCATCACAATCCAGCCCACGCCTGCTAATGCTCAGCCAAAACACAGACCTGACTGTGAGTTTTGCGACCTATCTCTGCGTCAACTCCTCCATACAAATAGATATTTGCACGGGTCTGTAATTTCAATCTTGCATCCACCGGCTCGTGCACAATTTTTGACCATTTCCGCCCGATTTTTACTTATCACACAGGTAGAACGGATATGTTCTTTTGATTTAAATAAATGCACATAAGTTACTTAACGGTTTATTAAGCCAACTTTAGAGGAGCTTTATTATATACCTTTTTTTTCTCCATGATTTATCGCGATTAATTGCAAATGAATCGTACATTTTTTATTCATCTTAAAAGGAAATTTGTCAAGTATTTAATACTCTTATCAACATGGGAGTGGGCAAATATACTTGCTTTATGCAAATGTATGTATATATTTATTATTGGAATTCAATTAACAACACAAAACAATAACAAATATTGTCCACAAACCGTCACAGGTACTGCATTTAGCATAAAACAATATGCTCAAATCATAACTTTTGGCAAACTGCAGCCCAACAGCCAACAACAGCTGTCAGTGTGTCAGTGCGCTGACTTGACTATGACTTGCCCCAAACTGCATGTGATCATCATAAAGTGGGCATGTCTGTAAAGGGGAGACTCGTGGGTACCCATAGAACCCATTTTCATTCACATATCTTGAGGTCAGAGGTCAAAGGGACCCCTTTGAAAATGGCTATGACAGTTTTTTCCTCTCCAAAATTTAGTGCAGGTTTGGAGCGTTATTTAACCTCCTTCGGCATAAGCTAGTATGACATGGTTGGTACCAATGGATTCCTTAGGTTCTTCCAGTTTCATATGATACCAGTATCTTCACTCTAGCTTGATGAAAAGTAAAAATTAGCCGATGCTTCAGGCAGCAAAACATCAAGGACTGTTTGTGTATTTCTGTTGTTACCCATAGCAATACATACCAGATGTTGTAACATCAAGATTCAGAGCAGCAGTATTAGTGTTACTGTTAATATAAGATGTGGATTAGGGATGGAAAGTATGTGTAATGTTTAGACTTTAGAACAAAAATGTACGTCTTAACTAGAGAACGAGAATGAGCGATAAAAAGAGACCTTTATATGGCAATGCATTTGGATGCACATAGTTTATTGGAGCACAAAACATTTATGCATAGTCCAGACCAATACTGTTGCCTCATGATACTCACTGCCCACTTCCAACCATATTGTATACTGCAAATCCTTTGTTAGCAACAGTTGTCAGATCTTACGGGAACTGCAAGCTCCGAAACAAAGCTTCATGATAAAATGTTGTGGCCTTGGATATTTAAGTTTTGAGTCATACTGTGAGTTATTTTGTGAGATTGTTTTATTATACCACACAAGTGGTATAGTCGTCCCACTGCACAGGCCTGGGTTATGTATCACCCAGAGAGAAGGAAGTGAAACTGTCTTGTATAACCTCTTTTATTTCTCTGCAACAATACGCTTTAATGTTGCTCATATGGTGTCAGGTTATACTATTGTATCTCTAGTCAAAAGATAGCAATAGGCAGACAATACTGTACCGGGCCCTTGAGTTTCTGTCCAATAGCTTAAGCAAAGTGTGTAGGAGTGTGTGAGTCTTTCTTCCGAGTTAGTTTCACACAGTGTACCAGAAAGTGAAAACTAGTACATCTCTCCATCCAGCCAATAGTTTCTTTCTCATTTTGTTTCACTTCACCTTTGCTTCACACCTACTTTCCCTCTGTCTTCTCTCTATGAGTGGGTGACTCATTGCAGCATGGTCTTTGATTAGATCGCTCTGTCTTCCCTCTCTTTATTCAATTTCTCCCTCTCTAAGCTTGCAGGCTTGCAGACTACATGTTGCTGTGCTTTCACTCACATCACCAACAGAACTGTATAGCGAAAGCAGCAAGAGTACCCTAATCAGTGTTAAAAGATTTTGCATTTGCTGTTACTAATTGTTTTTAAAATGATTCCATTTTGGTATACAATCTGCATGCTATACATGTCTTGGAGGATAAGAAGTGAAATGGAATTGGGAGTATTCCTCGTACAGTAGTACTTTATTTCATCTTAAAATACTTGTTCGGATAGTGTCACCTCATGCAGCTCCACCGCAATTAAGACTCCAGGCTCAGCAGCCTGTACACAGGTATACAGCCATAAAGGCCTGTCACGATAATTATGTTATCGACTTATCGTACAATATATGATCATGAACTGAATATTTTTTTACGTTATCGACTTATCGTGCGATATATGGATATGACCTCAATAATTTTTACTTTATCGACTTATGTACAATATATGGACATGACTGACAATATTTACGTTATCAACTTATTGTACGATATATGGACATGACCTCAGTAATTTTTGCGTTATCAACTTATCGTACGATATATGGACATGAGGTCAATATTTTTTACACTATCGACTTATTGTACAATATATGGACGTGACTTTGATAATATTTACGTTATCATCTTATCGTACGATATATGGCCATGACCTTGATAATATTTACGTTATCGACTTATCGTACGATATATGGACATGACTTTAATAATTACGTTATTGGCTTATCGTACGATATATGGACATGTTGTCAATTTTTACGTTATCGACTTATCGTACGATACTTGGACATGACTTTGATCATATTTACGTTATCGACTTATCGTGCGATATATGGACATGACTTTAATAATTACGTTATTGGCTTATCGTACGATATATGGACATGACCTCAATCATTTTTATGCTATTGACTTATCGTACGATATATGGACATGACCTCAATCATTTTTACGTTATCGACTTATCGTACAATATATGGACGTGACTTTGATAATATTTATGTTATTATCTTATCGTAAGATATATGGACATGATCTCAATCATTTTTACGTTATCGATCGACTTATCGTACGATATATGGACATGACGTCCATTTTTACGTTGGCATTGTTCAGACATTCACACATTTTTGTTACCAGAGCCCGGGAGTCAATTTTATTTATTTATTTAATTTTGGTTGTGATGTTTTTTTTTATTCATGTTTCATTTATTTAGGATATTGTGATATTTTTTTCACATTCCAATTCCGAAGTAGTGAGTATTTTTAAGAATTAAAAGTGCATGGCTCTTTGAAAGGGTTTACATATTTTACTATATCGTCATCATGTCAGTGGCATAAAACGGTCTTTAAATGACAATAATATCGTTTATCGTAATTATTTCCTTGATAATATATCGTCCAACAAAAGTAGTTATCGTGACAGGCCTGCAGTCATATAGCCTGTATGTTACTGTGTTCATTAGCTTGACCGTTGTTGGATGCTTTTACAGTGAAACCTGTTAGAGAAGGATTGGGTGTTGTGTGTTAAATAATGCAGTTATTAGGTCTCAAACTTGTGTATGTACATGTGCGCTGCCTGCGCTCACATACAGCATCTGTATCATATTTCTGCCCAGAATGTCCACACTTGTCTACTACACTTTGTTCAGTTCATCTCTTCTCTCCCTTATCTAACTGCATTTCCCTGCTCAGAGACGGTGATGGCCTCTCATGCTAGACCAACAACCCTCTCTGGGTTCCCCTTTCACATGGTTGTTACAAAACTTTTACATTATACACAGTGTAACCACCAAACGTAATCTGATGTGCATAAGACGGCGACCTGTTCTCCTGTGCAGCCAATGTAGGGATAATTTTATGGCAGGTTTGCAGAAGAGGACATGCATTGTAGCGTCCGGTTACCTCTGGATGCTGTAGTCAAACCAATTACACACACTCCAGCTGCCGTTAGTGTGTGCTTCAGACAAATTCTGCTTGCCTTCTCCAGTGTGCCTGCCAAGCATTAAATCCCATCATGCCCTGCATGTGTTAGAGAGCGAAAAGATTCAGTGTGGAAATATGTTGTTATTCAACTGCATTGAATTTGTCAACAGGCCCAGCAATCTCTAGTCCGTCTTCATATCGGGTCTATTCAGGCACCGTGTCCTCCGAAGTGTTTGTGTGACTGACGGGAAGATATAAATCTGATTCAGCTGGCAGGGAGTTCCACTCTGTCTGCCTACGCCACTCTACAGTATAGCTCAGGGCTCTGTCCTGCTGCAGAGGATTTTTGCACCACACTAACTGTCCTCTCCTTTTTTTGCTCCTCTCCTCTCCCCCTCCAACCCCCAAACCCCCTTCTCCTTTGGGTCCTCTCTTTCCAGGCCAAGTCGTGTATCTGTCACATGTGTGGAGCTCACCTGAACCGACTCCACTCTTGTCTCTACTGCGTCTTTTTCGGCTGTTTTACGAAGAAACACATCCACGAGCACGCAAAAAACAAGAGACACAATCTAGGTAAGCCACATGCAGCAGATCTGAATTGCTTTGTTGTCGATGGAGCTAAAAATTCCATTTGATAAATGATGATATCAGTATACGTGTTGTCCCTCCCTACGTCCAAGGCTCAGTCCCATCACGTCAGTCCTCGCATTCACATGCACCCCTGTGGCCCACTGCAGCATCAGCTATTATCAGCAAAGGATTACAGCATTACTTCGGGCAACTTCCTCCTCTGAGCAGACAGGGAGCTAACCGCAGCGCATTACCATTCTGGTGGGAGCGCCTTAGCCAGTCAAATGTCATGGGCTTAAGTTCGTACTCTCCCTTTCACACAGCGGCAAGGGAGGGGTAGACATTGCTAATCCACAGCTACCAGGAAGCCTAGCTTCAACCCTACATGCTAATTATGCTAAATAAGATAATGACACTAATGAGCGAGATTTTGATATTACCCTGACGAGGACGACTAAACGTGGGAACCAGGGAGACTGGTAGGGTGGCTTGGTAGTTGTCTGAAAGGCTTTAATTGATTTAATGCATTTCAACAGCATTTTTTTTTTACACACACGTATACCCCAAGTGCACGGCCACAGTGTTAATTACCTTTGAGCTATCCACAGGAGCCTCTCTGACACTGGCACTCTGTTTTTCTCCACCTCTAATCAAATTAATCCAAACTCCCTGTCTGCTGGAGTGCTACATAGCAAGCTCCCCTTCTCAGAACTCCTTTTTACATCTTCTTCATCTCCTTTTCCTAACAACCTCATTCCTCACAACCCGTTCATATCTAGCTTCCTCATTCTCTGGATGCCTTTCACATCCTCTTCTCCTTTTCTTCCACCTCTCCGTCCTCTCATTCTTTGCTCTCCACTTTCGCAAGTGAGCAAGATTTATGACTTCCCTGATACTCTATATCAGTGGTTCCCAGCCTATTTTCCTTGAAGACCCCCCCTACTTGTATCTAAGAAAAGCTGAGCCCCCCCCACACCCCACTGACGTCATCACCCTAAAAAAAATTACAAATTACAAGTCCTCAATTTGAATAAGGTGATTCAAATAAGTTAGTCCTTTTTTTATTAAATTAACTTTCTTTAATGAATAGAACTCGTCAGTTTCATCAACATGAATAAAGTGATGACATCTTGACGGATTCACCAAGTTACTATCAGCTACTATAACAATGTTAGAGCGGAAATAGTTTTTTTGTTATTGTGGTTAAATAAATGTAATATGTGGTGTTGTTAGATTGCTGCTAGAATGCCCCCATTAATACAGGTGTGGGCCTCCTTTTGTGTGCGTTACGCAGGAGTTTAAATAGGTTTTTGACTGCAGTGAAAATGTTGTTTTTGAAAGGCTAAACGCCAACAAATATGGACCGAAGCAGAATATTTCATCAGATTTTCATACTAACTAGCAAAAAAAATCTATCTTTCAAAATAGTTTTTGATATACCAACTTTTGTATAAATTATCCAGTAAGTGTGTTGTTATGGTTTTAGTTATACATGAGCAAATCTAATTTTGACAACCTCTGTTTCAGATAAATAAAATAAATTGACATGGTTGGGAACCACTGGTCTGTATCTTCTTCCTCTCGCTGCCACTTGTGTCTCATTTTTCTCTCTTAATCGGGTTGCTGTTCTCCAGAGAGGAGCATCCTATGTGGCGGTGGTTTACCAGAGAAAAAGAAAGATGACATGGAAAGATGAATTCATTATTTTTATTCTGCACGATTTATTTCTTTGAGTGCTCCCTTATCGCACACATAAAGAAACACATACACACAAAAACATGGCACTGTGAGGACGACATAACAAACACCAGTCAGGTTTTCTATATGATGTGTGTTAGCTCACTTTCTCAGTGTGGGTAGCACCAAAAACAGAAAAATGTCCAGTTAAGCTAAAAAAAAAAAAGGTTGTCACGGCAACAGAGCTGAGGTATTGTTGCCGTGGAGTTTTAGAATGGGAGAGGATGGCGTGTTAGCTGAAAGCCCAGGTGGGGGTGGGAGACAAATACACCTATTCCATCACTACTCCCCTCATATCTCTTATAATTGCTCGATGCAAGAAACTAGATGGAAACGTATTGCGGCGAGTGGAAAATGCAGGGCAGAGAAAGCACTTGTCTTGAGGCCGGCTGTGCCAACGAGGTTGGACAGTAAAATAAAACCCCAATGTGTGTTACTGTGGTGGAAAAATCTATTTGTAATTATGGTGCAATCTCTCTTTTCTCTCTCTCTCTCTCCATTCCCCCTGCTCCCAGCGATAGACTTATTATACGGTGGAATATATTGTTTTGTGTGTCAAGACTACATATACGACAAAGACATGGAGCAGATTGCCAAAGAGGAACAGAGGAAAGCCTGGAAATTGCAAGGTAGAGCGTTTTTTGTTTTCTCTCAGAGAACTTAATGCAGCTTTTGAAACAAGGCCACCTTGATATCTCAGTGCCGTCACGTTTGTGTGTTTCTTTTGTATCCACAGGCATAGGGGAGAAATACACGACATGGGAGCCCACCAAGAGGGAGCTAGAGTTATTACGACACAATCCAAAGCGGAGGAAAATCACTACCAACTGTACCATAGGTAAGCGCTGTTCAGTCTGCACTGCTTTTCATCCCTAGACAGTGTGTGTGTGTCTCTACATGTGCCTATGGCGCGAGTGTACTTGGGGTCACACTTGCGTTTAAGTGTGATACCCAAGGTCAACAGGACCGGGCAGCCCCAGAGGCAGTGCGATGCGAGAGGCAGAACACAGTGTTCCCTCGCTGATACTGTAGATGGACACCACAGCGGGCCTGAATTTATGTCTTGTCTGTCCCCAGAACTTGTTTTCTCAGTGATCTGTTGCTTTGTTTTCTTCCTTCTATCTCTGTTGCGTCTCTGATTTTGTACATGTGCTTTTGCTGATTTTTTTTATCTTTCTCTCATCCCACTGTCTCCTGCCCATCGTTCAACCCTCTTTTATCCTTTAAAGAGCTTGGTTGGTAGCACTGATTGGGCAGCAGACTGTGTGTGTTTATGTCTGTGTGCACGCCGGGACCAGTCTGAAGCATTGAAGCTCTCGCTGAGCGCTCTCGTCCAGAACCAAACCTTGCTCAATTGGATTAGGCCCAAGACCTCGCTGGGTTTCACCTGTTCTGCTGGCCATCGCTGGAGACAGACTGTAGCTTTCCTTTCTCACTCTAAATGAATCCATTCACAGCTTTGGGGTCGGCTCCAGGATACACATAGTTTTGCTGGCACACCTGACCCAACAACATATTCTTAACAAAAAAGCTGAATCTGAAAGTGCCAGGGCCTTTTATGTTTAATCACTATGTAAGCATATTGAGATGTGTGTACTACAGGGTGTGTGGGTGGTTCCGTATAGGGCCGCATCTACTCAATATTTCAATTATCGATTAAGCTGCCAATTATTTATTAGATTAATTTGGCTTATAAAATGTCAGAAAATTGTTTAAAATGTCCATTTCAAGTTCCTGAAGCCCAAGGTGACGTCGTCAGATGCTTGTGTTGTCTGACCAATAACCAGAACCCAAAGATATTCAGCCCACTGTCACATAAGACAAAGAAAAGCGGCAAATTCTCACAAAAGACTTAAAGGTACAGTGTGTAGGATTTGAAGGCATCTAGTGGTGTGGTTGCAGATTACAACCAACTGAGTACCCCTCCGTTCACTCCTCCCTTTCCAAGACTGCATTAACGTGAGCCGCCGAGTGCAAAACTGTGGTAACGTTGTTTGCCTCGCTCAGAGGCCATCCTTGCCATAATAACACTACTTTAATTGCAACGGAAGTCAGACAGCGGCTGGCAATGCCACATTTTGCCACTCTGCAGCTCACGTTATTGCAGTTTTACAAGCAGGTAACGTAAAAACTTGAAAGGCTTTCTCTAGAGCCAGCGTTTGGTTTGTCCGTTCTGGGCTACTGTAGAAACATGGCAGAGCAACATGGAGGACTCCGTGAAGAGTATCCGCTCCCTATGTAGATATGAAAGACTCATTCTAAGCTAACAAAAACACAACCATTCTTAGTTTCAGGTGATTATTCACTAATGAAAACATAGTTATGAATATTATATTCTGTTTCTGCTGATTGATCCCCCGAAATGTTACACACTGTTCCTTTAAATGTATAATTAGTAACTTAAAAATAATTAGTGTTAAGTAGTATCACATCTCTTTTGGCTACCAAATCAAGAGTCTTGCTGTCTAATTTTGAGGGTTTCTAATAAGCAATCCAGTCCAGAGAAACAGTCCGGTCAATCAGGTCCATAGTGGGGATTCAAATTTCCCCCAGCAGTATGAATCCTAAGCAATGTCATGTTTAATCTTCGTTGCCATGTCGCTCTCACACTCTTCTGTCTCTTTTTTGTCCCGCAGGTTTACGAGGGTTAATAAACCTGGGCAACACATGTTTCATGAACTGCATTGTTCAGGCCCTAACACACACGCCGCTGCTGCGAGACTTCTTTCTCTCCGACCGACACAAGTGCGAGATGCAATCAAACTCCTGTTTGGTGTGTGAGATGTCGCAGCTCTTTCAGGAGGTACGTTTGCATTAACGTGAACTTGTTACACAGGGTTTGTTTAATCCCACAGAGAAAAGAAGAACTTCTGATTTTGGTGAAAACTGAGCTATCATTTTTTTTTTTTTTTTAAGCACCATATAATACAGAATGTTCTCTCGCAGTGTGCAGCAGGCTGAGTCACTGTTGAGCGCTTTTGTTGAGTCCAAAGAGAGAGGCAGAGAAAAATCCTGCCTGAAAGGAATGCACAGAGCCACATGCAAATGAATAAGCAGTAATTACAATTTTATTGAACCTGGCCCTGTCAATGCGAATTATGTTGCACAGCCCTTATTTATAGCCTCTCAATCCCAGCTCTTTGATACAAAAGTTTGGCATTTTTACATCTAACAAACTCATCGGCCTTGGACGTTATGTAATCTCTGCCTGGTCTGCTCCCACACTGCCTCGCTTTTTTCTTACACCCTCTCACTTCCCAGTATATATGGGCCCACAGATGGTAAGTGGTGCTATAATGAGTTGAGTCATCACCAACGCCCCTCCTACCCCTCCTACCCCCCCTCCATAACACACCCTGTCTCACTTGGCTGAACCGTTCGGCTATATAACACATGAAGGAGGTAATCGCTCACCTCTATCACCCAGGAAGGCAGACATTGATCGAGTATTCCGCTGTGTGAGACAGAAAATTCAGGGTCAGTCATACGAGAAAAAATCATCTATTTAAACGCTCCCTAACACACGCACACGCACACGCACACGCACACGCACACGCACACACACACACACAGACAGTATCACTCCCAGGTTTTTCTACCTCCACGCCTTGTCCCCAACTCTCTAATTTCATTGCTTACTTCCATCCTTCATTCTTTTTTAACCCACCTCCATATCGTCATCAAAAGCCGGCGTCTACAGACACTCACACACACACACACACACACACACACACACACACACACATACACAGAGAGCTTTTTAGATGTGAAGGTGAGAGGCGCGGCCCCGTCCCCGCTTTGATCAGACACTCTCTCTTTCCCCGGTTTCCTCCTCTTCTTCTGTCGTTTGTCAACCACCTTCAAACTGCCGAAAAGGAGCAGAGTTTGTGAGATTCAAAAGGGACGTCAGCGCGGCATGTTTTTCCCTCTCGCGGCTCCATCAGATTTCAGAGAGAGAGCCGTGGAGAATAAAGCAAGGTGCGTGCGCGACATCTACGTGTCGAGAAACGGGAGCCCTCTCCGGCATTAATGAGCTCTGGTTGGAACTTCATTGTAGTGTTTTTTTTTTTTGCACCCCGCTCAGTTCTGTTACATTCTTACCCGCATCTCCTGACCCTGACCTGGATTGTCACTCACTCGAATTCCCATGGCAACGCATAGACTCTGCCACGCTTTACAGATGGATGTTGTAGCTCCAAACGCTTTCCAACCCGTTCTTCTTCTCCTTCTCTGTCTTGCGCATCACACCTCTCCTCTCTGTGGATGTGCTGTTATTACAGCTCGTGCTGTTAGGCGACATGTGGCGGAATCCATTCATATCTGACGAGGCCTGTAGGAAGGAGCTGCTATAAAAGAGTCCGAAAATCACCTTGACTGGCGGAGCATTTATGTTAGGTTTCAGCAATGAATTATAGATGACAGTGAGCAATGTAGCTATGAGATTGGCAAAGAAGTGATGAAATATAATGCACCCAGTAACACCTGGGAAAATAGGCTAACCACCCACTCCTCTTCACCACCACCACCTCTCCCATCTTTCTTCCCTATTCGCAGTTCTACTCGGGCCACCGCTCGCCCCACATTCCCTTCCGGCTGCTGCACCTGGTGTGGACTCATGCGCGTCACCTCGCAGGCTACGAGCAGCAAGACGCCCACGAGTTCCTCATCGCAGCGTTGGATGTACTACACCGGCACTGCAAAGGGGACACCATCAGTAAGCCAAATCAATATGTCATTCCCAGTGTGTGTACTGCATTTAGAGTAAAAAACAAAACACCAGTGTGTTGTCTTTAAACGCAGAAAGATTGGAGGGTTTACTCTAGATTTGTTTTGTTTCTCTAATATCTTCTGTCAGGCCAGGATTGCAGCTTGTTCAAGTCGGACTGAATGGGGGGGAAACGCAGCAAAAGAGCAGTGTCAGTTGAGATTGAGAGAAGTGTGTCTGGGCCACCTACTGCCTCTAATCCGGCATGTGGAGTTATACCTTAGATCTACCCAGCAGAGCACAGTGCCTTACTTCACTGGAAGCATACTGAAGGAGATGGGCAATGGTGTGTACCAAAGGGACAGGAAGCAAGCAGTGTGAGGAATGTCAATAGGCCCCGCTGCAGTGCAATGACACACACAGACCCCTGCAGTAAGGCTCGCTTCGATTAGCTAGAATCCACAGAGTTGTGAAGTGGCAGAGAGGCTCTGCTGCGGGGGGGAATGGGAAAGTGAGAAAGAGGGCCAGAGTCCTTCAGAGGTGCTAAACAGGTTGTCGGCGTTATCTGCGTGTCTATTTATACTTTCTGCTCTTTGTGGTCCGCAGGAGACGACAACGGGAAGAAGGCCAACAATCCAAACCACTGTAACTGCATCATTGACCAAATCTTCACTGGGGGCCTGCAATCGGATGTTACCTGTCAAGTTTGCCAGTAAGTTTGTGTGTTTGCGACTTTCAAGAGGCAATTTACCGAAATAAAGTCGGTCCATTCATCTTGGCGGAGCATCGCATCACGTACCCCTCCTCCCTCTCTTCCTACATTTACTCATTCATCCATCATCCGTCTTATTCCTTGTTGTCCTCCGATCGCGTAGTCGCCTCTCACCGCCGGGCCGATCGATGTGGACACCACCTGTCCTCCCAGAGTGGGCGAACCACTGGTCGTGTCCTCTCCGCTGCTCTTATTTAAAGGCCCGGCCCCTGCAGAGCTGCTGCGAGGGGGGTTTTGTCTAGACAGCGGCACAACCCAAGCGTTGCCTGCCTGCCCCCTAGAGCTGTCCTGTCACATTAACGCTAGCACGCTGCACTGAACTGCAAAGCACCTCGCCCAGACTAGCAGGCAGCCCAACCTCAGCCATGTTACCTGCCTCCACAGTGAAAGGAGAGACTGCTGATGCAGAGCTAGCGATGCTGTCTTGAGTATTATTCTGCCATAAATTGAACCCCTCTGTAATCAGTAAACAACTCTCCTGTTGAGATTACTCATAGGTAAGGCCTTAAGCAACAGAAAATGCACCCCCCCTCAAGGCATTTCCAACAGAAATGGTACCATGATGGTGCCATATTACTGCAGAGTTGCTCTCTCACTCATCATAAATGCACGCCTACTTGCCTTAATAGCCACCTGCTGGCCCCACCGGGTGCTACATCCCCTGTGCGTCTATATTTGTGTATACTGTTTGCATTCTACGCCGGAAGCCTCCATTTTGTCCGAGCTGCAGTCCATCACAGTCATAATAATACAAACTCCTTATGTAAAGCCAATTTTCTCTGATGTAACACTTCATTGAATTGCAAATGAACCTGGAAGAACAGTGTGCATATTATGCACATGCACACACTCAATCTTCCAGCAGGCTTAAACACAAAAAAAAAACCGATCAGAATCTACAGAGGCTGTGTGGATTTAAGCTCGGGTATTGCCATCTATGTCATCATCCTTTCATCATGACCTGTAATAAATGACACGCGACCGCACATTATTTATTCAAGCTCATAATCAAACTCCCTTCTCTCTCTCTCTCTCTTTTTTTTTTTTTCCTCTAGTGGGGTTTCCACAACGATAGATCCATTCTGGGACATCAGTCTGGACCTTCCTGGCTCATCCACGCCTTTCTGGCCCCTCAGCCCTGGAGGGGATGGCAGCACAGTGAACGGAGAGAGCCACCTGTCAGGGTCCACCACTCTCACAGACTGCCTACGCAGGTACAGCTTCAGTCTCAGCCGACACCTGACAGCTTGTCCTTTTTTTCTGCCCGTCAGCTTTTCTTTTCTCTTTTTTTTCTATCTAAACTAAACTAAATTCACAAAAAGTCATCTAGGTTATAGAAGGGCCTATTATGCTTTTGCCCCTCCCCCGCAAACGCTTTACGGGTTAGGGTTCTGGATTAGGGTTCAACCCCCCAGAACCCTAACCCTAGCCCCGTAAACTGCAAGACACATCAGACATCACAAAAGACAAAAATTAATATTTTTATTTTCATAAAAAAATATTTAGTATAATATAAATAAACAATTGGCTTAAAAGTGTTATGTCATTTTCACCACAACAAGAGTTACAGGAGTGAAAAGTTCTTTCTTTCTTTAATTATTTGTTCATTTGTACCTCAATGCAGAAATCTAGGAAGGGTGCCCACCGGCATTTGTTTTTATTAAAAACATTTTTAGAGAGCAACCATGCTCCCCAGAAGGTGGCACCCTAGCCGATATAAAAGATCTGCAAAATTACAAAGACCAAAGTCCTCTACAAAGGAGTTACTCTCGCCCACAGAAACACTGCTCCTGAAACGCCTGGCTTGAAGTCCCGCCTTTTCTTCCTTAACATGGTGATGTCACCAAGTAACACATTTGCATAATACCTGCCTAGCTAGTTGGCTAGTTTGGCACGCCCTCACACAAAGCTAATTAACGCGGAGCTGGAGTGGAGTCCGAAGAGTTTGGTTTGGTTGACCAATCACAACAGAGTGGGCCAGCTGACCAATCAGAGCAAACTGGGCTTTTTGGGAGCTCAAACAGAGCGTTTCAGACAGAGGGTGAAAAGAGGTGCTGCAGCACAGCCGGTATGAGAAAAATTAAGTTTTTATTTTTTTTTAACATTAAAGCATGTAAACATGTTCTAGTAGAAACTCAAAATATAAGTATGCATCTGAAAATGAGCATAATAGGTCCTCTTTAATAGCGCTAAATGAGAGACGCCTTACAGTTCTACTACTAGCTATGTTCCTCTGCGCTGAAGCACAATAACATTGATAGTATTAAAACTTTTATTCGATAAAAAATGAATCATGTTCGTGACATTTGGAAAGGAAAGGAAGTACTGCCACTTTCTACTTTATTTTCTGTCACTAGGCTTATTTTCCTATATCCCCTCTGCCACCTCTCCAAATTCCTGAGTATCAATCGTCTCCACTTGAAATAAATTCCATTTATCCCTCCACTTGTATGAGGGGTCACATATTGTGTCTGCTCAGGCACGGCACAACCGCCTTATCCCTGGATCTCATCTTCCACCATCACCAGGTTGGCAGAGCAGGTGTGACCTCTCATATCTTCCTCTGCTGCCTCTTCATTCTTGCAATTTCTTCCCCTCCTCTCCTTATCTTATTTCATTCCCTCCCCTCTCCACCTAATTCCTTTTCCCCCGTGCCCTCACTCTCTACCCCTCGCATTCGTCTCATCCTCCCCACTCCCCTCCCCTCTCTCTTTCGCTCGCCTCCTTTCCTTCTGACTTTCTTTTTTTTTTTTTTTTACTGCAGCACCTCACACACCCCTAGTTGCTGCAGCAAGTCTCTTAAAGGTACAGAACTGGTTGGTGCTGTTGCCGTGGTGATGGAAGCGTTGGAATTACCAGCAGGGCTCTGGGTTGGGTGGGCTGACATACAGTACAGGCTGCACCAAAACTCTGCAGGCACAAGCTCTCCTACATCCTCAGATTAACTTTAGACTAGAACTAGATGTTTGCGGGGTTGCAAACGGTTATGCAACATAACCAAAAGAAAACATAACCATAATGGTTTTCTTCCTCTTTTTGCCAGATCTCACTTCCTGTCTCTCGTTTGCCCACATGTTCTCTGCTCTTTCACACCCTCTCTTCTTCTTCTTCTTCATCTTTTTTTTTTTAACTCCAACCCTCCCTCTGCAGGTTTACGCGGCCCGAGCATCTAGGAAGCAGTGCCAAAATCAAGTGCGGCGGTTGCCATAGTTACCAGGAGTCCACCAAACAGCTGACAATGAAGAAGCTCCCCATCGTAGCATGTTTCCATCTCAAAGTGAGTCAGCCAGCGACGACAGTGCTGCCAATTATCGCTTGTTACATTATCTGTCACTGTCTGACAATTTGATTATTTAAGGCGACATCGAGCTTTTTAATCATTCACACATCTAATTTAGTCATTAATCCAAAACAGCAGTGTCTTTTAAACAGGGCTGTGTGGCTTGAATGATCTCAAATGCAGATGGTTTTTTTTACATAATTTGATCCTATTTAGTTTGATACTATTTTTGCATCCTTATACATATTGCATTATATTTACATGCTGTAATATATGTTTTATTTTGCCCTGTGTGTATTCAGCCTCACATCTGACGGAGGCAAAGTTCAGATTTTGCAGTGACTTAGCTGTCTGCTACTTTGCTTGTGCGTAGGTGTGTTCATAACTTGATTCAGTTGTTGGTGCATTACTGTACCTCCTACTGTGCAGCCCCCCTTTCACACAGCGTCCCAGGACACCCATGACTTTAATGACTCGTACAGTCCTCCTCTGTCCATGTTTTATTATTTATCATAACAGTATACGGCGGCTTGTAATAATGTATTTATGATATTCACAGGAACAGGCTTGCAAGAAGATCAATCCAAACCTGTTATTATCTTGTTATGAACTCGTAAATGTGTGACAGCCAGGGTGAAACACACGCATTTTCACTTTTCACTTGCTGTGTGTTGTATTTTGTGTGTTGTAATGATGATCCCTGTTATTTCTAAATATGTGTCCTCTCCCCTCCCCCCACTATCCCTCTCTCTCTTTCCCTCGCCATGTTTCTGCCCCTTCCCCCTCTCTCCTTTCTCTTCTCTCCTCTCTCATCCTCCCTCTCTGGCCGTCTCCAGCGGTTTGAGCACTCTGCTAAACTGCGGAGGAAGATCACTACATATGTTTCCTTCCCCCTAGAGTTGGACATGACGCCCTTCATGGCATCCAGGTAAGCCTCCACCTAGCGCCCCTTTAGCTTCTCTATAGTGAATCTTATCCTGCCATCTGGCTTAGAAATACTCAGATTGAATAGAAATAAACACAGATTTTTTCCTGTAGAAGCTTATTTAAGTGGTTTATTACATTTGAATGTTTGTACGTGTACATACTGTATGAAACACTATACATACTGTGTCCTCACAGTAAGGGCACACATCTGCATCTCTGCCAAAACAGCATTATTTAGTAAATGCTCCCTAATATATATATTTATAAATGAATGTCTGTAAAGCATGCAGTAGCAGTATTGCCCCACCCCTGGCTGTAGCATCCATTCAGCTCGGTTAAGAGACAGAAAGATCATTAGAGGCACAGGCAGGGAAGATATCAGCTTTCATAGATAGGATGATTCTGCCACCTAGTGGATTTATGTGCCATTGTAGCATGTTTACAAAAATGCTAATGTCTTGCTCTGCTTTTCCCCACAGTAAAGAGAGCAGAATGAACGGGCAGTATCAACAGACGGTCGACGTATTAAACAACGACAATAAGTAAGTGCCTTGGAAAACATGTGCTACAGCATAAACTGATTTATTAACACTCCGCCGCTTCGCAGCAGCTCTGACATCACGGTCTGACATCCTCTCGCACAGCAGCACATATGCTAATGACCTGAAGCATCTGGCTGTGACTTCCCCCAAATGAAATCAATTTGAAGCCTATTAAAAGCTGCTTAGTTTTCTTCATCCATGACAGTTACAATAGCTTTCATTTTCCAGGACATTTGCGGGGAATTTACTGTCCTAATACAACTGACAGGTTGCATGTAGAAGAGACAAGAGTCGGTATGCAAGGAGCCTGAAAGACCTGAAAGAGCAACATGTTTGGGGGTTTAGACAAATGAAAGCGCCCATGTACGGGGAGAATAATGGGGCTTTATGAGATAATTGTGTTAAAGAGGACCCATTATGCTCATTGCAGGTGCATACTTGTATTTTATGTTTCTATTAGAACATGTTTACATGCTTTAATGTTCAAAAAACGCTTTATTTTTCTCATACCAGCTGTGCTGCAGCACCTCATTTCACCCTCTGTCTGAAACGCTCAGAGCTCCTGCCCCCCCCTTCCGAAAAGCCCAGTCTGCTCTGATTAGTCAGCTGGCCCACTCTGTTGTGATTGGTCAACCGTACTAAACTCTTCGGACTCCGCTCCAGCTCCACTCTAAGGCTACATCCACACTAATACGTTTGCGTTTTAAAATGAAAATGACCTCTGTCCAGACGAGTGTTTTAGGACCATTTCAGAATGAATCAATCGTCCATACTACCACGCCTGAAAAAGTATATCACATGACCATTCACATACACTGAGCATGCGCATGCTGGTGTAAACAGGAAGCAGCGCGGTTGGTTGTTTAGTTGCAGAAAAAACTATGAAGGGAGAACAGGAACAGCGAAAAGTCTCTGGACCGACGTTATCCATGTTGAAATTAACCTTTTGTAGTTGAGGCTGATGTCGTTTGTTTCCTTCCGGAAGAGGTTCACGTGACACGCCAAAACTGATAGACCCAATCAAGAAGCGAACGTGGGTGTCTGCGTCTTCGTTTCTGTCCGTCAAGACTAAACCACAACCCCGGAGTTTTAAAACTAAAACGGGGTCAACAGCGTTTTCAAACGTCTCTATAAACATAGCAAAAGTTATGTGTTTTAAAATGAAAACGTATTAGTGTGGATGTAGCCTAACTAGCTTTGTCCTAAGGCGTACCAAACTAGCCACTAGGCAGTTGTTATGTAATTGTGTTACTTGGTGACATCACCACGTTACAGAAGAAACGGCGGGACTTTAAGCAAGGCGTTTCAGGCAGTTCAGGAGCAGTGTTTCTGTGGGGGAGAGTAACTCCCTTTGGCCTGGACTTAGGACTTTTTACATGCACAAAAAACTATATAACCCACTAAAGGAAAGGGGGAAAAGCATAATCGATTCTCTTTAAAGTGAAGTCAGACAACAGAAAATAGACTAATTCACATCTCTTTTATTTCCAGGTATTCCTTGTTTGCGGTGGTCAACCACCAAGGCACATTAGAGAGCGGCCACTACACCAGCTTCATCCGCCAGCACAAAGACCAGTGGTTCAAATGTGATGACGCCATAATCACCAAGGCCAGCATTAAGGATGTACTCGATAGTGAAGGGTAAGAATGGAAAACAAGACATTAGCAGCACTTCAACATGTTATACAGTATAAGATCTGAATCAAATGTTTCTTCTTTCAGGTATCTCTTATTCTACCATAAACAGTTCCTCGAGTATGAGTAGTCTTTGTGACCACTGACCATGAAGAACCACTGCTTCTAAAAAGAGCGAGTCAGGGGACTGGGGACAGGATGTAAACACAAACACACAAACCTACCTGAAACTCTTTGACTACCAGTCTGCTCCTCCAGCTCTGGAGGACAACAAAAAAAAAAAAGACGTGTGAAATCATGCAACCTTTCAAAAGAAAAAAAAATAACAAGCACTGAGCTACTTCTTGGCATCTACTTGACAAAACTGAATGAAGAGGAGAGGAGAAGAAGGAGGAAGAAGAGTCGTCGTCAGTTCCAGGCTTGGGCAGAGGGAAGAGGCCCCACACCCCTCGCTCTCTCTCCCGTCCCCTACCTGCTGCAGGGGGCTGTCTGAGTGCGACTGACTGTCACGTTGATTGGGCACATCTGGATTTTTCTTACAGTATTCTGACCCCCCTCCACCACCAATCACCACCACCACCCCCCACCCCACTCCCCCACCCCTCCATTTCTCTCCCATGGTGCTCTCGTTTCAACTGACCAAGCATTTAACTTGATGGAAGACAGTTTGTTGTCATATGCATACGGGACTGAAAAAAAAAACAAAAAACAGAATCAACGTATTATGAACTTTGCAAGAACATTTTTAAAAGGTATGGTTATGATTCTTATCATTTGTGAATTTTGTTATGAAATACTGTATGAATCTAGTATACATCTATTTTTTAAGAGCAAAAGAAAAACGGAAAAAAACAAAAAAAAAACACGGGAGAGCTTAGAGAGAGGCCGCCTTTGCCAGTTGCTGGGGAAGTGCTGCCATGGAAACTAAGCAGATTTGGACCTGAGTGTGCTCATGTTCCATTATTTACTGTGTTGATTGTTTTATTTTTAAGTCTGGTTGAGGGCAGGGAATATCTATTTTTTTTAGCAACTCATTGAATTTTTTTGTTTCTTTTCAGTGTCTTTTTTTAATTATTTTTTTAATTTTCAGTACAGTCACGTGTCCCTCGCTGTCCTGGTACTGGAAATGTTTTTTGGACGTATTATACTTTCATTCTTGTGGAATTGTTGGTATAATGATGGTGATGGTTAAAATTGGCTCACCTTTTTGCTGTTTATGAATTGTATGTTGAATGTGAGCTTTGGGTTTTCGTACGGCATTCTGAAGAGACGACTCGATAACAAATGAGTAATAACGTGAGAATCTCTCCGCGGTGAACATCTTGAATGCTCTGTGCAACAAAAAAAAAGAAAAAAAAAGCCCGTTTAACAACACTGCATGCGACTGGGCTCTCATGATCTTATAATATGTGAAAAATTTGCCCTCAAGTTATGCCTCAAGGCCTGCTGCCCATCATGATTTCTGTTCTGTAGTTTGGGGGATCGATCATGTGGAGATATATAGAGGGTAAAAACACATTGCACGTATACGGGCACTGTGCGACCACAGCCTGGCTCTGAATCCATCAGTGTTAATCTTCTCCATGGCAACCGTGTGGCTGGTGTAGACCGGTGTGGTTCGTGGTGTGTCTTGCCTCTGCAGTGCAGTAAACCCAGTGCTCTATTCAATCAGTATGCTGTCAAGTCAGACTTTTAGATAAATGCACATACACATCAGGGTGTTGTGGTCTGTTTTTGTTTGAATATCACTGATTGTGTATGTATTAAAAGAATAAATACAGAATTAAAAAAAAAAAAAGATTCACTCATGTATAAGATGAGGGCCCTAACCTATCACAGTAATGCCACATTAAAAAACCACAACCCCTGGTTGTTTAGCTGCTCTGTAATTGAAAACAAACATGCATATCCTTTGGTCTGCTGCAGAAACCTCAGCTAGAGGGCAACGGCGGGGTTTTCTCCCAAATCAAAGACTTGTGAAATGGAAATGGTCGCACTTTGGTTTTGGTGTATCATGGAGCAGTTAAGGCCACCCAAGGACATTCAGGGACGCAGCTGAAACGAGAAGGAAGAGGAGAGCTTCATTATCCGTTTCAGTGATTAAACTCAGAACAAAACTGGACTGTGTATGATCTGTCTTTTGTCTCATTCTTCCATCTTCCAAAATACTGTATGTCCCAGAATTGAAGTAGTGCTGTAGTGATTTCCTGTCAGTGTAACTGGTAACACTTCCTTTTACAGGTCAGCAAATTTCATGGGAAGTAGGGGATACTTCACAAGTAACACATTTGAAATGACCCCTATATTTACCTCAAAATTTATCGAAAATTACCCCAACATTATTTAAGAATTATATTCCGCTATTTCCCAAAACAGGAAATACAAAATTGTGTCTGGTAAGACTTTGAGTTGTTAACCCCCAGATCCTGTTTGTATTTCTGATTCTGTACATCATTGCCTATCACAAGGACAACTTAGAGCCCTACTCTTGGTAAATATCAACACTGAGCCCATCTACACTATGTCCATGGAAAAGAATGTAGGCCTAATTACAATCAATGGTAGAATTTAAAAAGAAAAATACATTACCAGCTAATTATCAACTGCTTATTGGGAAATAGGATACAATTCTTTGGATGTAATCACCAAGAAATTTCAAAGAAGTTACATGCTAATTATCATCTACTCGCCAGTAAACAGTGGACCTGGGAATAAGAAGAAGAAAGAAGAAAGGCACTTTATTAGTCCCAGATGGGAAATTCATTTTGCGTTTGTAATCATGCCTATAGCAATTAACTTTGAATTACGTTCATTGTAAAGTATTAAATAAACTGCCAGCTATTTATTACCTGCTTGGGAAGTAGCAGAATATAATTATTACATAATTTTGAGGTAAATATAGGGGTAATTTCAAAGAAATTTCAAATGCGTTGCTAATTATTACCTACTTACCATGAAATTTGTGGACCTGTAAAATGAAGTGTTAACGTGTGACTCATGGTAGAGCAAGAAAGTACTGTAAAGGAAACAGGGTCTTTTATTTGCCAACAGTTAATAGGCTGAATACTTGTAAACATGCACTCTCACTTTTAAGCTCTGTGTTGTGCTTCTGGCTTGAGAGCAGCTCTAGTTATGTGTTTGATTATGGCGCCACCTTGTGGTCAAACCAAGAAGCTCAGAAGAGGTCTGGAAGAAAAACAAAATCAAACCTGCCTTCAGAATGCAATGCAGGTAAAAAACCTGAACAAATTTAAAGAAAGGCAATCAATATATCTTCAATGAGAGAACCTCACGTTAATGAGACACGCCTGGTGAATAGTTTTTTTTTTTTACACTAATAGATATCACCATGACACTTCCCCAGATGTTTACTTACATTAAGGCAATTATTATTTTTTTGTGTTACAAGTTTTCTGAAATTTTAGGTTTAAATATGCAAATAAGGCATTATCTTATTAAATATGTTAATTTGCATACATTTCCAGAGTAGCAATCTGAACATTGGAGAAAGCCAGGTTCAAAATTCCTGTTTCATTTTGTTGACATGTTAGAGTCAAAGGTTTTTACTGAGGGAATTTTATATATCTCTTTTTTTTACATACCATAAATCAGAAAATACTGTCAACAGCTATAAAACAAATCTATTTTCGCCATGTTTTTAGGAATAAATGTTCTATAAATCAGGCTATAAATAATCAATGAACCCCTCTGTAAAAACCTTCAGAATATAGATAGGAACTAAACTGTAAGTGATACTGAAGTGGAGATTTCTGACTCAAAACTGAAAACTCATTTTGAGAAAACAGCCTTTAAAGATATGTATTGTAAAATTCAATACATTTTGAAGACACTACAGGTGAATAGGGTGAACTATTTTAACTAATATATATCACCATGAAACTCCCGCAGTTGATTACTTACATTAAGACAATTACTTTTTGTATTACAAGTTTTCTGAAATGTTATTTTTAAATTTGCAAATTATCTAATGCTAACTTTTGGTTAGCCTTAAAAAAGCCTTAAAATAATAAGAATATGTCCAAATAATTCATACATTTTACCATTTTTACTTAAATATTCGGCATCTTTCAGCATTGTTTCCTTCATACAGAACATTACAACACAATATTGCACCAAAGAAAATAACAAAAATGTCACTTATTACTTAGTTTATTTAGTTTCAACACAACTTTACACAATCCATGTTTGCTCCATCAAACTTGGTGTTTCAGTATAATTAAACAGAAAATGGGAGAACATTCATGATACAAACATCCTATGGAAACTGTAAAACTTTTAACAACTGTGGTAAGATTTTCCAAAGCAATTCAAATAAGGCTTATCCTAAAAAACAAACATACAAAACTAGAACACCAATGGAACAAATGCCAAGTACAAAATCTGCAATATGGTCTTAAGAAATGCAAAATAAAAATAAATTGTGAGCATTGTTGTAAGAAAAGTTTTTGCCAGAATCATAATTACTACATAACACCTCTGCAACAGCTGGATGATATTGTACAACGCAGGGTGTTTGGTTTTTACATGTTGTGCTGCAGACCAACACCAACTATACACTTTAATTAGGTTTCATGTAACTGAGGTTTCACAGCCTTCATTTGTCTTTCCTTCAGTCAGCTGAGCAATGTCTACATTCATAATTCATGTCCAGAGTCGTCGCTATTATTACCCTAATTAGTGTAACCATGGGACCAACAGTCTCGGTCACTGTTGCTATGGAAATATAAGACACTAGAGGTGTGTCATGTCTGTCAATGGTAATAAGATGTTACAGACCAGGTAACAGATTCCGCAATCATGCAGAGAGAGAGATTCGATATGGGATTTGATTAGTCATGTCTGGGGGCTCACAACGTAGGTGTGTGTATGTGCATTTCTGTACATCATGCAAGACTGACACATGTAGGGTAAAGGTTTAATAACTTCTATAGATAGCAATAGAATTACAGACGGGGGGAATCACAGGATGGCAGGATCAACTCCTGGAGCAGCACAGTGATGATGATAAAGGAACACCAGAGCCTCTTGAGGATAAATGTTCTAGCCCTTCACAAATTCACTGATCGTCACTCAGACACCCAGAGAGACAGAAACAGAGGATGGTTCAGTGTCATTGTACAAAGTGTTGACAAGTCGCTTGCAACGGGAGGCAACATGGGACGAGCTTAAGCCCCTTATATTAGCAAAGTCAAAGAAAATAGAGTAACAGAGGAGTTACCAAAAAGATAGGACTGTACCGAATCGTTTGAAGCTTTAAAGCTTCATTTGTAACTTTTTTGGCATGTTTATTCATTCTGTTTCAACCCGGTGTTTCAGCACAGTTGCAGGTAAAGATTAGGCTACTGTAATATTATCAATGTTATACTATTTGTAGAATTAGATTCCTGTGTAGGATTTCCAATAACTCCAGAGCGTTGTAAAGTCCAAAAGTCAAAATGTATTTAAAAAAGATAGATGTAATCATTTCCAAAATTCACAGCATGTTTTTATCTAATAAAATATTCTGCTTCAATCTGTATTTGTTGGCGTTTAGCCTTTCAAAAACTACATTTTCACTGCGGTCAAAAAACTGTTTGCCCTCCTACTTGCCGCACAGGCAACGGGTCAGCCTATAGCAGCATGTCTATTCATTCTGTTTAAACCCGGTACTGTATTTCAGCACATGTGCAGATAAAGATTAGGCTACACTAATATTATCAGTGTTATACTATTTGTAGAATTAGATTCCTTCATAGGATTGTTTCCAACTCGTGTGATCCAAACATTTCCAATAACTCCAGAGCGTTGTGAAGTCCAAAAGTCAAAATGTATTGAAAAAAATTCAAAAATTCACAGCATGTTTTTATCTAAAGAGATATTCATTCAATATATATTTGTTGGCGTTTAGCCATTCAAAAACTAAATTTTTCACTTTTTTTTTTTCATTTTTCAAAAAACTGTTTGCTCTCCCGCTTGCTGTACCTGTATTAACGGGGCGGTCGAACAGCAATCTATAACAGCACCATAAATTATATTTACCGTATACTGTATAAATACAATAACAAAAAAAATCTATTCTAATCCTTTTTTTTTTCTTTCATTTTTTTAGGGTGATGACATCATAAAATATGACGACAGATATTCAAAGCTTCACTCGAAAACCTCAATAAAAGCTTCAAATGTAGAAAAAGGACATTTGGTACAGCCCTAAAAAAAACTTAAAAACATACAGACATTTAACAAACAGTGTTTTTCCATAATACAACACAGTGAAACAACAATAAACTGAAGATGTGTTTGAAATGAAATATGTCTAAATCCAGTTTAAATCCCAGTTCACTACTTCCAGGATAGTGACCTATCCATTTCTTGGGAGCAAAATAATCCTTCACAAAATATAATCTGAGCAGGTTTTATGCTCTCAACTCAGATAACATAAAACCATGAAGCTGAGCCGCTACTCAGCATTCATATTGAATAATTCAGAATCGTGCAGCCTGGCATTTTCTGACAAAAGTAGCTACTGTAACGACTGCAACATTATTACACGATATACATAAATAATGGCAAATGAGAAAGAACAGCTTGCCAAAGAAGTTCAGTCCAGTAGAAACAGGCATACAGTGGCATTCATCTACATAATACAACAACATTGTAGTAGAGTTTCTATACATCTTAGCAGCACTTTGGTTAGAGGCTGACTCGGGTATCGAGCCAGAACCATTAATGTAATATAAATTATGCATGTAGTTATATTGAAGCAGCGAGTGACACAGGATGGAACATTTTCCCTCCGACTGAACTGCTATTCACATTTACATTTGATGCATGTCCTCACATTAAATCTGTTGTACTACAAAACACAAGAACCGATGGCACTGACGTTCATTATGTTCTGCGTCTGGAACAAAAACATCATTACTCATTCACTAATCAGATTTTCAAAACTAAGTGACACTAAAAACATTTTCTGTACAGTTCTTTACAGTCAAAAAGAGAACAGAACTTGCAGACGAGACAGGGAACGAAATAGAGGAATGATGAGGTTGCCAGTTTCAATAACAGTTTGTTGTTTTACAGCGTATGAGCACACTGTTATGTCGTTATTTTTACACAATACTGTGGAAACTTGGCGCAGGCCCTCTGCTGTGAAACTATGTATATAATCCTGGGTCTCCAGGGAAAATTCCTGTCACCCAGGGGACCATTTACAAGTGGGCGTTTGTGTCCGTTCTGCCTCAGCTCAGACTCAATACACTGAAAACAAACAGATTTCATTTAGAGTAAACAGTTGTATGAACTTGTGATTATGATAGAATGGATTTGTTTACAGCCAGCCAACAATGAGTCAAAGGCAGTTTGACATTCTGTTGTTGCTTCGTCCCCTTTAACATGTTCAGTGTGAACCCCTTGTTCAATAATGTCCTCTTCCTCTCTGATGTGACCTCAGAGATGCTGATAAGAGCTGCCTGTTATTTGTTTCAGATATATATCACCGTCCTCTCAGATGCTGGTCTGCAGGTCCCCGTTGAGCAGAGAACTCTGGGTCTCCGTGGGGTCGTTTATCATGCGAGACTTGTCCTGCCGGCTGTCGCTGCGGTCAGCCTCATCCAGCCCGCCCACCTTCTTGATACACAGAACATTCTGGAAACTCTTCTTGAAGTTCTCCGACAGGAAGGCGTAGAGGATGGGGTTGGCGCAGCTGTTGGCGTATCCCAGGACAACCACGAACGCAAAGGTGCTCCTCAGGATGGGCGTGGTGCTGATGGTGCCCGTCACCGAGGTGACGTTGAAGACGTAGAAGGGCAGCCAGCAGAAGACGAACACCGCCACCACGATGGACACCATCCGGGTCACCTTCCGCTCCGAGCGCTTCCTCTTGGAGGAGCCCACGCGGATGCCCGAGGACTTCACCTTGAAGATGATGCACAGGTAGCAGAGGCAGATGACCATGAGGGGCAGGAAGAAGCCCAGGATGAAGGTGTAGAACATGAACGCCGTGTAGTAGGCCTCTTGGGGCTCGGGCCACACGATGGTGCAGAAGCAGCCGTCGTGCTTCGTGATGATGCCGCTGTAGATAACGATGGGCAGGTTGACCATCAGCGACACCCCCCACACCGTCAAGTTAATAGTCTTGGCCATGCGCGGCTTGCGCCACTTTGTGGACTTAATGGGATGCACCACAGCCAGGTAGCGGTCGATGCTCATCACCATCAGGCAGAAGATGGAGGTGAACTGGTTCAGGGAGTCGACGGTCATCACCACCCTGCAGAGCACGGGGCCGAACGGCCAGTGGACCATCGCCAGCTGGATGGCGATGAACGGCAGGCCCAGCATGAACAGCACGTCGGCCACCGCCAGGTTGAGGATGTAGATGTTGGTGACCGTCTTCATCTTGGCGTAGCGGAGGATGACGTAGATGACGAGGGCGTTCCCGCAGAGCCCCACGGTGCAAACCAGGAAGTACAAGCAGGTGATGACCACCGTGCTGGTCTTGTTGAAGGTGTGGTCCGTGTAGTTCCTGTGGGTGTCGGTCTCGTTGCTCTGCATGAAGCTTTCATACATGAGGTGCTCCGACAGGTTCGGAGGGGACGATGGGAAGATCCAGGAGTCCATGGTGCCTCGCTGTCTCACGTGGATTATGACATCTCACCTGCACACATAAAGATGTATCTCAGCGACAGTGTCAAATACTTTAAAGGAACAGTGTGTAGCATTTAGGATCTATTGGAAATGGAATATAATATTAGTAAGTAGGTTTTCTTTAGTGTATAATCACGTTAAAATAAGAATCGTTGTGTTTTTGTTAGCTTAGAATGAGCTGTTTATATCTACATACGGTCCTCTTCGCGGAGTCCACCATGTTTCTACAGTAGCCCAGAATGGACAAACCAAACACTGTATCTAGCGAGGGTCATTCGCCTTTCCACGTCGGCCACCATAGTTCTCTGACATGCTTGGCACACGGGAGAAGTTTCAGTTGGTTGCAACCTCAGATGCCGCCAGATCCTACACACTGCACCTTTAAAATTACCTTTTTAATCAGAAATGATTTTTCCAATCCTGTCAGTTATGGTCAAGTTGACAGAGAGTAAAATAATTATTCCACTTGATATGGATTTTAATATTGATTTTATGCTTTCCAGAAGAAAAAAAGTGAGATCCATAGTCGTCATGGGATGATTAACGTGATCTCTCTTCCCTCCTACTTGCTGATGGATGTTGAACACCATGAGTGTCCTCTGTGATGTCATAAATCCATGTTATCAGTCAGAGCTAAAGCTTTTACATGTAAGTATGTTTGTCCTTTTGAAAAATAAAATGTTCTTTTTTCTAATCCCCCCTCATGGCCAGTGGGAATATTATAGATTTCGTACCTGAATCCTCTCTCTTGAGAACAGATCTGATTGATGGCATGTGTAAAGACGAGCACTTGAGGGCGTGTGGCAGTGCTTTCTACCTGAAGTCAGACGCTCCTGCTGTGTTTATTTAGTCAGGTACTGCTACCCAAGGAAATCACTCTGCACACCCTGCAGTCATACGCTCCTCCCTGGGGAGATGCTCGCCCTTCAAATGCTGCCAGATGATTAGCTGCGACAGGTTACATTGAATTCTTTGCTGACTCATTTCTTTAAATTTATTAGGGGGTGGGCTTGGATGTAAATTAATCCCAGCCTAAGTAATTGAACGAGGGGGAATCACTGTACTGCCAATAGCCTTGTTGCCGCAGTCAGATTGAAGTGCTCTCCGTTGCCAACGCACAGGAGGCAAACATGGTCTGACAAGTTAGTTTGGTGCCAATAACACAAGAGGTTTTATGGTGCCAGTTTATCATTTTCACCATGGCAGCAGAGCAGGGTGGACACTGCTCGGAGTCTTGCTTTCTGGTGAACAGGCGACTAAATTTCAGCAAAGGGGATGTTTGAGCTCAGTGAAAACATGGTGTGTTGCTGTCTATAAATGTGTGTTGTCTGAGTCAGGTGGATGGACAGAAGATTGTATATTTGGAAAGTCATTGAGAGAAACACCTTTAGTTTGTGTTGCATAAGATAGTTCATCATTCCTATAGAACCAGAGCACAACAGACCACTGAAATAAAACATAATACCCTCTCTTGAAGAGCATTACATCAAAGGGACTCACTGATCACTGTTGGTATGAGCAATATTTTGTCACTCTTATGAAATAGTATTTTGTGAACTGTTAAATTGCTGCATTTGAGGCATTGTTCATACTGTGCAACAGGTATCCCTTCTATACAAACCAGTCCAGAGCCAACACAGTCAAAAGAAAAAGAACAAATGGTGAGATGCTGTTTAAATAAAGTGGCTACTTTCAGTTTTTATCACCAATATTAATCTCTTGGTGGGAAATTGGGACATACAGTTGCTCTTATATATAGATTTAAAAAAAGAAAAGGGGAAATACAAATAAAGGAGCATGTAAATGTGTACATAATGCTACAATATATAACACAATACATGTAGAGTAGTATAAATAAATATAATAAAAATAAGAAATAGAAGAAATGTGTACAAATATGTGCATCAAACAAATACAATATAATCAAATAAATAAATAAAAATGCTAGGAAGTGGAAGGATCTATACAGTGTGTTAAATATAAATGCAATAATAGTACAGTGTTTCTCCTTCACTAATCAAGGCCATTCATTCTGCTCCAACTTTTGCTTTTAGGTGCTAAAAGGTAAACGATTAGAAGGTGGATGATATTCAGCAGAATAAATGATTACATGCTCATAGTTAACTATGCAAATCCATCTTATGTGAAATCAAATGAGTCAGAGATATTTCATTTAGATTGTTAGCAAACTGTGCACAGAGCAAGCTGAGGATTTTTTCATTGCATCACATTTGTTTCAACACACATGCCAGGACATCATCATCATGTCACCAGTCAACAGTAAGATTGCATACTTGGAAACACTGCAGTAAATATTGTAGTTGGCAGATCTCTTCAACTTCATTTGAATAATCATTAACCTGGTAATGTAGGACACTATCTTTTGCACATCTACTGATATTTCACACTCAAATCAAAACAAGTATCCTCTTACCTGCAACTGGATTCAATCTCTCTATCTACAAAAATGCGCCACTTGTGTCCGGATCAAAGTATTTCAGTGTTTCACGACAGATTCATCCTCTTCTTCATCTCTCCAAATATTCCTCAACTTTAAAGTCTCACCAGCATCGAAGTGGGGAAACCACCTTTTCCTTTCAATAATCCCATAATGTAATCTGCATCACATACGATGAGAATATAAGACAAGTAAATAAAATACAAGCTCCCAATAAGATCATGCGCTCGTGACACCAGTGCTGCGCGCTGTGACTGCCTCGAGCCAGAGAGCTGAGCGCGTTAAAGGAGCTGCTGCTTTAGGAGACTCACCTCTGAGACAGAGAGGCTGTCTGCTGTTACATCCACTCCTGCATGCAGGTGGAGCTAAGTGCAATAGAGCATATACATTTTAATGATCAATGATGTCAGAATCCCCCCCCCTGAGACCAAGTGGACTTTCAAAATGTATCAAACCTCAAAATGGTGACCAATTAGCCAAAGTAATACCTGTTTTACGCACGCCTTTTACTCCATCCATTCATCAAAGTTACCTGTGTTGGTTAGTCCCCTGACTCCAGGACAGTTATACCACCTACTTTACACCTCTAGTGGACAGAAGATGTATTGCAAGTCCACGTTTCCAAACTCATCATTAATTGACCTCGCAGCCAATCAGAGGCAGCACTTGAGCGCAAAGACGCACAGCAGCTCAAATTACGCACCGTGAAAATCGCCCCTCCCACCACCGGATCAGGTTGTTTTTAAACTAATGATTGTCTAATTAGTAAGATAAAAGTATAAAAGTAAGGTTGTGGTTGTTGCAGTTTGCTCTCTCCACGTGGATTTGGGTTTTTCCAAAACATCTCTTCAGCAAACGGTGGGTGATTATGTCGAGGCCATGTCCTTGTTCTTTCAACACTTCAGCCCTTTGATGGAAATCATCCCAAATGTGCTGCTGGTCCAATCTGCTGTACAGGTAAGGTGCGTTTCCATCCTTCTAACTGCTGTATTGGTTCTGTTGTTGATGCTGTTATCATGCAAATGCAAGCTGGGTTAAATTGTTTTGACAGTAAGGAGATAGTTTCTCTTTATAAGGACTGGCATGCTAAGTTGCATTTGGCATTTGTTGTGTGTGAGTGAGTGAGATGTTTGATGAGTTTTAATGGCACAACAAACTTCTAAGCATTTTGTTTTTGTCAACTCTATTCTTGGGCCTTTTGTCAACTAAGTGGTGCTCTTGTGACAATCTGCAAGTGGTTGGTAGAAAAAAACAAAAAACTGGCAAGAGACTGCAAGGAAAATGTGTGGGGCGTTGGTCAATATGGTGTCATACTGTTGGGATGCTGCTCCTGGTTCTTTAAAGCTGCATGGAGGTGGATGTGTTGCCAACCACTGATTCCACAGGTCACAGGTCTGCCATTAGAGGCCTGCTGCCCTTCACACTGTTGTCTTGCTATAGCTGGTTGTTGGCCTTCAGTAGGCCTATCATCTGGACTAAACATGTCAGGTATCATCTTCTGTACTGTACTTCAACTCCTGGACTCTTTGGCTTCTCTAGATTCACAAGTAATCTGCATATGTATCACGTACTGTATTTAAAAGTGTTTGGTATCGGTTAATTTCATAACCATATGCTGTCACACATTTTCAGTTTTGCAGTGTGAGAATGACTCACATGTGTAAGATGAGCTAAACATTGTTCAAATGAACGATGGGGTGTAAGAAAATATTGATATTGTGTTTTGTGATACTGTATCAACTCTGAAAAAAAACAACTATCTAATTTGAATTAATAGTTTACATGCAAAGATGAACTCAGTCAATACTCTATTTCATTTGCAAAGATATGCGCCATCTCAGTGTATGTGCTCTCTCAAAGTAGTGCAATGATATTACAGGAATAAATGCAGATCTGACCGTTTTGATTGCATAAAAATCCATTTTTTTACTCAGATTTTATGCATGTGTTGGTGTGTTCTTTATACTTTGACAGTTTTCCTAAAATTAGATTGAAAAAACATTGTTCAGCTCAACTGTGTAAATATTAGTATTGCAAAATTTGGTTTTGTGGTACTGTGTCAATTCTCAAAACTCTGTATTCAATTAATAGTTTACATGTAAATATTAACTCAGTCAATACTTACTATAACTCTACTATTTTATTTGCAAAGAGATGCACCATTTCAGTGTATGTGCTCTCTCAAAGTAGTGCTTTGATGTTGGATGTTATGGACTGTGATACATGCAAATGCAGATCCCAATGTTCTGATTGCAAAAAAGTTTTTTAACCCAGAATGTATGCATATTGTTGTGCTCTTTATACTGACAGTTTTCATAAAATTAGGCCTAGATTAAAAAAAAAGAATCACAATATATCACCTTGCTCATAGTATCGCAGTATATCGCAATATATTGAATCGTAACCCCTGTATCATGATACGTATCATATCACCAGATTCTTATAATAATGTATGTGAGCATTTCTGTTTCATCGATCCACAACGTTTCAGATCACGAAGGCTTCTGCAGCGACCTTTTCATGTCATCTAATGACTAAACGTCAAATGATTCAAGCTGGAAGTCTCATCTAGCTGTCACTGTAAACTCCTCGGTATAGCATCGAGAGTGAAAAGGTCCTTCACACAACTCATCGACTGCAGTAGGGATGCTGAAGTTTCAGAATTTGCAGGTTAAGTTAGTTTTCAGTGCCTCCAAGACGCCTCTCAGTCACCTCAGGTGAGGAGGACGAGTGGGTTATGTAGCGCAGAGAAGTGAAGCCTTTATGTAAATCAGCAGACAAAAGAGAGTCAGCTTCTTTTGAAGTGTGTTACAGTAAGTCTTTTGACAATCTGTTTCATCCCTGACCTGCAGATCCTTCAGTTAAGTTCATTCAAGCGATAGAATATGTTGATTAGCAGGCACTTCTCTTTGAGATCAGAGTACGATTGACGATAATAAGCTCAACGCTGCTGTGACTCCACGCTTAAAGGAGATGTGGAAAAAAGGGGTCATTTGCATCAAACCCATATTTCTGGTCAGCCAATAAAACGTCCTAAATAGCAGTTCAGGGGACTGGAGGTACTTGAGGACTGTATTATCAATAGATGCCTGTTACTTCCCTTCGTCTTTAAAGTCCCCTTGAGCCCACTAAACGCCGAGTGATTCCACATTATTCTTTGGCCAAAAAAGTAATTAAGTGAGAGCTGGAAAATGAGTACATCTTAACTGTTAGAGACAGCAGTAGGTAGTTTCTCTCATTCTGACATGAACCATGCACCGTGCAGGCGAAAAGGTCACAGGGGAAATCAAACAGATGAAGGAGCAGTAATTTATTAGAAGATATCGTGCCACAAGGAACAGTCAATGACCCATTGACTTGATTTGTGTTCAATACAATATGGGTAATCTAAAGAGAGATAAGAAATGATGCTGTGCCATCTTAATATTTAACTAGAACTGCATTTACATTCTTGGGATGTTCGGGCTGTTGAAGATAAGGGAAGAAAAGGCTCATTATTAATGACCCTTCAGGTACTATTATGGTTTATCAGTATTCTCCCAGACTGAAACAAGCGTGCCGATACATACCGGCGTTGAATGATGCTCGGGTTGTTCAGTTCCGTGTTACTTTTAACTGATCGAGGTGATTTAATGCAGGAGAGAGCTTGAAGCTCAGCTCTATATTTGCCTCCTAATTATTGAGGCATGACCGAGCACCTCTCTGGCTCCGGCCCTGAATTGAAAGCATTGATTAAAGTTCCTGCCGGGGTAAATTGATAAACAATTAGCAGCCTGAGGCATGCTGCGAAATATTCAATGGATACCACGGACGCTTTTGCCATTTTTGTAATGATTCTGCTGTGAGAGAAACACATTAACAGGTACTCTGAAAAGATATTGCTGCAATGTGTTATTAGCACAGAGCAAAGGTTCTTTAGTGGCTTTCTCATTTTCAGATTCATTAAGAGGAATAAGACTTGTTGGATTTTGATTTGATGGATTCTTATCTCTGTCTTGGTGTTGTTTCTTTTTACCGTCCTGGATAGGCGTTTCATAATGTCTGTTACATGCTGCCATAGATGTAGTGATTGTCCTTCTTTTGCTATTATGTTCATGTCTGTCTCAAGGGCCTGTTAAGTCAGCGCTCTTTCCATCCACTTCATGTGTCGAGGGAGTCATTTTGTACATATTTTATCTGTCCAATCTATTGTATTGACACTCGACCCTTTGGGGGCTCAACACGGCTAAACTCTAGATGAGCCGCCCGCTGTCGAGCCGTGCTGCTGCTCACAGTCCTATGTCTTCTGTACAGTACTGGTCCAACAACGTGAATCTATACGCAGGATATTTTCAAGCTCTTTCTTCATGTCGATTAAGATGTAAAAGGTGATGTCGGCTTTCTGTTTCTTCAAAGATGTAAATTCAATTAAATGTGATGTAATTCCCGGTTTGGCTGTGGTGAAAAGAGGTGAAAGAACTTAGAAATAATAAAACAACAGTAGGCTAAATATGTGAAAAAAAAATGTCACAACTGGAAACAACGGCATGACTGTTATTATTAACTCTGAATGAATGACATTACATTTACATCATGGGGCAGGCTACTCCTCCCAAAACACATGTAGGCCTAGAACTCCTTTTCAATTTGGAGCCAATAAACACATCTGTTTTTTAAAAAAAGTATTTTTTCCTTCTTAAGATTTGTCCCCTTACATTCCCAGTAGAAAGAAAAGAGGTAGTATCATGTTTTGAGTGGAGTATCCCTGTAATACTGTCACCGCAAAAAACAAAAGCAATATCGTGATATACATTTTGGTCATATCGCCCACCCCTGAGTATACGTCAAATACATTTTCCCCAAAGAAGGTTTCAATCATTTTAGGTAGTTCTTATCACTCTTATGTTTAAGTGGTCATTTTTCTGATGAGTTTGGTTTTAATGAGTTATTTGATGCTATAATAAGGGGGTGAGACGTCATGATTGACAGCTGTGATTCTCTAATCACTAACAAGCTGCGGCCGTGCTCGGCTCTTGATTGGCTCAGGCAGGTGTGTGGGCGGGACCTCGATACCGCGGCTCCAGCTCCCCTATCACTACTGCACAGACACTGGCTCCAAATTACATTAAAATCTCAAGACGGCAGATCTTGTATCCAGGATATTTTGGTTTCACTTTAGTAGTGGGAGGAAGTGGAGACGCGTCGTCCATCTTTATATACAGACTATGGGTTTAACTAGGAGTACCTAATAAACTGGCAACTGAGTGTATTTTGCGTATTGATTCAGAAAAGTCTAACTTTTAGAAGTTGTTGACCGGAAAATGTGTTGAGAATAAAAAATAATCAACACATTTAATGAGCTACTCTTTCATTGTGACTCTTATCAGTCTGAACCTCATCCAGCGTGTACAGTCTGCTCTGTGTGTGTACTCTTTACACATTGCTGTTTATTTACATCTCATGGGTCTGGCTGCTGTGATAAAGCCAGCTGAGGCTAACTCCAGCTCCTGTAGGAGACGCTGTTGTGGTGACCGGCTGGGTCTGGAGGATGTTGATCTGTCCGCTGTTGTTGTTTTTTTTCCAGATGCTACTTTATTGAGAAAGCGAGCACTAAGAGAGGCAGAAATGTGCCTTATGTTAAATTAATTTGTTCCACATATTATCTGCTTTTGCAACCTGCCCCTGAAACACCGTCCTAACACACCTCTTCCTTGATCTCAATAAAATATGTATATAGATATTTTGCCTTGACAGTCTGACATTCTGACACTAAAATTTACTGTTTGAAAAAAAAAAAATGTTGAGGTTAACTTTGAGATACCTGTTATTATTACCTCCGCCAAGGAGGTTATGTTTTTGGTTTGGTTTGTTTGTCTGTTTGTCTGCAGGGTTATGGAAAAAATACTGGCTCGGTTGTCATGAAATTTGGTGGAATGATGGGCCAAGGAGCCCATTTCATTTTGGATTGAACTGGCCTTGGCGGAGGTCTGCGATCTCAGAGTGCCCTTCTGTATTTTGTCATTGTTTGCTGACTCATAACGGATGTTCTTTATCATTAGAAAAGTTTTTTCTGCCATGTTAGGAATTTTGTTGTTTGTTTGCATGTATAATCATTTTGTGCTGACTTAAGGGTGAAAGTCCATTGTTGACCTGGCTTAGATGCCAAAAAGTGACTTAAAAATATATTAGTATATACATTACGTAAGGGATAATGTACAGCAAGCTGGTCATTGTTGTGAAATAAACGCCGACAGGGCGATGCGGCACCCTGACGCGAAGGGGTTCATTTCACAAAAGTGACCCGCTAGCTGTACATTATCATGTTTATTACGCGGCTACTTACTAAAGAAAACAATAATTTGACACAAAAAGGTCCCCAGAGTCCGAAATCAGGACTGCGTCCATAGCAACGGTCTGTTATAAAGAAATAACAGACCGTAGGACGCCGTGATTGACCAATCAGAATTAAGTATTCAACAAAACTGTGTAATAAGGTAGATAATGACTGTCCCACAGTTTAAACTGGTACAAACTGATAGTTGCTACTTCTTTTGACTTTGTTATTACAGTCATTTTTTGTGGCTGTTATTTTGCACATCCCTGTATGCAGATGCGATGTGCTGGGGAACTTGAGCAGGGGTTATTACTGAAGGAAACGGAGTTTAAATTAAAAGGTTCCCGTCTATGAGTTTGACATAATTAGAACGCCTCCCTAAACTTCCATGAACTACAGGTTCATCTGTTTATCTTTCTAGCGGGTACGGATGTGAAATTGCAGGTGAGGACTAAACAGTCTCTGCTCTCAACTGAGTCAAAGCGTCTGAATAATGATGACGAATCAGTTTGGATTTGCTGCAAATCGGGGTGTCTTAATGGAGAATATAAATACTAACTAATTTCACATTTCCCACAATAGATGAGCCCGTGACATTTGACAAATCCGCATGTAAAATCCGAATTAATTACACATTAATCTGTGTGGTTGTACTGCTTCATCTAAAATTGGATTGTGAATGACTTTGAATTTGAGGGTAAAGTTGAGAAGAAGTTGATGACGGTGTTGGAGGAAGTAGAAATGTTTAGGATAGTACCATTAGTATTTTCCAGATATGGCAACTACAGACATTATAATGCAGTTATGTCTGTACAGCACATCAACATGGAGTTCCAGCTGCAGCTCCGACGTAGTGAGCACGTTTCCTAATTTATTGAGCAGGAACACTTGGAGAGTTGGATTTTGCAGCACGTCAACACGGCCGCTGTTATCATCTGTTTGTGTCTAATAGCTGACAGCTGGTCAGTTCCTGGCGTGTCTGTACCCCTCCGAGCCTCGAGGCTTGTTGCGACCTGGCATGCACAGCCACCTCCACTCACTTCTTTTTCTTGTTTACGAAAAAAAGAAATTCCTGCTCCTTTCAAGGCTGGTAATTGTGATTGATTGTGTTTGCTGCAGATCGCGCCACAAGACTTCTTAAGTCTTGCAGGTTCAATCCAAAACTCCCTTTAATTCCCCCCTTTTCTTTCTGTAACAATAGCAGGCAGTACATCTCTTTCATCACATTCACTCTCAAAGCAGTAAAGATCAAACATGTACTTTATGAGTAAGACACACAAGACATGACTTGAAATTCATGTTTGTTGACGGTTCGGTGCCTTGTGGACTTCGTATTTCTATTTTGGGTGTCTTTTTCTTTTCATTTTGATTCACTTCTCGCTTTGTTGATTTAATTTTCCTTTTGGTTATATGTTTTATTTCCAGTGGAATATACTAATTAAAATGTAAATGAAGCCTTTGAATGCTATTTTCAGACTGCCAGATGAGTGGCATGTCTGAGCTTGGCAGCCAGCTCACAACCTTTTAGATGTGTGTGGGTTATTGCAGCATGTCTTCAGGGTTAGTGACAGTATGGAGTACATGTTAGCTCACAAACAGATTTTCTTCTCCTTCTTCTTGGTAGAGATTTAAAGGGCCTTGAAATTGTTTTCATCCACTTTTCGTGCCAGAGACTTTTATGAATTTCTTACTCACAACTGTGTGACATTGTCCGACTCATATTCCCTTTCAAGGATTACTGAGTCTCTTTAGTGGCTGTCAATCTGGCCCTGAAAGAAATACCACACCCAAGTGGAATTTATCATTAAAATTGCAATAATTATATTTCAAAAATGATCAAAGAGTATGATTTAACATTTCAATCTCTGCAAGTTGTGCTTTGATGTTTCCGTTTTTTAATTGGTTTGTCTCTTTTAAAGGAACAGCATTTATAATGTAATATAAATACAAATACAAATATGCTGTATTGTGTGTGTATATATATATATATATATATATATATATATATATATATATATATTTAAATAATTAGGGCTGTCAATTGATTAAAATATTTAATCGCAAACTAATCACAATTTTCTTTTATCTGTTCAAACCTCATACCTTAGAGGGAGGTTTGTCAAGTATTTAATACTCTTATCAACATGGGAGAGGGCAAATATTATTGCTTTATGCAAATGTATGTATATATTTATTATTGCCATGCCAGTTTTTCCTCGCCAAAATCTTGCGATTCATTAGTTTTTCAAGTTTTATATGATGCCAGTATCTTCACTCTAGGTTTAACACTGAGCCCGCTACACCCTAAAAACCGCAAGTTACATTGATGCGTTAAAGTAATTAGTGGCGTTAAAACAAATTTGCTTTAATGAGTTATTATTGCGTTAACTTTGACAGCCCTAAATAATAATTTGTGTGATATTGACACAGCAGTGACATAAGAACATGATGTTTTTTGAATATGTGGACGGTAATCCACATTTAGTTATATACTGTACATTATGAGTCTGTTTTCATTCCATAGGTGATTATTGTTTTTCTCAAGAGAACACTGGGCCACACTTGAGAAGTACAGGTGAGATTACAAGTTTAGTAGTGGAGCTCCTGGTCTTTGTGTGCGGCTTTCTAATCTCATGAAACCAGAATTGGTTTCCACTCGTCTTTTCAGAGGCGGCCAGGAGATGATAGATAATGTAGTTCATGGAGGGAGGCAGGCGTCAGCTCAGATTTCTCAGGTGGGCTTCGCCTGAATGAGCTGTCAGTGGCACCGACCACCACCTTGCCTGGCCGTCTGTGACTCACCGTGCGGCGTCTGGCTGCACCCCCCTCTCCCTCTCCACCCGCCAGGAGTTATAATCTCAGGATCAACACTCATCGCAGATAAACAATGCCTCTTCCTTCATACGGTGCCTCCGTTTTTATTTTACCTGTCATTTTAGATTTCCAGCTCCACTGAGTCCAAACATCACATTATGTGCAGAGCATCCGTCAGAGAATGGAAAATTTCAGCTACACCGTCATACCTCCGCCCTTCCTAGACTATTACATGCCAGTTTTTTGAGTGAATGTTACAAACTTACTTACAATCTGTCACCTCATTTATCCTCCTGACACAGCAGTCTTCGCACTGACTAATTGTCTCACAGATTAAAAACATTTCCCCCCCGTGACACCTGCTGGGCTCCTTCCAAACTTCAGAGATGTGATGAGTTTGTTTGTACTTTTCTGTTATAATAAATGTTGCATAGTGTGACACATAAAAAAAAAATATGCCCGTTGCTGCGCTGAAAATGAAGACGCATGATTGCGAGCACAATTTATCTATAAGTTGCCTTGGGATCGGAGGGAAATTAATGGAGTGAATAACACAATACTAACCACCGCAGTGCTGCTCCTGCTTCTTAGATAGATTAAAACTTGGTGCATGAGAGCTTAATATTATTAAAGCAACAAATTGATGATAAAGTACCAGACTGCTAATGTTGCACACAGCATGATATTTGACCCTAATCTTATGAAGAAATTAATCATACATAGGAATGATAAATGTTCTGACTTTTAGTCACTGAGTTAAGATGTGCACACATCTGTTGCCTTTTTATATATCTATGCCTTATTGTAGTTCTAGTCATTTGTAGATTTTCACTGTTTTTAAAGGTACAGTGTGTACGATTTGGCGATATCTAGTGGTGTGGTTGCAGATTGCAACCAACTGAGTATCCCTCCGCTCACTCCTCCGAATTTCTTCTTGATGAAAAAACAATCAATAGTTTCTTGATTTTTTTTTTTTATTACCGTTATGTTTTAAGAGTGTGATGTTGTTCGAGGAGGACTACAGGGATACACACATACACACATACATACATACATACATACACACACATACACAAAGAGACAGACCTGCTAAATGTCAGTCGTATGGTGCACTCGACAGATGCTTGGTCGCTTATATTACCAAAATGATCGCACTCTGGAGCCCTGGGTTAGGTGAGCTGCTGAGTGAAACCGTGGTAACGCCGTCCGCCTCGCTCAGAGGCCATCCTTACCATAATAACACTACTTTAGGAGCAACGGAAGTGAGACGGCGGCTGGTGGTACCACGGCTTTGCACTCTGCCTGCGGCTCAGGTTACCACAGTTTCACAAGCGTGTTTGAGAACTTAAAAAGGTGAAATGCCGTATCTAGAGCCAGTGTTTGGTTTGTCCATTCTGGGCTACCGTAGAAACATGGCGGAGTAACATGGTCGACTCCGTGAAGAGGACTCGCTCCCTGTGTAGCTATGAAGGGCTCATTCTAAGCCAACGAAAAATACAACGATTCTTAGTTTCAGGTGATTATACACTAATGAAAACATATGAATATTATATTCCATTTCTGCAAATAGATCCCCAAAATGTTACACACTGTTCCTTTAACAACATTTGAAAACTTTTTATATATTACCATGAGACTTATTTAACTGCATGCAACTTGTTTTCATCTCACAATATAATAATATGCTGTCACAGATCTGATCATTGTATGACATAATACTAATTAAAATTCCATGGCAAAATGCAAAGATCCATAGATGAATCACAGATGACAGTAGCTGTTAGTGGCAGCCTTAAAATGTAACTGCTGATGGCATGATATTTACATACCATGTGGAAGTGTACAGTATCATTAATCCAACCTTTAAAAAGGTGAAATTACAAACCAACTGGCGATTGTCAAAGGGCGTGGAGATATTTGTACAAATAAACGTGTTTTTTTTTCGACTTCACTTGAGTTTTTTTCTTCAGAGGACCATCTGCATTGGTGTGTGTGTGTATGTGTGTGTGAAGGAGGCTGTGGTACACTTAATATATTAGCATTCAGACTGGGGTGTGGGCGGGGGGTGCAGATCTGGCTGTGGCACAGTCCTCGAGGGGAGGTGTAAACAGAATGCACAGCCATCTGCACAACACAGACCTCTCAACTACCAACTACAACTGAAACACCTGCCACCGCTCAGATCGCTTGTAAGCGTAAATTAGGACTTAAAGTGATTTTACAACATGACTCTCCTCATTTATTCAACATGCTCGATGAAGACGTGTTTGCATTTAGAACAAGCTATTTGGCAATGGGCTTGAATAAATACAAGCCTCTCTCTTTCTGACTCAACTTAATTATTCACAAAATGTTTGTATGTCACAGGATATTCAAAAGGTTAAAGCATACCTTCTGGGAACTACTTAATCCATTCGTCTTTATCTGCCAGTAACAGTGTGGCATATTTTTTCATGTTTCAGTTATATGCGACTAAATCCTTCCAAGCTTCATATTGTAGCCTCTTTGGACAAATGTACAGTTGACTCAATTATGAAGAAAATAATATTACTTAACAGTGTATTTGAGGTTAAACTTTTTTTCTAGAAAAAAAGATATCTATGGGGAGTTTTTTGCTTGCAGGTTTCATAAAACCTAAACGTATAAATGTAGCGGGTCGGCACACACGCGCGTTCACTCAGACAGCGCGCGCGTCCTCGCTGTCTCGCTCCACCTCTAGACGTGAATGCGCGCTCACTCCACACTGCAGAAGAGTTAGTTTAGCTCTGAGAATATCTAGTGAATGTACAGTGGATGTTTGTGCAGAAATAACTGCTGCAGCTCCTCCAGACCAACAGAGGTTTCCCGTGTCTTGTGAAGTGACGGGGCTCCTCAACGAGTTACGTTATCGTCTCGTTACCGACCAGGTGCCGGTGTCTTCGGCTGCCGGCTGCGTTCTGGAGGCGATAACGTAACTCGTTGAGGAGCCCTGCTGCTGAAGCCTGCGCTGAGCAGGAAAAGCCAACACTAGGATCAGCAGTGATTCATGGAGAGACCTTCGTCTGGTCAGCTAACATTACTGCCAAGCAGCTGAAATATAGAGTGATATTGTGGTTTTAGCTGACGTCTGTCTCCTCACTGTTTTGAGCGATGCTTGTTCATGTCTATGTAGAGCGAGCAAGCGCGAGCCCGACGCTGACTTTCGTTGATTTCAAGGCGACAGGTGTCGCTGTTAAGCAGCATTTCTGAATCTTACAAATAGTCCCTTTAAAATGAAAGGGTGCCCTTTTGATAATTGTGATGAAGAAGAAACTATTGAACACTTTATTCTGGGGTGCCAGAGGTCTAGAGGTATATGGGGGAAAAATGTCAGGTGTTGGTTTTAATATTTATGTGAACTATAATGCAGTGATGTATGGGGTGTTTCTAGAAACTCTGCCCAGATTGCAACAAGAATTTTGTTGGATGATAATATGTACAATTGTAACAAACAAATATGGAAGATAAGGTTTGCAGTGGTCCTTCACCAAGTCACCATGCGGTTTTCAAACAAATTACGATGGAACTGAAAAGGTAAAGAACACTGGACATCAGACAAAAGAGATGCACACCTTGGCACTTGATAAAACTGTAGCTTTCTGTACGTTGTTCATTCATTTTCTGACATCTTGCATGTATTCTTCATTTTCCCAATTAAATGAAACTCTTATTCCTCGCTGCTCCTTAGCTTTTGTCTTTCCTGCAAATATAAAGAGACCTTTTTATGTAACCGATGATTCAGTCCATTCCCTGTGAAGCCTTTTATGTGCATCTTGTGGTTTAAACTCATCAGGCGTTCGACACATTGATTCATTCATGAATAAAAGGACAAATCTATCTTTAAACCTAATTGGAAGTTATCAGGATTGAATTCGACCATTATCGGTGTTTCAATGCTTTTGTCTGTGTGTGTTTTATTATGGTGTGTTATCTAGCAAATGGCCTTTTGAATATTGGTTGGTGTCATCTTTTGTTGTAGCGAAACACTCGGTCACTTCCAGCAAATTACAGATGTTACCAGATGTGCATAATAACTCAGGTTTTTGTATACACAGCATGAGAAAGAGCCCAACAAAAGGCTCATTTGAGTGTCCAGCCTAATAAGCTGGATGAAAAGCAAACCGACTGTAAGTGACGGTCCGTCCACCACCTCTCTGTGTCTGGTTGTTTTTAGCTCTGGCTTTATTCATGCTTACAATGTGCACCCCGTTGGGACAGTGGGGATTATCTCCGGTGCCATGGATGTGCATATTTATTCTGCTTAAATGCCACAGCCTTGAGTCTCTTAAACACACACACATGAAAAACCTCATGAGTCATGTGTAGGCTATTTATGCAACTAAAACAAATTGGTTGTGCTTTTGTTTTTATATTCTTTTCTTCCTTTTTTTAAGCACGCCAGCTTCATATAATAATAGTCAACTTTCCAGATTTGTTTGGAGATAGTCGATCACATGTGGCTGCTCCATCAATCCTCATTGAAATTGGTTTTGCTGGAGGCACATGGCTCGACTTACACCGACAGTCTGGTGTTCATACACACTGGCTGTCAGCTGCCCTGCAGACGTGTCCTTATTTTCCTTTCCTACTTAAAAACACTGAAGTGAACCTAATGCCTTGTGCAGCCGGCGCTAGTGGGAGTGTGATTTCATTATTGTCTGCAGCCGAGTCAAAAAGTCACATTAATCCGTAAACAAGAAGTACAACAGCACGGGAAAGAAAATGTTGCATTTTTCATTTACTGGTTTATTTGTTTGTGTTCCCTTAGAAGAGGAAGTAGTAATGTGTTTATTTTCATAATACCCAGTGAGTAACAGCTTAGGATTTAGGCTTCGAAAGCTGTATCTATGAGGCCTGCGCAATGTTTGCTCGGCAACACAGATCACAAAACACAAGGCCGGGGACAGATGGCTGTGTGAGGAGATACAGAAAGGCGACAAACAGAGAGATGGAGCACGCAAGAGAGAGCGAGAGAGGAGGTTGCTTTCCTGTTGCAGCTGAGGTGTGTTGTGTCACACACAACCAGAGACGCCGTGACAGAGATGGAGAGCTTGGCTGCAGCAGCAAACCCCGTTTCCATAAAGCATCGCCCGCCTCTTCGTGAATCTTTAATATCGGACAAAGCAAGAGCATCGCTGCTGTTGGAACCTGCCATGTGTTTTGGGCCGTGTAATTGAGGAGGAGATTTGTAAATAGTGCGGTAATGAAATATAAATAACCCGGAATTAGATTAAACAAAACAGATTACAAACTGTCAGCCATTGTAGCTAATGGTGTTCAGCGCTTTCACATGAATTATGACTCATTAAAATATTGCAATCATCTGTATAATGTTGTTGCCGTATGCGACTAACGATGTGAATGTGAGCAAATAGTGACAAAGCAACACAGGAAACTCAGATGAATGGTGAGTTTGTTCTGTCTAGAAACACTCCTTGAGAGAATAGTCTGCCCACTCTTTTTTCTTTCACACCAAATGTTACCCAGTAAGCATCCTTTCAAATCACAGTCACATCACGCTGCGGAGAGCGAGAGACCACAGCTCGTTGCTTATGTTCACATAACTCTCGGTGACAGCGCTGCGCTCTGACACTTGCTACCTGCCTGTGTTGAGGTGAACTGATGTGGATGGATGGGCCTCGAGGAGAGTAAATTGAGAGAAGAAAACAACGGACGTGTGACTCTGTTACATTCATTAGGTCTGCCACTGTGCAGGAGACCTTTCTGAGTAAACAGTGTCCATTAGTGTCGGTCAGGAGTGTCTGCACACAGTGTGGATATTTAGCTCGAGGAGAAGGAGATGTCGTCTTCTGTTATTCTGTTTAAAGAGGACCTATTATGCTAATTTCCAGGTGCATAGTAGTATTCTGGGTTTCTACTAGAACATGTTTACATGCTTTAATGTTCAAAAAAAGCTTTATTTTTCTCATACCGGCTGTGCTGCAGCACCTCTTTTCACCCTCGGTCTGAAACGCTCTGTTTTAGCTCCTGGCCCCGCCCCTTCCGAAAAGCCCAGTCTGCTCTGATTGGTCTGCTGGTCCACTCTGTTGTGATTGGTCAACCGAACCAAACTCTTCGGACTCTGCTCCAGCTCCGCTCTAACTAGCTTTGTTTGAGGGCGTGCCAAACTAGCCGCTAGGCAGGTATTATGCAAATGTGTTACTTTGTGACATCACCAAGTAAAAAAAAAAAAAAAATCCTCATAAAACCTCTATAAATATCATGATCATGATGTCAAGGCTGTATTACAAAGTTTTTTGTTTTTAATTTTGTGGTCAACTTTGAGATACCTCTTGTTATTATTACCGGGCCAAGGAACCCATTAAATTCTGGAGCAGATTGGCCTTGGCGGAGGTCTGTGCTCTCAGAGTGCCCTTTTATTCTTTGTCATTGTTTGCGGTTTAATGTATATTCTGTATTACTAAAAAACATTATTTTTTGAGTTTTGTGAGTATTCTTCTTTCCATGTATAATAATTTTTTGCTGACTTGAGAGTGAAAATCCATTGTTGACCTGGCTTAGACCCAAACGTCTAATAATAATAGTCTGAACACAAAGTCCACTTACTAGCTTTCTGCAGAGCTTTCAACCACATCTCACAGACTTCATCAGCATTCATTCCATTCACATTCGATGTTGAACACAGACAGCAGATACAACCCCCCGACCCCTCATATACGACCTCCTTCCATACTTAGGTCACGTGATGACACCTGAGCCATCTCCATGACAACTAAGCAAACCTCATTGTGCAGCTGAAAGCTCTGGAAAAAGCTGGTAAATTGACATTGTATTAAGATATTTTTGCTGATATTGAGCTAACTATTTGGTTTCTTAATGCTGTTAAAAGTGGCTTAAAACATATAAGTATACAGTAGATGTAGAGACTGTCCCACTGTAGTTTAAAGCTGGTAAAATCTGCTATTTATTAATCATTATTATTATTGTCACAGAAATGCAGGTCATCACCATTTTCTGTGGATTCTCAAATATTCAGAATTTTACTTTCATTCTGTAATCAAGGTTAGAAACTATTACTCTTTATAAGCCAAGAAAATCCAAACAGGCTGCAATGCAAGCATGATAATGTCCTGCATTTCATCCTAATATGTTCTTCTGGATTACAGTCGGGGTCACTTTATCATGGACCTGAGTCATCTCCATCCTCTGTGGTTAATCTTTTGTATGATTGCCCAAACTGTAATCGTGTACGTATTACATGCATCAAATGGGTTATTTTTGGATTCTACCATAATGAGTAGATGGGAGATTTATATATTTACAATCCTAATATCATTTCTGCATAGTTTTTTGCATGCAACTATTTAGATCTTTTCAGTTTTCATGTAATAATTTTGAAAGTCACAGCTGTCCACCGCTTCCTCAACCAGCCCCCATGCAAATATTATAAGATTTTTAAAGAGGGTTCATGTGAGAAGTGTAACTGGGATGTAGAACTGGAACATTTAGCTGTGCCAGTGTGGACCTGCCATCTGTGCAGATAACTACTGTGCCGTGACCTAGCTAATCACAGCCGGTGTCAAGAGTCATTTAGGACTTAGTGTACCAAGCGTCATTTCTCCAAGCATCCTGACTTTGAGCAAAGTAACGGAGCACATATGATGATAAATGGGTGGAAGCAGCTCTGAAGCCACTTAGCAGAGGTGGGGGGAATCTTATTTAATTGAAGCTGTGACACGGAGATGAGTAACTGCAGCCATCATGAAGCCATATGGCTGTGTATAACAAGTCAACTCACTGGGATTTGTATCTTAGCAGCAAAAATGAGAGTGCAAGCTATTTGCAGGATGGATAAATCTGTAGAAGATAGAATATTTTGATAGGTTGTAGATGTCCCAGCAGGTCGAGCTTCATCCGCCCACTACTTCAAGGTGGGATTAAAGTTGTTTCGTTGCCAAGAGAGTTGATGTGGTGACGGTTTGCGACGCTTAGAGAGCATCTGTGGCTTAAGTAGGGGGTTTAGATGGACTCAGTTAAAGGCTTAGAGAGACAAGCGTAGCATGAGGAAGTGAAGGGCTCCTGGGACCGAGAGCTTTCATACAAAAAACGTGACTTATGACTTTATTTTTTGGTGTGCAGCATGATGAAGTTTTTCCTCTGAGCCCAACACCAGTGAAACAATTAATTTTACTTTGTGCCATCTAATTAGATGTAGTGACACACTCCACTGGTAATGGCAGGTATTATTGTTTGAATTGATTTTTGAATGAAAAGGCAAGTCACCGTTGTGGTAAACCATATCTCTCCAACAAATGGATTTTTGCAGCTATTTTTCATTAGCAAATATGTTTTTTATGAGGACAAACAATGCCATCTAGATATCATGACTTATCACAATGACTCTTTTGAAGTGATAAGGCCGTGACTGGAGGCAGTGTTATGAGTTTGCAAAAGCTCAGCAGCCCCATGGGGGTGTGTGTGTGATGAATTGTGGGTGATAGTCACCACAGATGGCTCATCATTAAGGTCAAAAGTGTAATCAAACATATCCAGGCGGCATTAACGGCTCTGCTAGTTATCAATTGTACTTGAAAAGTGGCTGTTAAACAGTTGCAGTGTGCTTTTTCACAAAGAACATTTACAATGATACGTTTTCACATTAGAAAATAGATATAAATAGAAGCAGTTTCTTTATTATCCCGTCACAGGCTAGATTCTTTAAAGCCTGAAAACAGTCTAATATCTGAAGTCTAGTTATCTCTCAAAACACTTGAATTAAAATATAATGAAAGGTTATTATGGAATTTTTGCCCGATGATGTAAAAAATATACTGTCTACTGAAGCTTTAAAATGTATAACTGTAGACTGGATGGCTTAGAAAGTGAGAAACACGTTAACAAACAATGAATTGCTATTTGTAACTGCATTATTACTAAATACAAAGGGTAAATGCAACTTGGCAATCCAACATTTGTTCCTATTAATGGTTTATAAGGGAGCTTTGAAGAATGAGTAAATTATTTATTAACCGTTAATGAAGCCATCAGTTACAACTAAGCCATTTAGGGACCGTGTCTTATTAGAAAATGTTAGCTGAGTGCACCATCATTGTGTTTCCCAGTCTGTGTCTTCTTGTAATCAAGCTTGCCCCCATGAATCCTCTCGTGGAATGACCCTACATCACCTCGGATCTCAAGTACCTCTCAACAGCACCAGTAATGACTCAACGTGCGCTTTTATACATTCGGAAGAAATTGTGCTGCCTCTCGATTGTAGCTTTCAGAGCACATCTGCTTCCCCCGGGTCCAGGGTTCATGTGCATTTGTCTGTGTTTTCAACAAGGATCCAAACAATCTGAGGTTTTTATATTAACCCAGTGACCCTTTCAGAAGCCGCTGAAAAGAAAAGAGACGTGTCTCCACCTCTCTTTGCAAACAGAATACTAAAACAATCTCAGATCTCCCAAGAACCGCGGTGTGAAAAACCTGCAGTAAATTCATTGATAGCCAATAGGCATTGTAATTTAGCTTTATTTGCGTTGTTAGAAAAGGGAGGTTAATCAGGTTACAGATTTGTATTTTAAAGTACTGGTTGTGAACTAAAACATGATATAAAATCCTTAAGGTTTTCAAACCCACAACCTGTTTTGAGAATTAAAGAGACTTCGGGCAGATGCTCTATTTTCCTGTGTCCATGCAGAATAAGAAATTCTGTGAGTGACCTCTTTGGTCTTGACAACTCTCAAACCAATTAGGTTGCCCCTGCTGGGAGAAAAATCTCACTGTGGCATCCTATTTATATGTGCCTGCCTGTGTGACCATGGTTGTGTGTTGGTGTTAAAGTTTATTAAGGTGTCAGAAGAAATAGGCCCAGGCTCAGGGGAGAGAAACCATATGTTTGGCTTCATCCATCATGTGTCCAGCAGGCCGAGTGCCAAAAGGCCAGACTCCGTCCAGGAAACTAATCCTGAAGAAGTGGGTTGGTTTGGTAGAAAAGACACACAGTCCATCTTGAGGGTATATACTTAATTAATCATCTCATCTTAATTAATCATTAAAAATATCAAAGTTTTGCTTGACATTTTTCACCCAAACAAATTGTCCACATCCCAAAAAATCCTCATACCTAAACAACAAAATCGGTGCTTTGTCAGATACTCTGTATCTCAGAGCGTATTCCACAAATTAAATGGTAACTCCTGATGGCAACAGCCAGATATTTGATTGATGTGGCAAATAATCAAGGCAGAAGGTGACATCCTTGGTGAGCCCCTCTTAACAGAGGAGAAGACTCATTATTTGTCGATTCATCATCCCTATGATCACCTTGCCGTCTTCTTTTCTCTGCCTCTTTTTTGGATAAGTTCTACCTTCTATGTCATTTCGATACGATATTAAATGATTTGAAACAATATAGGATGTTCTCCATTATTATTATTATTATTGTTATTATTATAGTGAAAAATAGAGTTATTATAGTGAAACATGGAGCCTGATTTAAAATACAGGAATTATCATATGAGACAGAACAGACACAATGTTGCTATTTGTTTTATTTATTTATGCAGGGTCTGAAAAGTGAAGCCAATGTTGAAGTGCCTTAAACTTGCATTCTTTCTAACAGCCAGCAGGGGGCGACTCCTCTGGTTGCAAAAAATAAGTCTTATTGAATTGGAGTCTATGAGAAAATGAGCCTTCTTCACACTTGATTTATTACCTCAGTAAACATTGTAAACATGAGTTTATGGTCTCAATCGCTAGTTTCAAGTCTTCTTCAATACAGCATGATGTTCATTTAGTAAATTATGGTCCCATTTAGAGTCAAATAGACCATAAAGCAGGGGATGCTTTAGGGCGTGGCTACCTTGTGATTGACAGGTTGCTACCACGGCGTTGTCTGGTCTGCGACTTTCACAGTGTGTTTTCAGTTTATGAAAGTTAATCTTAACATTTTGGTCGCCCCAAAAACCAAGATAGCGGACGCCAAAATTACGAACTCGAGGCTTCAAAACGGCAGTCCACAAACCAATGGTTGACGTCACGGTGACTACGTCCACTTCCTATATACAGTCTAGAGTTAACCCTGAACCTTTTCAAGACTTAAGGAGTCTTTTATTGAGTAACATTGTGCAGTGGACTGAAGTGCAAGAAGCAAATCAAAGATATAATTGTTATTGATCACCCTCTTTATCCCACAATAGAAAAGTAGAACAAAATACTTATTTGTCAACATGCAGCATTACAGCTAAAACAGCTCGCTGATGACTCATAAGTCCAACTGCAATAAAGTTTTGGTCTTTTGGGAAACTGATATTTGATGTGAAACTCTTGATGTGAAGTGTTGTGCTGCTACAACAATAAAAACCCAGTTCCAGACACTAATGGGTTGCCTTCACCAGAGTCCATTATAACTCTCATTACCTTCTTTCTAATGACCTGATAAATTATATTTTATATGCAGATATTTTTCAAGCAGCGCTCTGCGTGACCAAACACAATATCTGTGGACGCCCCAGGCATAATTTAGTTGAAAATGAGAGCCAGATCCGGAACATACCTGTTGAGAGAGATTGAAATCATTAGATCCTAAATGGGACGTTTGGTCAGGGGGTTTTATATTATTTATATTAACTGGGTGTTAGCCATGGAGAATGGCATTTCATCTTATCCTCTGGGTTTAACTATCCATATACGAACCAATAATTCACCGCCATGGTATATGATTTACTTGATTGATGGAGGAAATTAACTTATTAGTGAACCTACAACATGCTGATTTTCTAACGTTTCTATTCATAGCCGAAAGAGAAGCCAGCATGATGAGGTTAAAAAAAAAAAAAAAAAAGGTTTTCAATGACGGCATTTCTCACCACACTTTAAGAGGCATTAAAGGAGAAAAGGGTGCTGCTCAATATGTCAGTCTGATAAGTTGTGGACAGCAAAACGAGTTTTCTTGGCTCCTCTTAATGGTTTTGTGGTGCTTTTCAATCTACGAAGCTTTGGGGGATTAGCCATAATACTTTCGGAGATATAAAAGCAGAGCTTCTTAATAGGAATGTGCTTCGTGCCGGCAGTTTGTTTGAGATTTCACAGCTCAAAGAGTAATTGATTTTATGTGATTCTATCAGGGAGATCTCTTTGTTTCTGCTTTTCGTTTTAAACCGTTGAAGCCTTAACACATCCTTTATAGTTTCACACAAATACATCACTTTTTCATATCCACCCAGATACTGGAATGTATTCAGACTAAATTAAATAAGCTAATAAATCATACCTTCCTCCTATAGAAGTTCTGAATACTACACGTTATTATTATTACTACAACATGTACTGTCTGGAACATGCAGTATAAACTTATATTAGTATGCATTATGTATAGTAATAAGTAGCATCCAATATTAAAGTTCTACATTGTTGATTTATCTATGGTGATATCAGCAGTAATACGTTGTTCTCTTCTGTTGGCTTGTCAGTGATTGCCATCTGTGTTCGGCTGAGCTGCAGCAACAGCAGAGACACCTGATGTGTTATCAAGCGTCAAAGATCGCAGGACGAAAGGAAAGGATATTGCCCAAACCTAAGCAGCAGTCACCCTCCGTCTAACACGAGTTGACCGACAAAGAGGGGTTTTGTTCGCAAGAGAAATGGCGACAGTTTCCTTGTTCTCCGTCTGAAAGGTTAAGGGTTAACGGCTTCTCTGCACTCATTATGAGAGCAGATAGAAGGCTCGATGACAATCACTTTCATTAAAGCTCCAGTCAGCTGTGTCCCCCCCACAATCAGTATATGAGCAGCTGATCTCAGAAATACACAATCAGGTTCGTGGCCAAGAGTGTAACAATGGGCTTTGATTTGCAGGCTGCGAAAGATAAAAGGGATTCTGAGAGTGGCAACGATAGCATTGTACCTTTTATATTTTGCTTCTTTTTTACTTGTAATTATTTTCTCTTTCAAACTGATAAATGGAGTGTCAGCAGCATAGCAAAGAGGTTGTGTCAGTGCAATAGTATACTTTTACTTGCAAATACTTGTTTAAAGAGGAGGACCGATTATACTTATTTTCAGGTGCATACTTGGTTATTTTGGGTTTCTACTAGAACATGTTTTAATGTTCAAAAAATGCTTTATTTTTCTCATACAGGCTGTGCTGCCGCACCTCTTTCACCCTCTTTCTGAAACGCTCGGTTTTAACTTCTGGCCCCGCCCCTTCCGAAAAGCCCAGTCTGCTCTGATTGGTCTGCTGGCCCACTCTGTTGTGATTGGTCAACCGTGGCGCATGAAGCCAAAATGGCTCAATTGCTGAGTGATAGATTACCTGAATCTTCCGGCGATCTTCCGCGTCCATTGGGCCCATGGAGCAGGCGCAGTAGCGTTTCCTGTAACTCCGCCTCCCAGCCCTCGGTCCAGCCTCGGTCTGGAGCTCATTCACATGAACAGAGGAAGGAGAATAACTCTGGATTTGGCTGTTAGAGCATTTTACAACTCTTAGGATCTAATGATTTAAATAAGGGCTATTCAAGTGTTGATACTGGGTAGTTGATTTACACCCCCCAAAAAATTATCCACTGATTTACAGATGTCTCTTTCCCAATGTAAGTCTATGGGAAAAAGTCTTTTTAGGCCCAATGGCATCATGTGACGGACAGCGAAGTTGTAACTCTGCTACGAAAATTTGCTTCAAAGCCTGGCGCTCTTCCTGGGGGCTCTGTTTAAGCCCCTCCCCCTCCTGAAAAGCCCAGTCTGCTCTGATTGGTCAGCAGGCCCGATCTGTTGTGATTGGTCGACCGAACCAAACTCCTCGGACTCCGTTCCAGCTCCGCTCTAACTAGCTTTGTTTGAGGGCGTGTCAAACTAGCCGCTAGGCAGGTATTATGCAAATGTATTACTTGCTGACATCACCATGTTACGGAAGAAAAGCAAAGTGTTTCAGTTCAGGAGCAGTGTTTCTGTAGGGGAGAGTAACTCCCTTTGGCGTGCACTTTGGGTTTTGTTACTTTGCAGATCTTTTACATGCACACAAAAAATATACATCACACTAAAGGAAAGGGAAGAAGCACAAACCATAATAGGTCCTCTTTAATGTTTTTTATGTTCATAGAGACATTTTATCTCCCATTTGTTTGTAATAATATGGATGTAGTCGTTATAGGCAGATTGAAAACAGAACGTTTTCCACTCATTGGAGGTATTCAGCTCACATTTCCACAGAATCATGACTAATAGTCAGACAAAAGATGTCCAAGGATCTATTATAGCTCTAATGGATACTCTAATTGGTTTAGCAACTGCCACCCCAAACACTGCTGTTAGATATAATGGAGCCACTGACTGCTTCACACACTGTCTCCAACTCTCAGCACAGCCTCTGTTTTATGTAATTCTTCTGTCTTTTAAACATAAGATCTGAGCTTGAATGAATAGCGTATTAAATCAATTATCTCCTCATAAGGTTTTAATACTTACTTGATCACACAATGTGTTAAAATTAATGCACCCTTCATTTTCATTTCCATATAATTGCACCAATTACAATATTTTTATGAGCCATTAGATGTTTGAGAGGTTTGACTGCTTTGGATTTGAAAAGCACTTCTGTTCGGAGCATCAGCAGGATGTACTCTCTCAGCTCAGCCTATTTGCTTTAGTGGCAGGATGAGTCCTCGTCTGGCACAGTTAAACGCTGCTGATAACCGCCATGTAGGGACAGAACAGATGAGCTCTTGAGTGATCCAACCTTCCATTTGCTGTCCAGTAATATAGGACTAATCACCTTGAGATCACATTGATTGCAAACTGTCTTCTACTGTAGGCGCCAAATGTGAGCTGAAGTGACACTCAAGCCGTACTTTCAGTCGTAGCACATGTACTGGTCTTTACAGTAATTACATGTTTTGAAGGACAACTTGAATCTGTTAGATTTCAGTCGGGGATTGATGTTGGGCAACATCAGCTCCCAGACCAATTACCACTCCGGTTCCAGATGCTGTGTCCTTGTTGCTGCTTGTGGCGGGACAGGTGGCGGTGGTTGGATGTTGGAGCTTGAAGCAGCAAGCTGGCAGCAGTTGGACTGATAAGGAGAGTGATTAATCGTCGGCTCCTGTGTAGGTTGGTCAGAAGGATGCTTGGCATATTGATGAAGTGCAAACAGGAAGAAGTTGGATGATGGGAAGTAAGGAAATAAATGAAAGGATATGAATGAATGTTTAGAGACACAGATCAGTTAAAGGCCAAACACATAGTTGGACTTTTATCACGACCTCCCTCAGATCAGCCGATTAGACTGTTATCAAGTCATTAAATGGGGTGTTATCAGTGGTTATAAGCCTCATAGATGTGGGTCAGTGGGGCCCTGCTACATCTAGGTTTTGTCATCTATTCACATGGTAGATCACTGAAAGAAGAAATAAAATAAAGCAACCTCTAGCGACTGTAGTAATTATGACAAGAGTCGAAGCAGAAGTCAGGCACTCTAGTATAGATGGCGTGAATTGGTGGCGTTGGATGGGACACAAAATACAGGGCATTCACCCAGGAGACTGGGGTTCGTATCCCATGTGAAACCAATGTGTAGCTGTCTTTGTGTTCACAAGCGTTAGGTTTCACTTTCACTTTTCAAAACACGATGTTTTCCCCTAAACTTAATTAAGTGTTTTTGTTGCCTAAACCTAAAGAATCTGTTTTGTTTGTGTTTAAAACGTAACGTTTCAAGCAGTTTTACGTGTTAGAAGGTGTTGCTTTTAAGTTTCGCTTTCACTTTTAGTAGGCCCCTACTGACCCACATCTATGGTGCTTATAGTGACCGATAACGGTTGAGTTGGGTGCTCAGATGTTTTCCCTTTCTTCACTTTTCCTCTACCATTTATCGAGAAATGTTTCTCTTATTTTTTTATTTTTAAATTTTGGAATTCACAAATTCACAAATGTGCACTGCTCTGTGGGACAGAAACTACATGAAGTCTTTAAGAACATCAAACATACTTCTCTTACTGAAGATGTCATCATTTTAGCAGCTGACTATCAGTAGATTGATGCTATTAGGTCTCAGATCCCATGTGCACAAGGAGGTGTCACATGAAAAGCTGGAACCTGGTGAGAGATATTTTTATGCCATCATTTAAGCCAAATATGATATTCAAGAAATGTGGATGCCTGTGTCCTCTCAGCAGATGTTGCACCTTCTCTCTCTCTGTTTGCACGCATATTGTGTGATAAGCTGACACTGACTGCTAAATCATAGCCGGGGGCATCTCTTCTTCAGCGAAACTACGTCTCGCTTGTCGGAATGCAATTAGCCTATCACATCAGAGCTATTCTTACAAATCCATTTAAGCAGCTTGCAGAATGAGTCAGTCCTAATATCTATTTGTCCCCTAGAGATACAAAGATCGAGCAATGAATGCACCTCAGTTGTGTTTCGGATCAGCTAAATGAAAGATTAAAGAATGTATGCAGAGACAGTCGGAGGCAGGCTCGATATTGGTTTGCAATTTCCTGGTAATATCCTGTGATATCTGCTCTCTACTCAGGTCGGTTGATATGATATGATATGAATAGCAAGCGTTTGATCCACCTTTACTCTCCTCGTAGCATATGTATATGTCTGTGTGAGTCTTTACACGTTATTGCCTCGTAAATGTTGTGCATGAGTGTAACTTTACCGCTGTAATTATCCCTTCTAGGGGTGTAGCGATACATTGATATATTGATTCAATGATCAACGATCCAATATCATATATGCAAAGTGAAAAAATCGCTGCATATCGTCATCTTTAAGATGACCCAGAATTAATTTGGGTGCCACCCCATTTAGGTTTCATAACCAGTCTCAGTGACCAATCTGTCACTCCTCCTTTGTGGCCAATAAATCCTCGGCCACCAGTTCTCACAAAGCATTTCTCAGCAGTCACCCTCGACTGAAAGACAGCTTGACAGCAAGTGAGCCATCCCATCAGAGAGCAGAGACAAATCAATATTTTCTAAGAGTGAGTCACGTTTCTTCATTTGGAGTCGGACAGCTTCGTAATGAAACAAATACGCTTTTTTTTTTATTACCAGTCGAGCGAAACGGAAACGGAGAGCAGGGAATTTCACGAGTAATTGAACTCGGCTACGGAGTTTGTGTCGTAACCAAGTGAGCCACCAGGATGCACCGTTGTGTTCCTCAACCTTCACTGTTGGCCTTCACACACAGTGTTACTGCACCTCTCTGCTGTGATCTAACGTGTCCTCAGGAGACTGTTGAAATCCCTTCAACAGGGTCATCGCTATGGTTACTCCATGTCATTCGTGACATTCACAGACTCAGAACTTACTTAAGTTCTTTTACAAGGACATCAGAGCAGTTGGCGAGCGACAGAAACTTCTCACTTCCCTCTCTCCCTGTCAAGCCAGCTGCCTCTCTGGGTAGACATACTGCACTCTGCTGAAGTCAGTCATAGAGCAACAGGGCTGCACAAGCTGCCACGTGAAGTGCCTCGCAAAAATATTCACTCCCCTTGGTGGTTTTCTTATTTCGTTGCATTACAACCTGGAATTTAAATGTACAACTGTAGTTGTGGTGCCATATTCTTTTGGATTTGGTGCATCGTGGGATGTTGAAAGTTTCTGATATTTTTTTATAACCCACCCCTGATCTGTACTTCTACAGAACTTTGTCCCTGACCTGTTTGGAGAGCTCCTTGGTCTTTTTATGGTGCAGCTTGCTTAGTGGTGTTGCATACTCTGGGGCCTTTCAGAACAGGTGTATATATATACGAATATCATGTGATCGAACATTTATATTTTTCGTATGCGGTTTTTTTAATCCATCATCCAATAAAGAAACCTTGCACACTGAGTCTGATGCATTTTATTATTCTGTTTGTTGCAAAAATTCGCAGTATGAGACAAAAATGAAAAAAATTATAACGTGTGTGTAATGGATAGTGCTATTCCAAAACGGGGCTAATGAATGATTGACATTAGCAACAAGCCATCGTTTAGCTGCCTAGAGCACAATCACTACGGTCTAATCTTTCGTAGCCTACATCCTTTGATTTGCGACCATCACCTGCCACTATACACACCACCTTTAAAATTCTGTATTCTTTAATTTCTTTATCGTGAAGTGCTTTGTGCTGGGAGACGGAGTGAATGATCTTGTAAGCAAGATCTGGTGCATGCACGACCTTTCAGGTTTTACATTTTGTAAAAAAAAAATCATTTCATTACACCAATTTTGCCTTAACCTCTGTAGGTCCATGACATAAAACCCAAATTAAAATCAATTTAAATTCCAGACTGTAATCCAACAAAAATAGGAAAAACACCAAAGCCATCCCTTCACACCAATAAGTTATAAAAAATCACATAAACTGTTTTTTATTGACGTCTAATTGTTGAATTCAGTTTTCTCTCTTCCAATTAGGTGAATCAAATACTTGTTACATGTTCTATTCAATCTATATCAAAAGATGAGTATGTGAGTAATTTGCCTATTAACCGATGTGAATGTGGACAGCCTGTACTACAAATAGGAAGGAATAATGGAAAGAATAACAGCAGCATTTCAGCTTGCTCTGTCTCAATGCTCAATAATAAGACTGTAATCTTTTTTTTTTTTCAAAAGAAAACAGCAGATATGGAACAATTAAAAGGCTTTTCTTGATTATCGGTGTTCTGCTCCAGCTCGTCTCTACTTTCTGTTTTTATTGATTTGAATTTGCGGACAATGGACTGGGTTTCTTTTTTTACACCAGTTGTAAACAATGATTCTGTTTTCAGCACAAACGCTCCAGCTTTCTGCTTACTGCCTCCTCGGGAGCAGCTATTTGAATGCTCGGGTGTTGCTTTATGGATGTTTTTGCTCCTCACACTGACTTGACGTTCCCATCAGGCCTTCCCTACCACTGTGTGTGAGTAATTAGCTTTATGTTTCACCAAGGCCTGAGCAATCAGACAATTCTGATGTCCAAGCAGAAACAAAGAGAGGTTTGCTGCTGACTTGATGGAAATAAAACACAAAACATTTGTAAGAAGAAGATTCCGCATGAATGCTTGTCTGGCTTCCAGCGTTAATACATGCTGACTAGTTACATACAGTATTGTTATATCTAGACACATTGCTAGTACACTAGTGGACAGAATCTCAATATGTTGCATCAAGACTGACTTTGATGCTGATTCTTCAAAAACCCATGCTATGAGGGAAAAAAAGAAGAGCATGCTCAAAGAAAAACCTTTGACTTGAGTTTGACGTGAAGATTAAATCAGGAAGAAAGAAAACATGGTAACATCGCTTAGCTCCAACCTCTCATGTCACTTCTGGTTGCAAAAAATCAAGATGGGGACAGACAAAATGCTGAACTCGAGGCTTCAAAACGACAGTCCACAAACCAATGATTGATGTCACGGTGACTACGTTACCATGTAAATGGGTGAATGAGATGCCGAATTGTGAAGTGGTTTGGATAAAACTGCTATATAAATGCAGTCAGTTTAGATTTTACCATGGTATGTTCTGTCAGCCTGTTAGCACTGTCATTGTGAGAATGTTTACCATGAGGCTTGCATTTAGCTCAGAGCACTACACATTTTCACAGAGTGGGTAACATGGCTGTAGACTGGTTTTGACTTTAATAAGCCATAGAGTCATCATCACATATCAGCTGATATTATGCACAAAACCATCGCTTTTGCAACCTTTTATATCAGGTCAAATGTAGTTGCGGTCTGCTGTTTTGCTGCGTTTATTTTCTTTAATTAGTTTTCGTCATTTCGGGAAAGAAACCAGCCTGGTGTGAAATGGACCGCAGGCGGATGGCGGGCTCAAATATGAGATTATTACAAGCAGCAGAGGAGCATCCAAACAGACAGCCTGCCGCTGTGCTTGTTGACCTGTTTGGGTGCTTTCAAACAGATGCATTTCCCCTCCTATCGCCTGAGCTGAGGGCTTATCATCCTCTTCCACGACCTAATGAATCTTGGTTGAATTTTATTGCCTGAATTAGAGTCAAAATGATCAGCGGAGCGGTGACACTGCATTGGCAAACAGAAGCTGAAGCAATACTGGAGGAAAATCTAATCAACCTGATGAATTCATCATATTTGACAACCCACAATACACAAAGTGCCACTCGAGGCACCGCTTCGAATATGACAGATGTTGTTTGCCTTTAATTCACTGAATTTGAAACCCTTTTCCTGCATATTGCAGATAAAAATGCCTTGAGAAAAGCCTTCTAGGTTGTTTCCTGGTGATAGCAGGTAGTGCATGCTGACTTGCTGCCCTTGTTTGTCATCATTAGAGTCACAGCAGCTCCTCTACATTTGACTTCCTGCAGCTCGGAGGCAGATTCACACTGGTTGTTTGTTTTATCAGAATCTTCCCTCATTCTGTGTATCACTGTGTAGTTATATATCAGTAGCAGATGCTATTTTGTAAACCTCTCTCTCACTGAAATCATTTCCTGCTCTCTACACATACATCTTAGCAAGGAGAATAATGTGTGACAGCTTCAATGGAGCCACAAATATAATGAAAGCAACAGGTCAAAGTTCAATCTTGCATAATCCATCATTTTCCGTAGATAAACCTCATCACATCTCCATAACAGCCAGCCAATGATATCCTCACGTACTCATGGTATAGTGTTTGTTTGCCACCTTTTCCTGATAATTACTTGGTGATGAAGCACGTGGGCAGCAGATGGAGGAGGTGACGTGGAGATGCGTTTGTTTCCCGTGATGTATTTGTGCGTGTTGATGTCATTTGTTGCAAATAATCTGCAACCTGTTTATATGTCTGGAGGTAATCAGTTACAAGCAAACACAATACATTTAATTAATTCATTTATTCAGCCAATTAGTACCTATAGCCTACAGAGCATTGGGTTTGCACGTGTTATTATTGAAGACCAACCAGTGGATATTATTGATCAATTAAAGGAACAATACAATGATCAGTTAAAGGAACAGTGTGCAACATTTAGGGGGATCTATTGGCAGAAATGGAACGGACAAACCAAACACTGGCTCTAGAGAGGGCCATTCGCATTTTCATGTTGGCCACCACAGTTCTCCGACACGCTTGGCACACAGGAGAAGTTTGAGTTGGTTGCAATTTGCAACCTCACCCTTAGATGCTGGCAAATCCTACCTGCTACACCTTTAACTATTTCAAAGATGCCAAAAAGACAATATGGTTACTCAACTGTTACGAAAAATAAAATACAGATTGTCAAAAAACATTGAATGCCATTTTAATTTTACATTTTGTTATTTGATTTAGTAATGCATTTGCTATCCTTTCTGCACCTCAGATATATTATTATGCATTATAATATATTCCACTTTTTAATTATTTACTTAAAGGTCTTACTGATTACATTTTTATGTAGATAAATATATTTTTTAAGATAACACATCCACAGAGATTTAAGAAAGGTGCAGAATAAAAGTATGGCTTTTCCTGAAGAAAATACTGTGATTGTGAACAACTAATAGGAATGATGTGTTAGGTGTTACAACTCTGAAACTATGCTTGTGTCTGTGTGAACATTTGTAAAGGGCACACTACATAATCTACATAATTATGATTTATTGGAGCATTTTGCTCAATTTCTTTTTGTGATGATGAAAATCACAATCAGGAATAACAGAACAGCCCTGAGTTATTTTTCTCCACGGTTAATGAAATATAATAGGAAAGTGTCTGCTACAGATGCTGCATGTTTCCGATACCTGAAATGCATTAATGTATCTGTGAGGATTCAATGTCAGTTGTGTTTACCCCCATTTGTCAAAGGGACCACTGACTTTGGAAACGATTTTCATTTTCCTTCTGAGTTACTCAATGAACTTAATAACTAAGTTGAAGAAAAACATATCTGTCAAATAGACACACTGTCCTTTCCATATTCTTTGCAGGTAATGACTCTTTTTAATGAGACCTTTCAAACATGAACTTTTTCCCCCCAAACTGTTGCTGAAGTCAAGCTGTTAAAGCACTGAAACGAGGCGAGAGAGCTCTATGCTGCTGAGCTGCAGTTAAATATCATCAATGTGTCTCATGGGCGACCTGTTCATTATGAGAGCGTATCAAAGAGAAAGAACAGGGAAGTCATTTTTCCTGCATAACACAGATTGTTTTCATTATCACAATTAGTTTTACTCTCTGCTATGATATGAACACATTCATGCGGGACTTAACCTTTACGCTCACCCAGATGTTTTTTTTACTACATTGTGAATATTCCATTATACGTGAGACAAAAGGGAAGACTGTGACGAGCAGCTATTCTTATGACGACGTGTGCTCTGTCTGTGGGTATGTGACAGCTTTGTCATTACCTGGCTGACTATAAAACTCAAATGCCAGGCCAGAAGGGAGGCTATATAAAGGCAGGTCATTAAAACCAAACACAGCTCATTAGCCTCTGCTGAATATCACAGGTCTGACCTGTTGCTCTTTATTCTTCCCGAGGAACGACAAACAAGACTGAGAGTCTACAACCACACCGCTCCGTGAGGCTGTATACCGAGGCACGGCGGCGCTTTGAGCTAAATACTAACATCGGCATGATAAACATGTTCACAGTGAAGATGCTAACGTGCTGATGTTAAGCAGGTGTGATCTTCACCATCTTAGTTTAGCGTTTTAGCATGCTAAAGTACAGCTGAGGGTGATGGGAATGGCATTCGTTTTGCAGGTATATAGTCAGAAAGTATTGCACAAATAAAAAAGATTTGACCTAATGTTGTCGCGCTGGAATCAAAGTCATTAGGACGCATCGTCCCGGAACCATCCATGTCTCTACAAAGAGCTGGAGCATTGCTTGAACATACAGAAATGCAAACTCCATGTAGCAACAGCCCATGCTGCTAAAATAGACTCTCCTGTGGGGCCATTATTGATTATTATTATTGATTTTTAAATGTGCAAAAGAATCTCTAAATGCGTACTGAGATTTGGACATGTCTACAGGAATCTGCAAATGCGTATTCAGACTCCGTGTGTGTGTATTGAAATTTGTAAATGTGTAGACAAATCTGTAAATGCGTACATAGATCTGTGAATTCAGTACAGTAATGGCCCCATACTCTCCTGCCATGAAGTTAAAGTTACATTTGGTGGGAGCTCTGCTGTTTTATGAAATCCTGTCTTCACTGGCTGCAGTTTTTTAGCTCTTGTGTTTCATTGAACGCTGTGATTGAAAAAAACGAAGTCTGCAAAATGAACAAAGAACTGTGGAGTAATTCCGAAAGAATTGACTGCTTAGAAAATCAGCATAGCTCACTTGGTGTTCTGGGCTTTATTGTTAAAATCAATGAAACACAGAGGATTGGGCAGATTGGTGCTTTTATAGTTACTTTGATTAAATCCTCAGACGACTGCAAAAGGCTGTACAGTAATGGCTCCAGCCGGCATCAGTTACAGCTTGTCGAAGTGTGCGTTCTCCTTTCGTTCAATTCTGTGAACTCAGTGTGGAAAATGAATATGGAAACTATTATCTCACACAGATTGCAATCAGAAATCAGTTTATATTAAGGGTGATCTTGTGAGCATCGCAATTTGCTGAGTTCAGTGCGTCACTCGGAAGCCGACAGACTAGGAATCCCCGCGGTCCTCCTCGTGTCTAAGAGGTGTTCATCACTTTTCTTTTCCAGAGATTTTACACTTTTGTTGGGGGGAGTGCGCTTCGGGTGATGTCAGGAGGAATGATGGGCCCTCAATGTGGGGTGAGTGTGTGATTAACGACAACAACACTTCAATCAAAATCCCACTATCTGTATTTTTTCTACCATCTACCATCCGCTGCTTGAGTTGTGTTCGCGATAAACCAGCAAATAAATGGTTATGACACAACAAACGTTCCCTAGATACCGCATCTGTCAGCTGGTGTAACTCAAGATAAGCACAGCTATAACCCTTAGTCTTGTCTAGATGTGGCAATATTGATTTCAGGAATAAAAGATCTACTATTAGCTCTTTTCAGTCCATTTCAGCAGTGTTATTTTCTTCTAGCGGACAGCTCTGAGAGCCCCATAGATCTATCGAGGAGATTTGTCCAATTTAGGGGCGCAGAGCTCGAAAGATTTACGAGATTATCAACAAACTGGTCCTCCTCTTCTGGAGAGTGGACTGTTTTTGCAAGGCTAGATGGATGCCTGTGATCTCCTACTGATCTGGCGAACGTGGGATGATCTCTCCCACATCTACCTCAGTCGGCAGCCTGCAGGGGATCTCTGTCTAAACCAATTCTCATGCAACCAAAAGGAAAGTTTACGTTGAATTATTCAGACACCCTTCCCACATTTTGTTCTGAAGTCACATTCTGTCTCTGAGCAGGGACTGGACAGTTATGTGGTGAGAAACTTACAGAGCAATTTGGTGATTTGTTGGCTGGCGGGAAGGCACAGATGGCCTCTCGCGGTGGTGCCGTTTCACCAATCAGTGCAGAGGTGGAGTGTAAGTGCAGAATAAGGTGAGGTTATGAGGGAACGAGTTACTGACCGTGGCTACGAAGTGAACTATGAACCATGGCGTGTTTTCTTGAGCTATTTTATTTGATATGAATTAATGTATTTATTCATTTGAAACTCCCATTTTCAGTGTTTGTGCACATACATTTGGGTATCTGGAGTGCCTACCAACTCACAAACTGTGAAATAAAACAACCCAGTCAGTTTTTTTTGTGGGCTGCCGAGATCAGAAATCATGCAATTCAACAGGTCATTCAGATTTGGCTTCCCTTCCTACGTCACATGGAGGCTCATTAGAATATATCGCCCACAGCTTGAGAACTACCTTTGCAAAGGTGCACCATATTTTCCTCACAAGCCAATCAGAGCAGACCCTTTCTAAATCTGCAATAGTTCTTATTGTTCGTAGTTATGTCATTTCTCGGACTATCTTCAAATTCTTCATACCCTAAAATCTGCATAACCTTATATAAGTTAATGCACCATAATATTGACAAAATTATTGAAATTGTGTCATAAATTGAAAAAATAAAAAAAATAAGTAAAAGTTTAGTAAAATCTTACTAAATAAACACAAAAGATTTCTAAATGTAGAATCATGAATAAAACGTTTCTTTACACTCGAGAAGTTATTTGAGCGATGCACATTTTTTTAGTTTTTGAGATATCCTCATTTTAATAAGCAGAACAAGTGCAAAGGCGTTTTGATGCACATAACGTAATGACGTCATCACAAGCATACAATGTGATGACGCGAAAGACAGAAGCCTTGGCTTTCCATGTCAATTTAAAGAGGATCATGCAAACAGCGATCTCCCACGGCCGCTCGTAGGAGTTCCATTTTTAAAGGATTAAAGAGACAGGCACTAAAACGGAGCGTTTCAGACAGAGGGTGAATACAGGTATATTCAGACAGACAGTATGAGAAAAATAATGTGTTTTTGTAAACATGTTCTAGTAGAAACCCCAAATGCCAGTATGCCCCTGAAAATGAGCATAATCGGTGCAAATTTAAGCAACTATTCGCGTTGCACAAACGTTTTTGCTATGCTTCTATGAAACACAAATCAAAAGCCCATTGTTAAACTGTTGGCCACGAACCTGATTGTGCATTTCTGAGATAAGCTGCTCATATACTGAATGCGGGGGGGACACCGCTGACTGGAGCTTTAATGTATGAATCTGAAAGTGAGCATGATACTGTATGTCCCATTTAAATTGATGTAACGTTGATATTCATATACAGTACAATCACTTTTGCAAGGGAGAGGATGAAAATGTCACGTTTGCTTTTGACATCCAGTGAAATGACAACAGTAAAAGTGACATAAAACTAAATGTTATAGCATGAAATTTGGAAACAAGTGTGAACTACAATCCATTTTTAATAGAAGATTACAGCAGGGGGCACTATAGTCAATACTGTAAGAGCACCGTGTTAAGATGACTTTTAGATATGTAAAAGAAAAAAAAAATCTGCCCACTTATATTTGTTCATTCAGATGTGACTTGGGATCATTTAATCAGACCCTCCTGAGAACAGAGCCTCTATCTCTCTGAAGCCTCTCCTAGCTGCATATATAAACACTTAGTGTGTCTTTTAGGGAAACCGAGGCTGTGTTGTTATGAGGCATGGTCGGGAAGCAGTAATTGCTCATGAATGAAGCAGGATGCTGGCAGGAGGCTTCGGAGCTCGCACAGCCAGGAGGGTGATTTATCATCAGAGTCACTGTGCCATTGTACTCTGATGACACAGAGCTGAAGAAATCATCCAAGAGCATCATCCAAGAGAGAAATGGCAGACTCTAAAGAGAGATGGAAGAGGGCGAAGATCAGGCGATATGATTTACTGCAGACAAAGTGATAGGCCGCACAATTAGATATGTTTCCTCTCTCCTATCCGACATATGAAATGTTTGATGGCAGACATAATAACCCTGCACACTGATACAAATCAACGGTAATTCATGCCCCTGATTTAGTTTAATCCCTGCTCTATACAACCAAAAATAGGCGTCAAATCTTAATTTAATCCCAGATGAAGACACCCCTGATGCATTAATGCTGTTAACACAGGGAATCCTTCAAATGTAACACTTGAGATGCATCATTTCTATAAGACAACTCCTCTCTCTGCTGTGTGGTGATGCCACCTACTGGTCAAACCTTGGTTGTACACTACTTTCTGCTCAGAATATGAAACTCTGTGGTGCACGTGTCTCTTATCAACAAGACTCATACAACTCATGCACATCTTTGGTTGTTCAGCCTCAGAGGGCCGCAGTGTATTTGCTCAAGATGGGTTGTCTCTCACGCACCCGGACAAAGCGTTCCTTTGTTGGACTGATTTACAGCACTTTCCCTGCTGTAGCTGCCTCTGTGGACTCGTGATAAAGACGCAATAACCTGCAGGAAACACGCCCTGCACAATGTGATATCTGTGCCTTCGGAGTGGGGATTATTATGTTTATAATACTAGCATTCACTTGGAGACAAACTGGATTTCATTGAGTGCTTTTGACTCAACAGGTGCTGGGTGTCGGTCTCAAAGCCGTACACCTGTCTTTGACTCAAATTCCTAATGAATCCCACCCTGCGTGTAGTTCACCAGCGTCGGTGTCCGTTCTTGGCTATCCCGTGTTTCTAAAGAAGGAAAACCAAACATAGAGGGAAACAAAGAGCCCACTGTGTCTGCTCGGAGATATTCGTCACCTGTGGTAACACTATGATGTAGTGGAGCTGGGATTACACGGGTTTAGGAATGTGAAGGGTGACAGTTTGGACAGGATGGCTATTGTTGAGAGTAACACCTGAACTGGTAGCAGAGGTGAAAGCTGATCAGAAGGAGATTGGGAAAGTGGCTCATCTCCGGCCAAGGAACTATTCTGGCAAGCATGTGATCTTACTGTCTGGAATGGGCCGCAGAAGATAAACGTCCAGAGCTGATGATACCCAGATACAGCAGGTCATATAATGTTAGGCACAATAAGAATCGATTATATGTGTTACTTTCTTCATGTATGTACTGTATTTTTATTTCAATAAGATATAAGTTTTAACCATAGACTGTATATAAAGACGGACGACATGACTGCTCCCCAAAAGTGAAGCTGAAACATCTGGATCGCCCCCTGGTGGCTGGCTGCAGTATAGGTCATAACGCCCACCCCCTCCATGTTAGTGGTTGGGACATGGGTAAAACTAAAAAGTACACGTCAAATACATTTTTCCCAAAGATGGTTTCTGTCATTTTAGGAAGTTCTCATCATGCTGATGTATGTTCAAGGGTTAATTTTTCGGATAAGTTTGTTTTTAATTAGTTATTTGATGCTATGAAAAGGGGGTGAGACAGCTGCTCTGAGTGAAGTCGGGAATTGTACGACAGAGGAGATGTAACTTTAACTTTCCATACACGTCACCAGTCTGTGTAATAGAAAATGTGTCAGTTTGATCATAAATGTAGTTACTGTATATAGATTATGGTTAGTTGTTGTGTCTTTCCAGCCAAGCAGCTGCCAAGTAGCGTCAGTTCTCGGCTCGTGATTGGCTCGGGCGGGTGTGTGGGCGGGACCTGGATGCTGCGACTCCAGCCCCTCGATCACTACTGTGCAGACTCTGGCTCCAAATTATGTCAAAATCTCAACATGGCAGCTCCTGTATCCGGGATATTTCAACTTCACTTTTGTACAGTGGGGGGGAAGTGGAGACACGTCGTCCATCTTTATATACAGTCTATGGTTTTAACTGAAGACAGGAATACATTTCTTATGTTTGTAATCCTCCTTTGCAATACTATCTGAGGCGGAGGCAGAAACACTTCTTGCTTTTTTATATGCAAATTATTTGAGGTTCGAGTCTTTGCCTGAGGCAAATTTATGACGACTCAAAGACGACTGCTTCCAGAAGCATTGTGGCCATGAAACAAACTGCCAGTAGAACAAATGGAAAGCTTGAAGTTTCAACATGTTCAGATCTTAGAGCTTCTCTGAACACACTACTGAATAGTCATATTTTTCAAATAACAAACTCTATAAAACTTCTTACAGCCCCGAGGCTCTCACAGCTGTTCCACTAGAATCAGCTGTAACCGATCCAGGTAGGGACTTTTTATGAAGAGTGAATACTTTATTTCCAGTCCAGATGGGATACATTAGGGAGTAGGCCTGGTCAAGTATACCCGACTGTTATATAGGAGGTCTGTGCCCCCGGTGCATTAGGTGGCCAGCTGCTGGGAGTTTCACATCTTTCTTTTTAAAAACAGGGCAGCAAAACATGGAATAACATTTGGAGGGCTGGGGAATTTTTGTTTCACACATATGTAAGGTGCATGTCACGCAGGGCGGCGAGGGGATGTGAATGGAGCAATTGAGAGGCATGGGACCCCGCGGAATGCACCGGAAACCACTGTCCAGATGTGGAGTGGCAAGACAGGGTGGGGGGATATGGGATAGTGGTGTGGTGGAGGTGGGGGGCTTTAGTGTGCAATGTAGAAATGGTATGTCAGGACAGTAGAGTTCACACACTGAGTTAGTTAAAATGCCATTTCTTTGAATGACATAATGTTGTCATTTAGTCGGGTGGCTCCACTGTTGTCCATCCGTGATCCATTATGTCCGCCTCCAGGTCCCACATGTCTCTCTGTCCACATAAAAGGGATCTGCGCCTCTCTTAAATTGAAACGTGTTGAGAGGCGGGGAAAGTGTTCCATCTGACTAACTGGATTTCTGGCTGCTTTTAAGTAGTGATGAGCTGTGATGAATTATTTCTGTTAGATTGTTTCCCACAGCAGTCTAATTGAACAGTAACAGTACGCACTGTCTGTGCTCAGAGGAGTTGGAATGCCTCTTACAGAAATATATATATAAAACCATGTTGCGTTTCGACATTGCATCCTAAAGGTATCGTCAGCGTTCCACACAGAAAAGGTGAACGTTTATATTTCCATCGAACACTTAAGGGTGTGTTCCTTATGTGGGCGCATGCCGGTGTGTATCCGTATTTTCTATAACAAGCGGTTGCTTGTGTGTGGCTCCGCAGCGTATTGTAGTTATTAAAGTCAGTAAGAAAGGAGTCTTTGTCACGGCCATCATCTAAACCCAGTCACACGGGCCATCTTGTGCCAGAGAGCCCAACTCACTTTTACCACCGCATTCCTGGGCTGTTTGGTAAGCCCATAGGGGTCCTTTCCTTTCCCTTCTGACGTCCTCCCTCCGTCCCTCCACCTCCTCTCGTCTGGATTCCTCATTCCATCTTCATTTGGGGCCTAATGGGAACATTAGTCTCACACACACACACACACACACACACGCACGCACACACACGCACACACACACACACACACACACACACACACACACACACGCACACACACACACACACACACACACACACACACACTCAAACACACGCCTTTAAAACACATGCAAGTATTTGTTTAAATGCTGCATTGTATCTTCTACATTCATGCATAAGTCTGCTTCTATAATACCTGTAATGTTCTGTTTTTTTTTACACGGTCATGGAGGTGTTAATTAAATTATATTCATAGCATTTAGGTCATAGTTAAAGGGGGATTACATTACATTGAGAGGTTTCTAATTTTCTGCCCAAGGGAGGACAAAATTAAATAATTTAAAAAAAATAGAACAACTCTCAATATGATGTAGTCCAGTTAAACACCACCTTTAAACTCAATAATAAACATATTATTGATTCTTTTGTTTTATTGTTTTTACATTTTTGACAATTTTGGCAATGAGCTTTGTAAAGGTAGATGTTATGGCGGGCCGGGCTGTTGTATTGGATTGCATTCGATTGCTCAGGTGTACCTAATAAAGTGACCACTGACGGTATATCTATCAGTTTAGCTGCCAAAAAAAAGAATCAAAATAAAATGTATAACATAATAGTTTAACCAAGTACCTAAAATAATCAAAACATGATTTGTATTCAACCCACCTTCTAAATACTTCTAAATAAATAAATTAATAAAGCCTTGAAAATAAGAAAATTACAAATAAGTTGCAAGTTAGAGTTGCATTATGCCATATTAAATTATTTTCTTTCTAAACTGGAGGTTGTGTAATATGACGGGAGGAAAGCCAGGTGAAACCAGGTGAAAGTTGGTCTGAGGTGACTATATGAAAAAAACAAAAAAACAAACAAGAAAGCTAGTGACAAAACACGGTCATAATAGCTCATTGGATCATATTGCATAATTGTAATGGGAGCGGGTCCAAATATAAAGTTAAAAAAGAAAAGATATTGACAAAAAAAAACAACGGAAAAGCCCCCTCGGCCCATTTGCATGCACTTTTGAGACGGTCCCTAGCTTCTGCTTGTCACTTCCTGTTTACTGTCAAGTCAAGCAAAGTGTCAGGTAAAAACACCTGCTCAATATCAGTCAAGCTTTATGTTACACTGCACGGATTGCTTATTATTTTTACCTGTTCAAATTCAAATAGGGCTGTCCTCAACCAAAGAAATTCTTAGTCGACTAACATACGATTTTGTTGAATAATCGATTAGTTAATTTAATCAACAGATCTGGAAACTGAGTTTCTCCACAAAGAATCACACAAAAGCGCCACTTTAAATCTTGTGTTTACCAGAGATGTGCTCATAAGTTTCTTGGAAATAAATTATTCAGCATGAAAAATGCATAAATAAATGACTAATTGACTAAAGAAGAGGGGGCAGCCCTATTCAAATAATGTATTTGTTAATATCCCTAGTTTTTATGTCGTCACTTTCCAAAAATGTCCTCCCTCTGCTGCGAGGGTCAGTTCGAGTTTTAGACCATGAAAGAATGAAGTATAAGAACACACACATGCACACACACGCATACACACACTGTCCCTATAGGCAGCAGTCTTGATTACCTCACTGAGCTGTGCGCTCTGCTGCTGCCAGCCCTGGTCAGTGGGGTTTGGAAACAGGAGGTGACAGAGAGCTTCCTCTCATTTTCTGCAGCCAGATTAGCTGCTCACTGCCCTCTCCCTTTGTTTCAATAGAAGAGATACTAAGTGACACTATCGGTGTGACCACTTAGGTTGTATTAACTTGTGTTGCATAGTGTGCTGCTATAAGCCCAGAGGGAGCAGTTTTTTAACTGATGGGTTTTTGCAGTAATCAGTCGCTCTTGGTTTTTACTGTCTCTGTAAATGTCTCGTGCGTTGCTCCCCGCATCGTTTCAGCGGCTGACAAACAAACAATCCATTCATCGGACAGCCAGACTTCCCAAGAAACTCAACCGTATGTTTATACATTCTTTCAGTGAAAGAGCCCATTTGCGGTCGAGCTATTCTAGTTTCCCATGTCCCACTCTCTCCTGTTGTCTCTCTCAAACATTTTCCAGACTTTCTTCCTCCTTCCTTCTCTCGTTCTCTTCCCTGAAGCATTCTTGTCTCTTTCAACAACTGATCTATTCTCATTGATATTAGATAGTACGGGTAGAGAATATTTGTTCAGTTAAAAACTTTTCATTTGTCTTGGACTGGAATATACGCAGCCTATGTAACACAGTTTATGTACGGTTGACTTCACCTGAAGTGTATTAGTGGAGTGAAATAAGGGTACTGACTCCTCAGGGCCACAAGGTGATAGGGACCCCTGAATTGTCTTACTTAAATACTTCAATATACTTAAAGCAGCAGTAGGCAAGTTTGGAGCAAAGACCTGCCTGTCAATCACTCGCAAACTCAGATCAAACGGTCAAACTAGGCAGCGCTGATCAAATATGAATCAATATTCTTTTTTAAAGCCTGAAAACAGAGCCATGAGGAGGTGCAGAAGTCTAGTTATCTCTCAGAACATTTGAATTACAATATGCTGAAAGGTTATTGTGGAATTTTTGCCCAATGATGCCAAAAAATGTCTGCCTACTGAAGCTTTGAATAAATACTTAAAATAATGAAAGATGCATACTTTAGAATTTGGGATGGAACAAAAGTTAAAAAATCTCCAACAATTGCACAGAAGTAGGAATATAACTTTTAATCTAAACTAACTCCGTGCACATTCACTGCTTGAATCATTGCTTTAGATTTTTCTCTTTCTGAATCCAGCGTCAGTCGTTGTCGGTATGAAACTGGGCATGCACAACTGGTACTCTATGCTCATGTTTGTTGAGTCATGCAGAGTCAACTAAATACTGTATGATACCATGGTTACCATGCTATCTTTGTTTGATGGGTTGGATGTTTTACTTTCGTGCAGGCAAATACACAGTATGTGTGTGTGTGTGTGTGTGTGTGTGTGTGTGTGTGTGTGTGTTTTTCGGGACAAGAGACAGATGGTATCAGAAAGCGTGCAGCTTGACTTGTTGGATGATGACTGTGATGATTATTGTTGATGATCACCCTCATTCCACAGGGAAATATACATTTTACTCCCATTTTCTCCATTTATCTCTCAACCTAGTCATTACTTACTTTACATAATAATATCAGAATGTAAAGCTGACTAAATGCATCAAATATAACATTTTTTTTTGATCAAACTCAAACTGGCACCACCTGAAGTAGCTTCAACATTAAATATTTATGCATCAACATTTAAAAACTATGAAAGAACCAATACTTAGATAGATAGATGTACTTTATTGATCCCAAATTGGGAAATTATTGAAACGTTATGAGTACTTTTACTTTGTATACTTGCACTGCTAAAACTACTGTACTTTTACTCAAGTACAGATTTGAATACCTTTACTGGAATAATGATCTCTCTCTAATCCCCTGAGATTTGACCAGACAGTGACTCAGCCAATAGGTTGACTCATAGTACTTGTTGGAGTATTGTTCATACACATCCTGCAAATAGTATTTTCTTACACTGACCTTTTATCTTATTATGCATGTACCTCATTGTTCAGTGTGTGCTGTAAGTCACGTAGGCAGTGTGATTGTCCACCGGGTCATTTTAAGGACATTTTTTGTTTTGGGGACTACGGTCCACATAATGTAATTATGGGAGTTTAACTTTAACTGACATTATGTAGGTGAGCAGCAGATGTTTCAGTGTTTTTAATTAAATACTAGGGCTGCCAGTCGATTAAAATAGTTAACCATGATGATCGCACATTCTTTATCTGTACGGAAAGTACCTTAAAGGGAGATTTGTCAAGTATTTAATACTCTTATCAACATGGGAGTGGACAAAGATGCTGATTTATGCAAATGCATGTATATATTAATTACTAGAAATCAATTAGCAACACAAGACAATGACAAATATTGTCCAGAAACCCTCACAGGTACTGCATTTAGCATGAAAAAAATATGCTGAAATCATAACATGGCAAACTGCAGCCCAACAGGCAACAACAGCTGTCAGTGTGTCAGTGTGCTGACTTGACTATGACTTGCCCCAAACTGCATGTGATTATCATAAAGTGGGCATGTATGTAAAGGGGAGACTCGTGGGTACCCATAGAACCCATTTTCATTCACATATCTTGAGGTCAGAGGTCAAGGGACCCCTCTGAAAATGGCTATGACAGTTTTTCCTCACCAAAATTTAGTGCAAATTTGGAGCGTTATTTAACCTACTTCACGAGTGCTAGTGTGACTTCACTCCAGCTTTAAAAGTTGCATTAATGCGTTAAAGAAAGTAGTGGTGTTAAAATCAATTTGGCATTATTATCGCGTTAACTTTGACAGTCCAATTAAATACATAACTTTGCGCAATGCATTCTGCATTTTGGTGCAATCTCAAAGGATTCAGGATATTTCAGCCTCTGAGAGCAGAGCTTTCATGAAGGTCCTCTCTAAAGCATGTCCTCTCATAGAACATATTAATGAACTCTGGAACGGCAATACCATGCTGCTTGCATGCAACATGGGATTATGGAAGGGTTACTAGAGGTTATATGGTGAGTTATCTTTTATTTATTGGCGGGGCTGTGGCTGAAAGGTAGAGTTGGTTCGATCCCCGGCTCCTCCAGTCCACATCTGGGCAAGATACAGAACCCTAAATTGCTCCCGAAGGCTGTGCCATCGGTGTGTGAATGAGTATTTAGATTAGATCCTGATGGGCAGGTTGGCCTTGGCAGCCTCTGTGTGTGAATGGGTGAATGCAGTGTAAAGCGCTTTGAGAGGTTGGAAGACTAGAAAGGCGCTATATAAATCCAAGTCCATTATCCCTCACAGAATATACTGTAGTGTTTGTAATGATTTTTATTAGTGAACAATTTGAGTTTACCATCCACATCTCACTTTGTGGAATTCCGTCAGACAGTCTTAGTCAGTTTAATTAGTTTTGTCTCCTTTTACAGCGGAACCTAATCAACGGATTTAACTTAATCTACCGGGTTTAACTCCTGCCCCAGCATGCCAATGTTTCGGTCAGGCCTCGGCATACATGGCAGGCCGCCTTGTGACTTCCCGACTCTCCCCGGTGTTTGTCTTGGCAGCGTGTCCCTCTCTGTATGATCTATTTTGCCACCCTGCCCTGCCCTGTTACACCACGTCAGCCATGCCCAGCTGCCCAAACGTTATATCCCACATGTGCCATTAAGGCTAAACAAAAAACTATTATGTCACTTAAGAGATGTAGAACAGGGAATGGGCCGAATGGCTTGTGTTTCCATAGATGACCATAAAGACAGAGCAGCCCTGCCGTTCTGCCTTTCTGTCTCTGGATGACAGAGTTTTGCTTGTCTAACTCTGTTTAGTGTGTAATTTTGTCATTACAATAAAGTGGTCTGACTGCATACGTAATAATGTTGCTTTAGAACATGATGAATGTGTTCGACCTGAGCTATTACCTCATTAAGTCGGATCCCTTTTCTCTCTTTAAAGCTTTTCTCAAGATGACTGGTTGGAGTGGGTTGCACTGGAGGTCAGAAGGGGGGTCAGACTCTGATACTGGCTTTTGATTAAGAAATGAATATGGGAATAACAGCTGTAATGATTAATAAATGAATCGATTAGTTGTCAGGTATTAAATTAATCTCCAACTATGTTGATAATTGATTAATCGGTTTGAGTAATTTTTTAACGAAAAAAAAAAGTTTAAATTCTCTGATTCCAGCCTCTTAAATGTGAATATTTTCTAGTTTTTTTACTCCTCTATGACAGTAATAATGAAAATCTTTGAGTTGTGGACAAAACAAGACATTTGAGGATGTCATCTTGGGCTTTAGGAACATTTTCCACCATTTTCTGACATTTTATAGATCAAACAACTAATCAATGAATTGTTAGTTGGAGCTGATTATGGGTGTTTAGGAAATTATTGACATAAAAAACAACCAAATCGATGAAATACAGACTATAAACAGCTGCAAATGAGAATTAAGATTAGCAATATCACCCTTTTAACAATCTATATTCATCATATTTGAGCTAGAACAACTCCAGCATTACTGTAATATTTACCCACATTACTATACATAACCTGTTGTCTTTCAGTGTGTGTTACCAGACAATATTTTACTTTTTCTTGCCACAGGTGTAACATTAATTGCCATATGGCAAGTATGGAGTCAAATCTGTGTACTTTTTAAGCAGCCCCAATAGTATGACAGACTTGGCTTTTTTAGCTGAAAAAAGTTCCTTCCTTCCTTTCCCTTCCAGCTGACAAAGCGTGTTCACAGAGACCGCAGAGGAAACCTTTCCTCTCTTAGTATATTACTTCCTTAATTCTTCTGTGGAAACATCTCCGACAAACCTGGCTCCAGAACTGCCAAGGCACATTCTGTACTACAACAAGTAATGCCCTGTTTGACTCGGGAGCCGTGGAAACACAGAGTGGCTCAGTTCCCTCGACTCTGCAGGTGCTGGGACGGAGCACATTTCATAAACACCTGCTGGGAGTTTGGAGTGTGTGGAACTCTGAGTCCTGGCTGATCCACACTGGACTGGGATTGTCCGGGTTACAGTTAGTGATGGGCAGTCTAGACTGTCATCCGTTAAGTCACAGCAAGCAAAAGACTTTGATACCGTACAGTATTCAAGAGCATTTGGCTTGACCGGTGCGATTTTTCACAACACATTTGACATTTCCGTTGTCTCTTTTAGTCAAGGGGTGCCTGAAGTGTCTCGGGGTGCTCACTTTATCTGCCAGAGTTCCTGCATTGAAGAGCCACAGCTCTGGTCCTAAGCCCCAACCCTAACCTCAGCATCAACCCTTCAACAGTTTAGAGAGCTGGGCGAGCTGACCCAAACTTCCCAGGATGAGAAAAACTTTAAATCTAAATGTTATTCTTCTGGGTCCTCAAAGGATACATTGTGTGGGGATCCAGAAGGACATACCAGGCTGTGAAAGAGGCTCTTTCTTGTTTTCTGCCCATTGGCCCCCTCCCAGTCTCTCCGGGGCGGCCTGTCTCTCTCTGACAACAGCTGCTTGCTGCCTGTGGAGGCCGGGGGTGAGCGGCGCAGCTCCAGACATCTGTAGGCCCTGAGCCTGGGCCGCCTAGCTCTCTCTTTCTTTTTCGCACACACACACACACATTGGAGCCCACAGTCTGCCCAGCACAAAGGACTACATTCATCCCCCTCATACAGTCTCTACTGGTGAAGAGGTCGTCTGAAGCTCCCAAGCTCTCGCTCTTTTCTGCCTCCTCTCTCTCCTTCTCCATCTCCTGTCATTCTCTCAGATATTCCCTCCCTTCTCAAACGTCCGTCCGTCTCCGTCTCTCTCTCTTTATTGAATGTTCTTCCATTCAGGTCCATGAGACTCACATAATCATTAAACATTATGAGCCGCGGTTAACCGGAGCGACAACAAGGGCCACATGTCTCAATTAGAGGAGACATTTTTGGGGAAGCACGGTGACCCGTCTTTGGCTTTTCGGTGATGTCTAAATGTGGGTGAAAAATATGTGGGAAAGTGTTTGTGTGTCCCCTCTGTGTGCGTTTTACCTCCTAACCCTGAGAACAGGCATTCCAGTGCAGAGGACTTGCCGACTAAGTTCACAAAGGGATACTGAGAGAGGCCAGAGCGAACAGAGATCCTTTGTACGGAGTGAATGTGGCCATGAGAAGTTTGGGAACGCCGTGGTTTGAGAAACATCACAAAGTTGCTTTTAAAAAGGCCCATTGGTAGGAAACCATCTACTTTCAGCGCAGGAGCCTGAGGTCGGCCATATGTCCGTTACCTTGCCTTTGACAGGCGGAGACAGTCACTCAAACCACAACTACATAGTGTGGGACCTCAACCGAAAAAATCCACCATGATGAATGTCTTTAAGTCGCTTTTCTCATCCAAACTATGTGTGTGACAGATGCAACGTCTTCCTTTGTTCAAACCCTGCGTGTCAAAGCATCTGCCCTACCGAAGTGCCCTTGGGCAACACTCAGAATTTCAACCAGCTCATTGCGCACTCATTGTGAAGCTCACATAAACTGTATATAAGAAGTGGACCTGGTCACCGTGACGTCACCCATTGGTTTGTGGACTGCCGTTTTGAAGCCTCGAGTTTGGCATTTTGGCCGACGGCATCTTGTTTTTTTGCAACCAGAAGTGATGTGAAAGGGTGGAGCTAAGAACAACCGAACACTTTTTAGGCGACTAAAGTGTTACAATTAACTTTCATGAACTGAAAACACACTGTGAAAGGGTTAAAGTTGTAAGACGAAAAGGTAGCGACCCGTCAATCATAAGGTAGCCACGCCCTAAAGCATCCCCTGTTTTATGGTCTATTTGACTCTAAATGGGACCATAATTTACTAAATGAACATCATGCTGTATTGAAGAAGACTTGAAACTAGCGATTGAGACCATAAACTCATGTTTACAATGTTTACTGAGGTAATAAATCAAGTGGGAAGTGGGCTCATTTTCTCATAGACTTCTATACAATCAGACTTCTTTTTGCAACCAGAGGAGTCGCCCCCTGCTGGCTGTTAGAAAGAATGCAAGTTTAAGTCACTTCAGCATTGGCTTCACTTTTCAGACCCGGAGGTTGCCCTCTGGTTCCTCATTGACTCTAAGCTTGAACGCTGGAGCTCCAAACAGGTTGCCTGCCGGTCAGTGTGTTTTGTAACCACTCTTGTAAATGCGTCCCATTGGACCTATAAATTAATGGACTTTTTCATTGAACACTCTTCTTGGACCTTTTTTATTGCATTTCTTTTGTTGGATCTTTTTTCATTAGTATTGGACTTGCTAGAATATAAACCCCTTGTGTTTTGAGTTTATACAAGCTGTTGCAATTTTCTGTTCGTTTTCTGTAGTTTACACTTCTAATTCTCTGAGAAATGCCTCCTCAATCTCTTATTTTTTGTTCTATTTCCTTATGTGCTCAGTTCTTTTTTTTTTCCAGTTGAACATTGACTTTGTGGGCATTGCTAATAATAACAAGAGACAAAAGGTACAAGTGTAACACTATATTGTTTATACAGTAAACCACCGGGTGAATTCATAGTGCTGCAGAGTTTACTCTCAAACCATCTCAGTTCTTGTTCAGTGAGGAAATGGTTGTTCCCAGTCTGACCTATGGGTGGCACATGGCTGTGTCTCATCCACTCTGTCAGCGCTGCAGCTCAGCTGTAGCTGTTAATACTGGATGACACCAGAGAACATCACTTTTAACATACATACTGTACACTTACCTTATTCAGACTCACTCACTAATTCACAATTCACACATACATAGATCCCTTTAAAACTCTAAAAAGTGACTGATGTCATTCTGAATAGAAATAATGAAGACATGCATAAATCCCTAATGCCTGTACTTGTGAATAATTTGCTGACAGTGTGGTCATTAAATGTGATGCAGACCAGAGTGCATGTTTTACATCAGCGTGTTCTGATCTCTACATAAACCATGTTTTTAACCCCAGTCATGTTCTATAGCTCAGCGGTAAAATCCATCTAAGCTCTACACACATTCATGCATGCACAAAGTCAGTCAGTCACTCACACACACACACACACACACACACGCACACACACGCACACACACACACAGTCAGTCAGTCACTCACTCACACACACAGTCAGTCAGCGCCGAGCGCAACTTGTCTGCTCATCTGCTTCTGATTAGTGACGACATGAGCGATGCCAAATGGGAGATATGGATCTCATTCCTCTGCAGACAAAGCCTCATTCATTGGCAGAAAGCTCAGATGTGGGAAGACGATTCCTGTGACTTGGACCTGAGCCGGTCCTGCTCCTTCTGGGTCTCGTGTTGTCCTGTGAACGGGAGTGGGGGGGGTGGGGGAGGGGGGGGGTTGTACCACATGTTTGGATGGATAGAGGGATGTTGGATCGGTCAGTGGGAAGGTGCACATTTATACTGTATTGCTGTCTGAGGAGTGGAGACAGTGGGTTGTTTTCATGAGATATATGAAGTTCATCTGACTTTTAATGTGAGAGAATATCAAATGTTTTCCATTTAAAGGGTGGGTCTGTTATTTAAATTTTTCTTTTGGCTTTTATGTCATTCTGTAGCTTCACAGTGGTGTTCCTTATGTATTCAATACGAACATTCAAATGTTGGTCAAAGTACGTTTTAGAGTCAAAATGCTATTTTCCCAAGTCCTTCTAAAAACTTTTTCCCAGGTGATCTGATCTACACAATAACACAAACAAACTAACTGATCGAAGCAGTGGTAGACCAGCAACTCCCATGTTCTGCAAGGTAGAATTACTGTTTTTGTGAATGCGATATAGCGATATCAGCGATATAACGGCTTCAGTTCCCCATCAGAAAGGGCTGTCTGATGGCGAGGTAAAGCTGTAAAAATATTCTATATATAGCCTACACTTAAACTGATACTGATTTTTATTTTAGGTGACCAAAATACGTTTTTCTGCTGCTCCCGTTCACAGCCGCTTTACCTCGCTGTCAGACAGCCTTTTTGACAGGGAGCTGAATACTTTATGTCGCTGACCAGACTGCATTCACAAAAACAGTAATTTTACCTCACAGAAATATACATACAACCCCACTTAAAGAAATCTGAACTAACCCTTTCAGTTGTTTCCAAACTTTGATTCAGCTAGTGCTAGCGTTCACATTATTTATAACCGTATTGATTAGCTTAATTTGGTAACCTACGTCACTTCTTTTTTCTAATAGCTGAGCGGGCATTTCCATTTGAAAAAAAACAGAAAAGAACGCAGATGGACCCGCCCTTTAAGGCATTTCAGTTAAAAAAGAGACACATTTTCCAGGTGGGGAAAGACACAATGGATCCTTCAAAATGAACAATATATAAAGGAGCAATTAGATGTCTACATGATCTGCTCTTGTACTTACAATGAATCTTTTCTATTAGCATGTCAAGCAGATGTGTGTGTTTTGGATCACTTACAGGATACCAGTAACCTTTTTATTCATCTTACTGTTTGCTAATGTTGTGTTTGGCCAGCCGGTGGGTATGTTAGTTCCAGCCTTAAGCCAGGAGTCAGCGGCCTGCAGACAGACGTCGACCTGACAGCTGTAAAGGTGATGGCACACCTTGAGAGGACAGGCAAGCTTACCCACGAGCCCTCTTAACCGCTCCGTGTGACTCACTGTTCAGGAAAAAAAACAAGGTGCCAACGTTTGGGTGAAACTTTACCTTTAAGCTCCAACAAATATGACTAATACTCCAAACATTCACAAAAAACAATATCAAACACTGCCCTTCAAAAGCGCACATGTAGATACAAACACACAGTCTTTGTCCCTCACGGAATGATGTCACACATGACGGCAAGAAATACAAACACGTCGCCAGTGTAATGAAGTTCAATAAAGGTCATATACTGCAGTTTAAACAATGTTTATCACCTCAGCAGAACAATGGCTGTCAAGCTCTTTACTGCAGTTGCCTGTGCTTTATAGTGTCCTATTTAACTCTTGATGCAGCTGCTGATATTACATTTTACTCAAACATGATTTTGTTCATGAAATTTCACACAAATTTCCTTTTTATTCCACATATTGTTCTCATTTCTCCATTCCTAATTACACAATAGGCCTATACTGTATGTTTGCAGTACGCTCATCAGGCTCGGAGGTTGTTGACCTATCATTCAACTGTGTGCTGGCGAAATACGTCATGGATAATGATGTGTGTGTCTTTGTTCCTCACAGGTGTGCAATGTCATCATCACTCTTACAACAATCTGATCTCAGTAGTTCTCTCACTGCATCCATCTCCTTCCCTCTGTCTCTCCTCTTTCCTCCTCTCTCTGCCCTGAACCGGAGAGCAAACGCATTCGCCAAAACGTTTGAGGGCAAATTCATCATAAAGTCATTTCCCCCATCATATTAACTGCACATTTTTTGAGAGGATAAAAGGTCAACGGCAGATTTATTTCAGACCCGGGAGGCAGCTTGGGTGATTTTGGATCGTGCTGCGAACCTCAACCGCATTACACACTTGCCCAGAAACTCTCTCATGAGACTGGAGTGTGTGGGGTTTTTAGTGCGTGCGTCTGTTTAAGACGTGGCCGTGTGTTTTTACTGCCTTGATCAACAAAACCAACAAAAGCGGTCACAAGCGGCTGTTGTTATGAAAGGAAGGGCCTGTTTAGTGTTTCCCAGTGTTGTGTCTAACATGTAATGTGTCATGTCATGTCAACCTAAGGTGTGAATCTTATTATCTTGATGTTGACAGTATTAATTTGGCTTAGGGTTGGGCGTAGTGATGATATTCACCACAAGTCAACAGAATTGTCAACAATCAAAGATTGTTCTGTAGCATTCAAACTCAAGGATTCAAGAATTTATTATTGCCATTATACAATACAGGACTGCACAATGAAATGTAGTTGTAGCCCCCTCCAGGCTATACTACACACACAGAAAATTCATAAACGGATATTAACCTCTTAAAACCCACCTGCCCACCGGCAGGTTAGGGTTTAGAGTCGGGGTTAAATGATGATCAGCAATGCTTTGAATGATGGTAAAAGTTTGTATAGTCATCAAAACGTTTCAGTATGTTTTCCAGTGTCACAGAAGTGAGTAAAAGCGATTGGCACATACTGCATTTTGATGACTATAAAACCTTTTACCAAGGCAAGGCAAGGCAAGGCAGCTTTATTTGTATAGCACATTTCAACAACAGGGCAATTCAAAGTGCTTTACAGAAACATTCAAGAACATTGCGCAAAATGCAAAAGAACATTAAGAAATAATTAAAACAGTTATGAAAACATTAAAACATTAAAACATTAAAGATTAGAAAATAAAAACAAGCTAAAAATAAAAGCTAGGATAGAAGCTAAAATAGCATAAAACTCAAAAGAGTAAAAGTTATAGTGCAGTGTCAGATCATTATCTGGTTTAATAAAAGGCACCCGCAAACAGGAAAGTTTTAAGCTTTGTTTTAAAAGAAGTGAGAGTTGGAGCGGTCCTGCAGGTTTCTGGGAGCTTGTTCCAGATATTTGGTGCATAAAAACTGAATGCTGCTTCTATCATTCAAAACATTGTTGATCATCATTTAACCCTAACCTGCAAGCGGGCAGGGGGGTTTTAAGGGGTTAGAAATATTTAAATTAAATTAGAATGTAATAAAATAGATCATATTATACTATATCATATATTATTATACGGCTGTGTTGAATACTCGATTCTGATTGGTCAATCACGGCATTCTACGGTCTGTTATTTCTTTATAGCAGACCGTTGCTATGTATAACAGACCGTTGCTACGAGCGCAGTTCTGATGTCCTACTCTGGTGGACCGTTTTTGTGTCTAATTATTGATTTCTTAAGTAAGTAGGCGTGTAATAAGCGGGATAATGTACAGCTAGCGGGTCATTGTTGTGAAAGAAACCCCTTCAGGGCGATGAGAGACCCCTCCGCTTCCTGACGACCGCCTGTCGGGGTTTCTTTCACAACAATGACTTTAATAATAATATAATAGCATATAACATAATTAAATAGAGACATCTATACTTTAAATATTTTTTTTTTTGTAGTACGTCACTTAGCATGACTGCTTTATAGCAATATTTTACATCAATGATGTCATAATATGAAATTACCTACATTGTAATAGAACACCCAAACCACCCACCACCCTTGTCATGTTGTGTAGTCCTGAGTGGTTATGAATAATATGCATTTTTATATTCTTAATTAGACTTGAGGAAAAATAGCTGCTGTGGTGCAGAGCAACCAAAAGGCACCCAGTCAAACAAACAAGATAAGGTCCAGGGTCGTGGTTCTTATTGCGTGTAGGTTAAAGTCAGGGTAAGACTGAAAATCAGGGCTTAATGTACAGTTAATACAGTTAATATTGGAGCGAGTGTCAATAGGATGTCCTCTTAATACAAACAGATACCTGTAGTGAGTGTCTGTATTTATGCATATGGTCGTTTCCTTCCTTCCTTACTTCAGTGGCAGCCATCTGAGTCTGAGTAGGAACCTAGCAGTGATGTAGCGAGTCAACTCGACAAGATCCGAGCGCAGCACCACCAGGTTTTCTGTAATCTGCGAAAACAAGCAAATGTTTTGGGCTTTTCTCTCCTGGGCGCTCCCCTCCCTCTGCACAGCATGGAGCAGGGTTCATTTGAAAGGCGCTGTTTGTTAAGGCTTTAGCGGTTAGTAAGTGCTTCCTTTGTTTGGTGGGAGCGCGGAGACGGGGGGTTAATATCTCCCAGGGAGTGCATACAAAGAGGGCCTTCAGCTCCCCTGGCCGGAGAGGGGTGGCTAGATGAATGAGGCCGGGCCGTGGGGCAAAGGTGCCAGGGAGGGCACGGGAGGGTGGGGAAGTGCAGGAGGCAGGGGCGAGTCCTGGGAGGTCACGGGGGTATTAGAGCGGCGGAGGGGGGTCGGAAAGGCTGCAGGGGGCAAGAGGCAGAGGATTTAACTTCTGGGTAGTGGCCGCGAATAGACAAGTGACTTGGGAGGCTAGGGGTCACCATCATCCAACCACTGCAAATTGAGTAGAAAGCATGCAAGTCAGGAACTGTGTGGTTACGGCTTTTTGACATTCCTCCTGTCTGTTTCAGGTGCAGGATAGTTTGATGCCCAGCGGTGGGGGTTTGGGGACGTTAAGTGTTAGCACTGTTTGGAATAGCTCCCTCTGGACTCTGTGGTCTATGTGGTTCCTTAGGCCAGGTGCCACAGGTGGCAGTACGAGTCTAGTGGGGAAAGTGGGAAGCAGCGATGCAGTCACGCAACTCAAAACGGACAAGCTCTTCACGGCATCCGTACATCTGTAAGGAACAGAAGGAGGAGGAGTGAGACTACAGAAGAAACTAGTGAGAACATATAGAGGCGGGTAGAGGAATGGAAATTGAATACATGTTTCTTGCATACATGAGATAAAACACTGTTAGCATTTGAGAAATCATTCAAGTAGTCAAAATGTGCTCTTTTAAAAGGAAAAATATTTAGGGCAACTCAAAAAATGCCTTAATGAACATTGTTAAGGCCTTTACACACTGAAGGCGTTTTTTTTTGTGCAATTAATTCACAAGTTAATATATTTTTTCGCACAGTTGTTCTTGTCATCAATACTTCCACACAGAACGCAAATATTATGTGGTGAAAAAGCAACACATTTTTTCCGGAATAAGGACGATTTTTCTTTTTTTTTTTTTTTTTTAAAGTTATTTTTTTGGGGGCATTTTCCATTTTTATGACAGGACAGTGGATAGAGTCTTGAAAGGGGGGAGAGAGAGAGTGGATGCGGAAAGGGCCACAGGCCGGATTCGAACCCTGGCCGCCGCGGTCAGGACCAAGCCTTAATACATGGACGCCCGCTCTACCAACTGAGCTAACCCAGGCGCCCTTAAGGACGATTTTTCTGAGCCTTCGTACCACAAATAAAGGCATTAATCAATCACGTCGTGCAGAACGGGTTGAGTTGCGTGAAACAACGATATGTAGGCTCCGTAGTCCGAACCAAGACGGCAAACTTTAATACTCCTTTCAACCTTGACAAAGGCAGCGCAGACCAGATCCACTCCTTCGGTTCTAACCTTTCACAATAAAAGCCCTAAGCACATAATATTCGCAGGCGAGTATTTCGCATTTTTGTGTCGTTTATTCGCCATGCCCCCGGTGTATGAGTTGATTTTCTAGTTTCAACATCACATGCTGCCGTCTTTCTTTTTTGCCTCAAGTGTTTCTTCCTACACTGTCCATTGCCCTCCACCTCCCCACATCTGCTTGGGATGTCAAAGTGTGTGCGTGTGTGTATTTTGGTCCTGTGTTTAACAAGAGTGCAGAGTTTCCCAATAGAGCTTGATTGTGGAGGGTCAACGTTGCATGATGAAGAACAATGGGATTTCTGTAGTAGTTTTGGATCAGATTGATGCTTTTATTTCATGGGAATCGGTGTGCGCTTTGGATTCCAACATGTGTTGGCTTGGGGTCGTGATACAGATAAAGTTAATGGGGGGGACTTGGCTACGGGGAATAAGTCTCGGGGATTCGGCAGAAAGAATCTGTTCCAGGTATTGATGGAGGATCAATAACACAAGTCTCATTATTTCCCTGCTTTATGCTTTTCTGTTATGTCTGTCCAACATTACAGATAAACTCAATTAAAAGTGCATGTTAATAATTACAGATAATGTTTTCCAGAAGTACAGTTCATTTTCTTTTTAAGTTGTATGTGTTCATTACCTTGTATTTGATTAGTTTTCCTCCCCCGCTAGCAGCATTGTAATGGTGCGTATCTCATGTTAGATTGAAATAATGCCTGCACTGAATTATTGAGTGCTGCTTGTGAGGGCTTTGTTGACGTCTCCATCTCCTCTTCTCTGTCACAAACTCAGTGAGAAGAGGGAGAGAGAGGGAGAGAGATCTGTCTCATTGAGCCCAACTCTTCCCACGGAACTCCAACTGAATACCCGCTGCGTCTCGGGCCAAACCAATGGTCCCTTTGTGCCCGTCTATCAGAGTTCCTCTCTCCCCTAGACACTGCCCTCTCTGTGCCCTGCAACCCAGGACCAACTATCGCCTCTCCTCCTTGCTATGGGACTCGGTGGACTGCATCACCCCCGTGACCACTTCAGCTAAATCTCAACAGGGTTCACTGCTCACCTCTGTCTACAGTATGGCTAATCTCGTGGGAAGATTTGGGGATGTGGTGGTGTACAGTTGGACTACTGTGAGAGCTACTGTAACTGATATAACGGTATGATTTTATTTTATGAAGAGTAAAAAGGGTTGTAATGGCACTGATCAGTAATTTTTGTTTCTTTTATTCCTGTAGCTGCTGAATGTATGTGTACTGTGTATGTACCAGTGGGCAACGACCGGGTCTGAAAAGTGAAGTCAGTGCAGAGGTGCCTTAAACTTTCATTCTTTCTAACAGCCAGTAGGGGGCGACTCCTCTGGTTGCAAAAAGAAGTCTGATTGTATAGAAGTCTATGAGAAAATAACCTTACTTCTCACTTGATTTATTACCTTAGTAAACATTGTAAACATGAATTTATGGTCTCAATCCCTAGTTTCGTTCGGTTGTACTTAGCTCCACCCTCTTGTGTCACTTCTGGTTGCAAAAAACTAAGATGGCAATGGTCAAAATGCCGAACTTGAGGCTTCAAAACGGCAGTCCACATACCAATGGGTGATGTCATGGTGACTATGTCCACTTCTTATATACAGCCTATGGTATGTACCCATATACTGTATACAAAATGTTACAACCTTTTGTCCCAAAGTTTCTAATAAGTACTGTACCATGTTGTCATGTGACTGCAGTACGTTTTTTGTAAAGTATTTGAAAAGCTGACCAACTGGTTCCTGTCTCACAAAAATCTTTAACAGATCACTGGCAAAGTGTTAAGTCATACCAGTCTCCAAAAACTACCTGTATTACAGGACTAAATGACAACACGATCTTTAGTACTGATTGTCATCATGACGGCCTTCACAAAACTAGCGTTTCTCCCCGTAAAGGACATCCACTGCTTTAGATTTCCCACTCGGAAAGTCACCTTGACTGTCCATGAACTCGTGGGTGGTTTCCTAAACTGTGATCTGATTGACAGTTCTGATAACTGGCATTCCAGCGCTCTTTTTTTGTCACATGTTCTTGAACTCTGCTTCTAAACGTAAAATGAGACAACAAAAAGTCCCAGTTGCTCTAGAAATGACCAGTAATTGTCTCAATATCACGTTGCCCTTTTAGTTGCCCACCATTAATCTACTTTTATTGAAGTTCTTTATACTCTAATTCACCTTCCCTTCATTCCTGTTGACTTCTCTGACCTTTCCTGTTACCACTGAACTTTTTTTTCTCCCTTTTTTTGCATGGGTTGCCATAGCAGCATTTTCCCCCGAATGATCTCATCAAATCCATACAGCTTCAAATATGCTGCTCAACGCTGATTCAAAGCAGTTCTGTGTAAGAATAATATTTATTCTCTTTAATCCCCCTCTCCACCTCTACACATTCCCCCGCCTACAGAACTGCAGGAGTGTGCCAACAATAGCACCCCTCCCTTCTTTCCTCTCTCCCTGCCGCCCACTCTGCTCTCTCCTGGGTCACCTCGGCAGAATCGGGGGCAGGTGTTTGGGTGAAATGCCATGGAAAGGGTATAGGAAGGAAGTATGTATAGGAATTGGCTCAAAAGGGTGTAAAGGCAGTTTTAAGTACGTGTCGGGAAACAGTTTTGTAGACCGATGCACTGTTGTCTTCTGTAGATAATCAATAGTTAGAGATATCCAAGCTCTGATTCTGAGATACCACAGCTGTGGAGAGTATGTACTGTATGGTCTGCCAGATAAAACGGTGTTGAAAGGTACCATTGGGTTTGACTGTTTTGCTTAGCTAAATTAATTTCCTCCAGGTGCACCAATGGAAATACTGAAGGGATTCAGTGAGTGATGTAGCCAACCAACGATTTCTTTCTCTTTCAGTTTTGTTAAACCGCACTCCTAATGTGGTGATGGCAGTAATAGATTATGTTCTCTCTGCAGTGTTTCGACATATTGCAAATACGGCAACCCGCTCGACAAACATTGGAAATTCTGCAAACGCCCAAAAGATTTCTAGTGACAAATGATTTCAACAGTCTACGCCAGTATTATTTTATTAAGTCCACAACGTCCCACACTATACAGTAGTTAAAGCGATCGATAGTTTTATAATAACAATGTATGATAACCATGTAAAACCAATATGAAAAGGGTCGCTTGTAGTGATGAACCTACAGAGAATAATAAGCTCCTCTCGGCTTTACAAAGCTTTATAGTGAGTTCCAGCTCATTGTTTATCCGGCCCAACATTTGACTGTTTTGTTTCAGTCCCATCGCTCTAATAGCATTGTTTCCGGCCGCAGTAGGCAGCTGTTTTCAGTGAAATAAAACACTATACACTACCTGCTCAGCACCAAACAGCAGACCGACACAGTTAGCAACTATCTGGTGAACTTAGTGCAGCATTTAGCAAATAAAGAGCAAGACATTTCCCTCAAGAGTTGGTGGAGACCAAAAATAGAGCTAAAAGAGAGTCAATATTGTACATACGTCAGGTAGAGAGAAACACAACTCCACACATGAAGTATAATTTTGCTCCGTGTCTGAATGCGTAAATAAGCAACTGTTTGCTAACCATTGAACTTTAAAAAGGTGATGATATATTGCTGCCCCCAAGTGGCCCCCTAAAAAAAAATGTCAGTCGGAGATTCAGGTGTGTTATGCTTTAATTTGAATTTCTTCAAATTTGGCACAAACATTCACTAGGACTCAAGGATGGACTAATTTGATTTTGGTGGTCAAATGACACTATGATCTCACTAAACACGTTTTCGGCCATTAGTCAAGAATTCATATGCTAATTATGACAATTTCACACAAATGCCGATACGGATAAAATGATGAAGTGATGACATTTTGGACAGACACGCATGTAAACCGCAACTTGACTGGTTGGTGGAAGCATAGAACCGCGAGGCGAGTTTTCATTTTCAAATTTAGTCTACAGCCCCAATGGACGCTGCCTCAAATGACATCACTTGAGACAATTTCACAAACGCCACTCAGCTCCCTCGGGAAACCAGAAAGGCTTTATAGAACTTTTTTTCACATGCAGCAGTCCTCCTCTCCAAGACCTGTAAACAAACGTTGATGTGTAAAATCAGTGCAGTTCCCCTTTAAGGTTGCTCTACGCTCCAAGTCCCCTTTAATGTTAGGTGACTAAAACACAAAGTTATAAAAAAGATCTATATCATTATAAATAAGCCAACAATGATTGCTGGTCTGTTTCGCAAATTCAGCGTCAAAGTCGACCAAATTACACGTCCATCTACCGCCATCTCCTAAACTTTGCTTTTCAGTTGCATTGCCACTGAACATTGTCAGAGGAGGTAAATTATTTACTGCAGAATTAAACGTTATTCCCAGAAAGTGTGTCCCTTATTTCGATATTTCAACATACTGTCTTGTGGAGTCATTTTCTCTGCTGTGAGTGATGTTTTTACAGAATAACTTTCCCTTCATTCTTGTGGTCAAAAAATGCCTGGCACCATGAAATGGAGCATTTTACCATGCATTATGATGGAGGAGTCCTCGCCAGAATGAAGTAAACAGCTTGGAAAAGCGGACACACATGCTCTCGTCCTCTCCTAAAGAGGAATCTTTAGCTCCCATCAGGCGAACTTTGCTCGGGAGGATCATTTTTCATCTGTGATACAAAGACAGAAGTCTGCTAGGGACTCCAAAAGGAGTGAAGTCATCAGCTGTGTGGTCAGGGAATGAAAGCGGAGATGAGGAGAGTGAGTTCACTATGACCTAGGTCTGCCCTGGAGGCCGGGACTTTGGTTTTGAGGTTTTGGGCTGGGAGACAGGGAGAGAGGTCAGCCCTTGTGGCACTGCACACTCAACGCAACTCTTGGCTTATGCATTCATACCGCTGAAGAAGAAACATTGCTCCACAGAATAAAACACTTGTAAAGCTTGACCTCTTTTTACAGCGCAAATAATCAGAGAAGAAAGAAAGAAAGAAAGAAGTCGCTGTACGATACATCACACTCGGTGAGGGAAAACAATGTGCTAGATGAGGATTCACAGCGCTGTCTGTTCAGGTGTCATCACAAGACGAGGGGATCGGTGTAATGTCTAGACCGTAACTAAACAAAAGCTGTGTAATTAAACATCTCTCACCCTCCCCAGGATTTGGCAGAGGTGTTGAGCATCTCGAGCGTGTTCACAGGTGGAGGAGAAGGGTGAGGTTCTGTGAGTTAAGTGGCTGTCAGAGCTGCCATGTGGACATTAGCTGGATTAGTGTGATGACATTCAAGGAAGACTCCAGCCATTGTATTCACTGTGTTTTTACAAGTATTATGAATGTTTACAAGGATTGAATTAATCTGTGTTTGGGCTCTTTTTTGACGACACAAACAGTCTGACACCTTTTTTTTTTTTTACTCATACCTATCACTCCCACTTCAACGCAGCAGCTCCTCACCTTTTGTTTTCTCCCTTCTCTCCATCCTCCCCTCTCCCGCTCTCTATCCCTCTCTTTTGCTCTCTGCTGCTGTAAAGCCTTTCCGTGACTAGCTGTCATTAATCTTCCCTCTCTAGGGGCAGGATCTTGACTGCGTGCCAGCAAAGCGCTCATACAAAGCCAAGACAGCCATCCAAAAAAACAGAGCCGCTTTTCTTGTTTCCAGAGCACCACGTAGCTCGCACTCGCGCTGCTGCAGCCCTCGGGGCAACGCCGCTCCGCACAACAATGGAACGACTCTGGATGCAGCTTTGCACATCACACCTAGGCTAATATCCATACATTCAGATGCACACGCAGGCATGCACGTATGGCACTTTTTACGCCTTCTCACACTGACTCAGTCGTTCCTCTTAAAAACACTTACACATCAGGTGTTGTTTGCATGCATGCAGCGTAACGTCAACTTGGTTTCGGTGCGTGCGTTTCTTTTTTTCAAATCCTCTAATATAAATGTTTTGGGATTTACTTTGTCACTGATACAATCATCAGTGTCTTATTTCATTTCACTCATCATCAGTATACCTGCAGCCTTAGCAGCACCTGCAGCAGCTTTCCGTGAGAGGAAAAAATGATTATAGTTACTACGAGAACATGAGTCAGTCAACCGCTGTTGACATTTGAGTGTGATATTATCAAAACCATACACACCTACCTATGTGGCATAATAATACTGTTCACAGGGAGAAAGCACCTAAAGCAAAAATACGTGGAATTCTTTCTCAGGACACCAAGAACCACATTAATGTTTAAGCAACAGCTGGAGCGGAGACCATTTTTTTTTTTTCAGTTAACAAAAAAAGCAGTTTATTTTGTTTGTGTTGTGTTTAGGGCTGTCAAAGTTAATAATAACACGTTAGCGCAAATTTGTTTTATCGGCGCTAATTTTTTTAACGCATTAATGCATTTTTAAAGCTTGTCATGACAGAGGCTAAATAACACTCCAAAGTTAATTTCGGCGAGGAAAAACTAGCACGGCCATTTTCAAAGGGGTCCCTTGACCTCTGACCTCAAGATATGTGAATGAAAATGGGTTCTAAGGGTACCCACGAGTCTCCCCTTTACAGACATGCCCACTTTATGATAATCACATGCAGTTTGGGGCAAGTCATAGTCAAGTCAGCACACTGTTGGGCTGCAGTTTATTATGATTTGAGCATATGTTTTATGCTAAATGCAGTACCTGTGAGGGTTTCTGGACAATATTTGTCATTGTTTTATGTTGGTAATTGATTTCCAATAATTCATATATACATACATTTGCGTAAAGCAACTTATTTGTCCACTCCTATGCTGATAAGAGTATTTAATACTTGACAAATCTCCCTTTAAGGTACATTTTAAACAGATAAAAAATTTACGATTAATCGCGATTAACTATGAGAAATCGTGATTAATCACGATTCAATATTTTAATTGATTGACAGCCCTAGTTGTGTTATATATTTGTTATATTTGTATGTTATTGTTCGCGTTCATACTCCTACTTGTTATTCTGCATTGAATGACTCTTTGACCCAGAGAAACCGCGGGTCACCTGACCAGGTGTTCAGCAGGTGAAACCAATCCTCTGCGTCATCCTCAGTGTGTTGGCAGCAGACTCTGGACTTTGTGTCACGAAGGCAGAAATCACACGTCGCAGCGCTGCATGGGCAGAAGAATGGACAGTGATTTCAACAGTTACCCCTAATAAAATTGTCAGATCCTTCGCCATCATAAAGAGCTACTGTGAGGTTAATGGTTTATTGTTGGTGCTATAAATGTCAGATGAGAAAGAGAGTGCAAATTCAGCTGTGCAGCAACACCTTTAGTTGTCTTTAGGGGGGAGGGGGGCCTACTATTTCTTATGAATGGGCTGGATCTTTCTTTGTTATCTTATCACACACCTTTTTCTAAACCTGGTCCCCCTGGTTTCTCCTTTCCTGTGAGAGGAGATACCGTGATCCTGCACAATAAAAAGAAAGAAGGGGGCCACCGGCAGCGGGTGTATTGCAAAATCTCCTTTTTAACAAACCCTTTCAGCCCCCATCAACCACTCCAAAACACACATACTTTGCCCCCCTTAGAAGCCATCATCCAACCTCTACAAACCACCACCACATACTACTTAACTTCCCCACTTCCCTTTGCCCTCAGATCCTTTATAGCTCCGTCGCTTCAAAATAGCCGGACCACCATGCCTCCCCTCAAGAGTTCCCCACCTATTCAGTGATCCGACCACGGGAACTATGCACGGTTTACACCTCTGGCTAAATAAACAGAAAGCGATTATAATGTTGATATGGTTTGGAAGAGCTTTCCATTCTTTGCTCAAGCCCACATTGTGTTGCTATACGGGTGCACGGTCTAACGTGCTGTGGGTGTATTGCAGTATGTTTAGTACATTTATCTTCACACATCTAGATCAAATACTGGCTGTAAGTGCAACACGTTTGGCTCTGCTGTAGGCTTGAGACAATATTTCTCTTAAAGTGTGTTTCTTTCCACTGCTTTGACAGCCATCTGATGTGCTGAGGTTGATTTAGACAGCTGCTGTTTGTCTTCAGAGTCAGACATGTCATGCGCTGTTCTGTTGTTCTTACAATCAATCATCAATTATCAATAGTATCGCTTTTGCCCTTCAGCGTTATCTTCAAAGTTCTGCGTGCTTTTTTAGAGTGTGATCTCATGAATAACTTGTTAAAAGTTGCCGTTGACTCATTTGGAAGAACTTTCATTGTGTCAGTTTACGAGCTGAATAATCATATCATCTTGAGTTAGTGGTGACATAAATGTCAGATACTCGTAGGCCTTAGGCTTGCAGCGGTAGTCGGTGCTACCGGTGTAACACGGTGGTCAGGCACACACTCATTACACTTTCCCACTGTCGTTTTGCTTTTTTTATAGAAATAAAACCCATTTAGTTCATTTTGGCGAATCAGCACCAGATTTCACACGCGGGACGAGATTTGACAGACAAGACGATGGCAGAGGATTTAGCGTCAAACCCAATGCTTTAAGAGAACCATAAGGTTAATGAGGTAAACGCTGTGCGGAGGACGGAGCGGTCACAGCCGGTGTGCGAAGTGCAAAGCTGGACCGGAGAGGCTATCCGACGGTAAAAGTCAAAGTAAGCGCTCCACATATATCGAGCACCGTCTTCTCTTGTAAAATGTCTGGTGTAATCTGAAACACCGGTGTTGTCACAAGTTTATTAACTGGTGGGAAAATGTCCTCGTGACATCCCTGATAGGCCTTTAAACAGAGCTCAATCCTCTGCCTGGGAGCAGGATGGATTTACATTCACTTGTGGATTCAAGTGGGATTGTAATGATCCTTTTCTAATGTGTGCATTGATGTGCAGACAATACGCGTTGTATATCACTGTAATTGCTTAAACACAAAGACGAGATAAGCCCCGTGTAATTATTACTTTTTTTTTCTCACTAATAAAACCCCCAGAATGTTACAGAGCCGCGTCTCTCCACCGCGCTTCATGTCCTCAGCCTCGAGGCAACAGTCAGTCAGCCGTATTTCACTGTGTTTGTCTGGAGGGGGGGAACACATTAACCTGCCTCGGCTGTCACGCTAACTCCCAGTTGAGTGAGTCAGCGTCGGCGAGAGGAGTCGGACCTCAACATACCATTCTCACACATCAAAGAGAGGCTAAAGTGGCTCCATACGCTGAGCCTCCGTGGCGTGGCATTCACAACTCTGTTCCCTGACCGGGTCCTTTGAGCTGCTCCTGGCGGGCACAAACGGCATGTTGTGAAGCGTGACCTCACTCCGTTGCCATGTGCCTAAAAGGGCAACGATGACAATATAAGAGATAACGCTAATTATACTGGATTTGGCAGTCAGATAATCTCTTTATTGTTCCTTTTGAAGTGGTTGTTTGATGTGTTACCTGTGGGAAGGCAATCCCTCCGTTCAGATGCCGCACAGCCACGTGATAATAACTGGCGTTAGCATTTGTTGCGTGCAACAAGTGACGAATGACATTACGGTATGTTAACGGCAAACAATCAAACCACAAACCAAATAGCAGAGAAACACCCTGGCTTGGTGTGTGGGTGGAAAAGCGTTCTGATTTCAGCCCAGATGTGAGGGTAAATGATGACTTCTGTGGGAGAACTGAGATTTTTATTTCTGAGTATTTCCTGTTGATGATCATGACGCACTTGTTCCTGCAGAAATGTCACTGAGTTCTTGGATTTTAGAGGAATAGAGGAGGCTTATTGTGATCACACTTAAAGAGAATTGTGTTTGTTCAAATAAAGTAAATCAATACCACACTGATCTACAAATTTCTCCACGGAGAGCGTTCTGACCTCTCTGAAGAACTGCATGGCATGTGTGTACTGCAGATGAATACATGAAATGTAAAAAAAAAAACAGCCACTGCATTTTTTGTTGCTGATGAACCCTCTTGTATTCATTTCAAAGCTGCTTCGTCAGTGCTGCTCTTTTCTCAGCTTGAGCGTGCCAGGAAGCAGCCATTATATTCCAGCTCAACCCTGTCATTAGCCGGCTGGGGTGTGGGATGTACTGTTTACAAACAGCTACCTGGCGTGACCAGAGAGAAAGTGACACACACGCTATGCTCTCCACAACACACCCCAGACCTGTCTGCCTCTGCTTGCGTGACTGGATGACATTATTCTACAGATAATAACACTTTACGGTTTAAAGTGTCAAAACATTGTGTTGTAAAGTGTTGGGAGCCAGCCTGTAACATCTGCTTCTAGAAAAGAAATAACGGTTACTGGTACATTATTATAAATATAATAATGTAACAAATAACATATGTAATAGTACGGTAAAGCATGAAGACATCACGCAACATTACGTCAGCCTTCCGTCTGCATTACTGTATTTTATGGATACATACTGAAATGTTTGTGAACCACTTAATGCGGGTAATGAAAAGGAACAATGGTTCCTTCAGCAGCCATATGGTACACATTTACAGAGAGAACGTATTTCATCGTTATGTTGCCACGTTGTTGGTTCATCTCCAAGCACACCTTAGCGGCGTGAGGAAGGACAATGCAGCTCTTTCATAGCCTTGACCTGAACTGTCACACCTTAGTATATATCCAGGACATCCAAGACATCCACTGGCTTCAAATGGACAAAAGCAACAATGAGAGCAGAGAGGTTAACTGAGCATGAAACAATAGGCATAGACAGTAAGGGTGTAAGAAATATTAGGGACGCACCGATTGCAAAATGATGGACCGATACATATATCACCTGGCTTAAGTGTATTGTAGTATATCGCAATATGTTGAATTGATACCCCTGTATCATGATACGGCCAATACCCTAACAGACAGGACACAGCAAGATTGAGTTAACAGCTTAATAAATGGAAAAAGATGGAAAATATGGCAAAAGTGATATTACAGATAATGTGGGCGAAACTGAGAGTTTCTGTTGTCTTCATTTGGATCAGTGTTATTGCGTTGAGGGGTCCGATGACAAACAGACTGTAAGAACTAGTATCCCTTCATACTCCCACACCAATTGCTTCATATTTCCAATCAAACGGCCCCTTTGTCTCGGCGTTTCGTCCCGCGCTGCACTGACGAGACGCAGACAGATTATCTTTTTTGAATGGCTTTTCCAGAGCAGCGGAGGGCCGGCACAACAATAGGTAACTTGTTGTAGGCACAACAAATCTAATATTCATTTAACATAGCCTTTACCCACTGGGGGCTGCCCACGCTGGTACAGTAACTGTTTGTATTTGCATAATGCACTCCACCTCAGCAGGGCTGCTAATTGGGCCGGTCGGAGGGAGCCAAAAGCCTCTGATGAAAGAGAGCAGCGGCCACAATTATCATAGGAGACACAACAATGTAGGGATTGAAATAATTCCTTTTATGCCTGCATGGGACTCTCCTCCTCTCTGACAGTCTGACTTTTCCACATAAAGAAAACAGGAAGGACTCAGCTGAACTCAAAGCTCAGGAAGTCTAAATCTATGCTGATATGTGACTGAATCTTAATGAACTGTATACAATACATGTTTGGTAACCATGCCATCTGAATATGTGAAACCCCCACACACTAACTTAACCCTCATGTCTGGGTTTGTCAATAGGCAGCACGTGAGCATTTGTGCAGACATGCATCCCTGCTAACAAGCTACAAAGATCCCTCCCTGCCCATACATTCATTAGAGGCTGATTGAAGTCATATGTGCTGCTGGTAACATTGGCAGAGAGCTTTATGTTTTTCTCTGCTTGGACATGATGATCGGCCGTGATGTGTCAGAACCAGTCAGACCTTCCCTCCGTCTCGCAGCTAGAGTGCAGCTTGAGGGATGTGCGTGACTGAGATTGGCATTGGTAACAGAGCTGGAGTTCACAGACCAGATTTGGGCTTGTTTTATTGCCTTCCCTCAGTGTTCAACATCTGTTAGATTACAATCATTCACACGCACCAATAAATATTTTGGATGTTATTCACATATATTGTCTTTGTGGAAGCTGTTACACGGAAAACAATTCAGCAGCAACACATGCGAACTAAAAGGCTACAGAAGTGATTGAAACATGCTCTCATTGTTGTATGATATGAATCAATGAAAAAGCTGAATGAAGCCAACATATCCCAAATTAGGATTCATACTTATTATACAAAGATTGTTTATTTTTTGGATCATATCTTATAAAAAGTAAAGCTTTGTAACAGTACTACATTTCCATTGTCATCAAATGCCATACCTATTTGGTTAAGGTTTCTTGGAGCTGGAGAGGATGTTAGATGTGGTCTAAAGCTCAGAAAACAACTGTTGAGTTGAAATTCTTGTGTCACACATACGGTTTGCAATATCAAAAATGACATACAATGCTTAAGTGTATGGAGCATTTCTGACAGACCGTTTTCACTTTGCATCCTTGAGAGACACAACCCGCTGCAAATCTTTCTTTTCCTTTTGGCACCCTTAGAAAAACACAATATCCATACGCAGCCTTTAAAATCTAATTTGTTGTGGACATATAGACTATATCTATAAAGTGTTATGAATGCTCCATTTTCCCTATGAGGTTTACGTTTTCATTATGGGTGCATAGAGCAAACATGGGCAGAGGAAATAAAATAAATAAGCTAATAAAAAAATAACACTTTCTACCTGTATACTTGAAAAGTATTTTGTCTATTGTATCTCTGATTTCATTTGTTAGTCTTTTCAGCTCCTCAGGAGCTCTGATGCTGACAGGACAGTTCTGAGGTCAGGTTTGGTGTGGATTGATCAGCTCAACGCATCAGAATGGTTAGATCACATTATTTTGGTCCCGGTAAGGTTAAGCATTTGGTCACAGGGGATTCACAATATGCCGATATGATAACCGATAATTACCTGCTTCTCATGGCCGATACCAACAAGATAACCAATAATTTCAAATTTTTTGTATTTCAAAAAGAAGTCGTTTATGCAGACCTGAGGGTAAGAAAGGCTAAGATGTAGTAAGGAAAGATGGATGATCTGCCTCTGACCTAACCAAATCTGACGTCACTATTGTTAACACAACAAAAAACAAAGAACAGTCCTGACTCTTCAAATATTCATTAATTTGTTTTACTAGTACATCCAAAAACTTGATTTTTACCAATCGTGTTGTCTTCCTCTGAAACTGGGGAAAACGTCCACACCGGCGATGACATTTTTGGCTCTCTAGTCAGCATGCTTCGCTTGTTCTTCTTCTTCTCCGTGTTTATTTGGAGATCGCAAGCCAACTTTAAAGGTGCATAACTCCACGTACTGTATCGGAGTGTGTAGATGCTGCACTTGTCAATGAAAGCAATTTATATTTGTGTTATCAGCTATAATTTCATTATGGGAATAATACATAATAATATAAATTTTCCATTAACGGACAATCATTTATCAGGCCTGATATATATGTTGCATTCCACTATATACACCTTGGTTTTTTACAAATCATGACACAGTAATGGCATTTATATATTTTTTTCCTGCTTTTGCATGACAAACTACATTACAAATGGCTACCAGATTTGTAGGTGCAACAAAGACCCATCAACATTTGAAGTTCACAGGAAAAAGCAAAAGTTATATGGTGCTGTAAATAAAGCCTGATAGTAGACAAGAGTTTCCAGTCAATCAAAAAATGGTGGTCAGTCACTCAGCAATAGAGAGAGAGACTTCATAACCTGGATAGGAAACAGGTGCTGAGTCAGTGAGGAGAGGAATGTCAGAAGAATGGGGAGGGAAGGATAGCGTGTCTGTGTGTGCATATGAGAGAGAGAGAGGTGTGTGTGTGTGTGTGAGAGAGAGTGTGAGTAACGCTGAGTGGAAGCCAGGGAGCCGAGGAGAGAACAAGGGGAGGAGACTCTCCGGGGATTGCGTGCGGACATCAAATGTTTACCTGTAACAAAAAGAAAGGGGAAGGTGTAGGAGGGAAAAAAAGGAGAGGAAAAAAAGGCCGTGGTTTACAGGGGTGGGCGGGGACCCAAAGCCTACAGCATGAGCTTCGCACGCAACTTAACAATACTACCTTTATGAAGACTGTATTGCGTTAGTCAGTGAGCACACACACACTCATTCACGTATGATACCGCTGGTGTTACACACACACACACACCCACACACACTGAACGATGGCACTCACACTGCAGCTATCCATGTGAAACTCTGTAAAAGAGGTGTGGAAGGCTTTCGTGACTTCCAGATAATGGGATCAAAGAGGCTCGGACTCTTTTTGTGGCCACACATTATACACCAAATAACCCGCCCCATCTGTAGAACAGCTGGAGTTTCTGTTTGACAGAAGGGGTACTTGTGTCTATCCAAGCTCAACCCCAGAACCCAAGACTTCTGAAAGCAGATGTTCAGCCCCCCCCAACCCCCACCCCATCCCCCTCTCTCGTCCCCGACCCTCTCTGCGGTCGCCCTGTTTCATTTTTCATCATAATTGGCCAACAAATCAAGACAAAATGAGAGTCAGCCTTTGTTGTGGAAACTGCAGAAGATTTACAGACGGGCGGCCTCTCACTTGCTTTCTCCCGGGGGTCTCCGTCTGACTGTCTGTCTCCTGCTGTCTCTACATCTACAGTATCTTGGCTCTGCATCTCAAGGTCGCCTTATCTGTACCGAGAACAAAAAAGCCTGGGAAAACATGGGCTGATAATAGATTGCTTAAAAATAGTCACAACATGGCTTTATATTGAAACACCTTTACAGTAACACCTCTTGGTGACTTATAGAGAGAACAATTTCTGTTTTAACAGCCATTTAATGTGGAATTATCATACTGTATGTTGCATGCCAAGGAATGACGTGCATGCAAAATGTTCTCAAGACAATTATAACCAAACACAACCTTTGCCCGTTTGCCAGCACTTTGTCTCTCTTCTTCAATTGGAAGGAAAATCTTATGAGATCTGATTGGCAGCTTGCGTGTAAAAGGCAGAGTTTTTGGGATTTAGCCTGGGGCGTCTGCGGTCAGAGCAATATGTGTACTATAAATAATTTGACTCTATGTCGTGTGATTGTGTGAGCAGAGAGAGAGAGAGAGAGAGAGGGAGGGAGAGAGAGAGAGCTACACACACACACTGAGCTCAGGGCTTCCTCTCCTGTGAGCGTCTGCAGTCAGAGCGCAGGTACAATAGGGAGCATTGTTCGGCTGGCAGGCCCCTGCGTGCCGGCTCCCCCCTCCGTACCTGAGCACAGAGACAGGTGTATTTCTCCTAGTCACGCATAGCCCTGCCACACTCCCAGCTGCTACACACTGAGCCTGCACAATGAGATCACACACACACACACACCTAGAAGAGCATCTACAGACTAAACCTGACTACAGTTACTCATTTTATTCCTCGCAGTAGATGCCTTACTTGAACCCTTAACATTCACATTTTCCTAATTCAAGTTTTAACCTTAAACCAACTTTAATATGGGAGTTAAAAACCCAAAATTCATGTACCTAAAAACACACATATCTTTAAAAAATGACACCCATAAAAAATACACATCACCAACATATCTGCTGCTGTCATTACAGATTATAATTTACAGTCTTTAAAGCTGCAGTGGGTAGAAGTATGTGGAGCAAATCTGATTAAAAAAAAGTTAGTTTTATAAAACGGAACTATATCCTGACAGTAGTGTATAAGACAGGTAATCTCTCTTAATGGCATCTGCAAGATTTCACAGACCGGAGGAAAACAACCAGTCAAAGCTGATCTGGAGTCTGCCGTCCAGCTGCCGTCTATGAGAGCCGGCTGTCAATCACTCACGAACTCCGACCAAACGGTCAAACTAGGCAGCGCTGATCAAATATGAATCAATATTCTGTTACTGTAATGCCTATTTCTGGCTTCAAATGTTTTCAGAAACATCTTGTAGTGTACTGTTTAGCTGTAAAATGAGAAAGTTTGTGACCCAGCAGTCATGTTGAGATCAGTTGAGGAAATACCAAGCACTGTTCACCAGCCGGAGTACAGCCAATAGGAACGCTCTCTCTCTCTGAAATGACCTGTGATTGGCCAAAGTCCCGCATCACAGGATAGATTTTTTAAAGCCTGAAAACAGAGCCATGAGGAGGTGCAGAAGTCTAGTTTTCTCTCAGAACACTTCAATTACAATATGATGAAAGGTTATAATGGCATTTTTGCCCAATGATGCCAAAAACGTTCTGCCTACTGAAGCTTTAATACAAAATTTAATTCCATTTTTTGGGCTTCGAAGCTTCGGTGAGAAACATTCAAAGGTATTTGAAACTTTGCTTTGGCGCAGCAGGCTGACATGTTCTTCTGTCGGTCTGTCTCCATCTCCCCCGTTTCAGTGCCCCTGCCGCACGACTAAAATGTATGTTGAATATGAATAATGGATAATGTTGTGGGATTATTCCTTATTTTATGTGCTATTTTAGGATTTATATATTATTATAACATATTTACAGTGTATATATATATATATATATATATAAAAATAAAACGAAGCATTCGAATACTGATTTTAGGTTCATTACCATGGCAACGGTCGAAGCTTTGAAGCATTGAAGCATTCGAGTCAACTCTATAATGTGTACATATCATCTGTCACTGCCAATATAAATCCTACTCACTGTACATACATACACTATATAAACATCTTTACATGTACATACTCTACATAATCATCCAGTCCATGTTCATACATCCAGTATGTATTTCTTGGCACTAGTTGTATTGTTCACAACTTCCAGAACACTTGACTTGTATATAGACATTTTCTTTTCTTTTAATATCTTATTTTATTGTTGGTCATTATTGTTCCTCGCTGTTATTTCTATTCTGTGTAAGTACATTGAGAGAGCTGCAAGTCAAATTCCATGTATGCATGTACTTGGCAAAATAAACCTGATTCTGCCGATGTGTACAGCTGCACACTCACTACATGGTATTTTCCTGCAGGAAGTTAAGGTGTATTCTGTTGATAATCACGTCTTTACATTTGATGTTTGCAACGTGTGCTCTTTGACACAGAAACCCAATAAACCGAGGCACCTGCAGGTTCTCATGGTCACACTATGGTAAGGCTCCAGGAAGGAAGGGTGTGTTTGTCCAAAGAAATTCCCCCTTTTGCCCATGCAGTAAGACTGTGTGTTAGGGAGGAAGGAGGAATGAGTCATGCCCAACATGTCAGTGGTACAGCACAGCCAGTCCAGGGCCAAAAGTTCATTTAATTTCTCCTCGAGTGGGAAAACATGTTTGAGTAAACATCAGAACCCCCCGTTACAGTTTGACATCTTAATGCAGGGCGAGAGGGAGCGAGGGATAAAGGGAGATGTCGAGGATAAAGGAAGTGATTTTACCAAAATCTTTACATTACAATGTTAAGAATAACATAGTAGGTGGTGGTGGGGGGGTCATTGATTACATGGCTCCCTTTGAAAGAGCCTCCCTCACTCAGATCTGACTCCCTGAGGTGCTGGAAGTAGTCCAACCCTATCAGTCTCATAGCACAAGAGGATTAGCTCTTTATCCTGGGTGATTCTATAGAAAAGAGGTACACGCCGCATTATGTCTTATTATATAGAGCAGGCACAAGCCATTTTTTTTTTTTTTTTTCACATGAGTAATCTTCACCCACCACGTCACTCTGAAACCTTGCCGTGACCCTCGTTCGGCTTCACTTTGCCCGTTCCCACGGAGAGGCCAACAACCTAACGGAAGTCGGCACATTTGGCCGTACATGGAATTACACGAGCTGCCAACATGGAATCCAACCTCAGGTTTCCTGGCTGATATTTACCGAATTAATTCCCAGGCGGATGTAGAAATAATAACACCCATGAAAGGTGGGAGAGTGGGAAAATAAGGAGGGGAAACCGAGTGTGGCGGGTTCGTGAGCCATGCCAGGGAAAGGGCATGCTGTTATTTGGGAAATACTTGTCATTTCTCATCCACCCCTTGGTTTCCATGACATCCACCCCTCCTCCACCACCACCACCACCACCACCATCACCTAATAAAGCAGCTCGCATCATACTATAAGATTAGTAGTTAAATGGCAACAGTATGGCCGGCATTATTGTAACCGTCTCTTGTCTCATAGGCTCTCGCTCTCTGTCCCGTCGCTGGAGCTCGGTGCACTCAGAGCCACATAAGGAAACATTTGTTCCCCAGACTGGTTGAATGGAGCCTTGTGTTGGAGGTAGTCAAAGAGATACAAGGGGATAGGACATCCAAACAGTCCCAACACAAGAGCTCTGCTCTGAAGCCCCTCTCTGTCTGAGCTGGGCCAGTAATGAATGTCCTCCAGTCTTAATCACTCTCAGAGAGCACACACTGGAGATATGACTGACTCCATTGTCCTCCCCTCTTATGTTTTGTATGTTGAAAGCAGAAGTCGTAGAGGTCACCGCTTCCAGTAAATATTAGATTTGTTTCGCCAACGCCAGGTGATCTGGGGCTCTTTGGACAGAGTGGATTTCCACATGTGCAGTTTTTTTGTAATATATATTCCGGCTGCATCACCACATGTTGTACTTCTTGATATGTTCGCTAAGCAATCTTCTCTTCGCTCCATCAGCCTGGATTCTCCCTGATGCATTCCTCCTTTTCCTCCCATCTGTGTGAGCGGCGTTCAGAATGGTTTTGTGCTCTCTGGATATGATTATCCCTGTCACACCAATCTGGAAAACATTTGTGTGCACATTAGCACATGCCTACGAACACACGCTGGCGTGAGTATGCAAGAGGAGGATGCACAAAGTAGGCACATTATGCACATGCACACACTGGGAAATTAAGCATGAAAGCAGGAGGAAGCGCCGGCTCTATTGTTTACATGGGTTTAGATAAGAGATCATTACCTCTTAATTAACTCTACAAGATAATTGCCTCTGCTAATACTTTAATTCAGCCTTGATTAATGATTAATGAGCCAAGGGTGCAGAGTGGCTTTTGTGCAACGAGCGAGGTCAACACAGTGAACCAGATAAATATGTGTAACCTTTCCTTTCTTTCTTTTTTCTCCAAAGGAAAAAAAAAAGAAAAACCCTTCACACAGCAGCGGTGGCTTAGGAATGCGAGACAGGAATGCTGTTGAGTTACTATAAAGGGGGTTTGATCACTGCTAACAATGTCTTTGTGTTTTCATCCCGGCTCTAGTCACGCAATGCTGTGTGCGCGAACCTCCAGCAACTTTTCAACCCCGGCACACAAAAAAGCCATCAAGTACCTGCAATTGACAGAATCGCGTGCAATTCAGGTACTCCAGGATTGTGCTGGAGTGCAGCCAGATGGGGAGGGAAGCAAAAGGTGGAGTGGAGCTTCACCTGCTTAAAAGTTGAACACACTGACTGTGATTGGGGATCAGTAACAGTGGTTTAGTGGAGGATAAAGCCACTTTAACTTTATTTATTTATGGCAGGAATTCAAAAGATCTAAAGTCCTTCATACATGTGAATTATAGGAGGATAACATGCAGTTTATTGTAAGTTTTATGGGGACAGTTGGTTCATTAAAAATATACACTGAAGTCAAAGTTTACCCACTTTATCTACATATATTATGTATTTTTTGGGCCACTTTCAGCCATACTATATCTAAGTGAATGCCATAATTCTCATATGTAGTAAGCTCACAATGGTTTTATCATATTGTAAATTAAAAATAACATAATCAGTGTTCCTTTTTAAAATGATTTTATTCACAGGGAAGTCAAATTTTCAGTCCAGCACATGAGAAACCCATAAATGATGGAAAATATCACAGACTTTTTTTGCTCTGATGCACATTTAATGAGTGAAACTTTCATTGAACTTGAGTTTCATTCAACCATCTCAGTATATAAGCTCACTTCTGTTCTAATTTTAGTCTCTGAGGCTGTATACTCCGCTCTCCCAGGAATCCAGTCCTCGTTTTGAGGTTTCAAGGGAAGCTATGATCCCAGAAATACAAGCAAGCCTGGAGGTGGTTAGGACATGAAAGTGAGGTAAGAAAAGACAAGAGATTCATTCATGGGAAGGTGATTCAAGGCACCGACATCCCTGTATCTCTGCACGGCGACAGAAGATCATTATTACTCACTCGCGCTGCTCACAGAGCGCTCACACGCAAACCTGAGATCAGACTGACAGATGATGAGTGACTGCAGCCAGATTATACCAGCCTTTATTCATGACATAACAATTTACCTGGCTGTTAGAGAATAATAACAATAATAATAAGAAGAAGAAGAATGACGGTAATACTATTACTACTAATAATAATACTAATAATGATAATAACAATAATAATACATTTATTTATATAGCACTTCTCAAAACAGATGTTACAAAGTGCTTCACAAGACAATAAAAACAGATAAATAAAGTAAAAAATATGGTAACTCCTAAAACGGAACATCAGACAATAAAGGCAGATAGAGTAAAACAAATATGGTAATTGCTAAAACAGATATAATAATAATAATAAAAATCATTACAATAATAATAAGAGTGTGTTATTATTTAAATCATTATCAAAACTCAGATGATTGATAATGCCAGAAGCACTTTTTATATTAATATAAAACAGTAAAAATTATATATATTTTTAACTTTTAACACATATTTTGGCAGTAAATTATAATTTTAAAAAACGTTTTAAAATACGTTTTGCTTTTTAAGGTAAAACATGTGTATATGTATATATATGTGTATGTGTGTATGTATATATATATATATATATATATATACACATGTATTTAACTATTTCCAGTAACATGCATGTTTTACCTTAAAAGCAAAACATATTTTAAAATTACAATATACTGCCAAAATATGTGTTATAACATAATTCACATAATGTTAATTTCTTTTTATTTTCTCTTTTGCTACTTTAAAAGCTTTAGATAGATAGATAGAAACTGTGTTGATCACTAGGGAAATTCAAGGTACCAGCATCACAGTTCCATAGTGTAAAACATGTTAGTAAAAAAAGTTAGTAGTGCAAAGTACAAAGTACAAAAAAATATACCAGATATAAAAATACAAGGAGATGAAGAAAACAGTTAAAACTGAATATAGTGCATGGTAACAGCTGTGATACAGGACTATTAAAAAGTGCAGAAGAGACTGTTAAAAATGAGTATAGTGCAGGGAAACTCCAGTAGCTTAGACTAAAGTGCACTGTATGGATTATTATCTGTCCTACAGATATAATGCATACATGCATTAAATATATATATTTAATCTGGTTTCATACTCCAGTTCTCAAATATTTGGCAGCAACAGCAGCAATAAACTCCACATACCATCATGCCTTGCGCGCCTACGTTGAGCTGAAGGCAGCATGTGCTGCGCTGCTCCGCTCCAACTATGGCTCAGTGCGGCTCAGGCTCTTCACGGGAGCGCATCGTGAGAGAGCTGCACACTGAGACGCTGCTTGGAGCTCCAGAGAGAGACAGAGAGAGAGAGAGAGAGAGACCATCACTGCGCTGGACCACAAGGAGGAACCAGCTGCTTTTATTGATGCTTATTGGAAATAATCACACTGATCGATCTGCTTGATTTGCCGGATCAACTTTACGCATGGATATTTTGGACGCATTATAAGGATTAAACGCTGTTGTTATAGCCCTGACACACGTGGAGGAGTTATTATTATATATTATTATTATTGGTACAACTTAATGATGGCAACAGCTGATGGATTCAACGCTCCAGCTGTGTGTCCTCCTGTGGGATATGAGGAAATACTGTCTACTACAAGGGATGTCCAGTTCTCCTTCTGCTGGACAGACGAGCCTCTTGGGATACTTTCACGCGTGTGGCCAGTGTCATCTATACATGGCCAATATGGTTTTGGAAATCGATATTTGTTGCAGTGGATTTTGGCACAATGAAAAGGAATATCCTGGAATATATTATTATGGAAGCGATGCTCTGCAGATGTGCAGCAGCAGTTAATGGATAATGACATCTCCTCTTCATCATCACCCAGCAGGTAAGAGAATTATACCTCTTCTTTTTTTGATAGTGAAATGTTATGAGTTGATTCAGATATTCATGTTGTCATTCATGTTTTTTTAAAGTTGTGCAGCATAGTCAGTGGTGTTTCGAAATGGGTCCCAATTAGGAATAACGTCACAAGTGAAATCAAAACAACAATGGCTGTTTTGACCAAAGGTTCTGTCGTTATCTCTCTATACACACCCATGTGCCCAACACCTTTACTACCAAATGATACTAAACAATCCTCTCACATGGGTGAATCTGTGGAGGTGGGCGTGTATCATATAATAAAAAGCCCTGATCTGCTCCACATATTAGGCTCACCTGTGCACACTGCTCCGTTATCCTCTGGGTTCATTACATCTCTCACCCTCAAAACTGACTCGAATTGATGCATGACTTAACTCCTCCCTTTTGCATTTTCAAATTAGCACCTTTATAACCACCATACATACACCTGCAGTGCCAGGTGTCCACAGACCATTCACAGAGCCATGGTGACCATAAGTCATAAGTTGTCAAAGACCAGGTGCAGCAAGGTAAATGTGGCTACAGTGACCATAGAGAGCAACAGAGTAGTCCACCCACCTCTCCAACACTGACTCCATTCAGGTGAGAGTAAATCTGTCTGCCCACACAGGGAGGGCCTTGCCATGTGAAGCGGCTGTCAGTGCTGCAAACTGCTGCTACCTGCATAGTGTATAAGATGCTCTGCATGTGGTTAATACACAGACCTGTTTGGATGATGTGTAGATGCTTCATCTGAGTGGAACCTGCAGGTGTAACGTGATAACAGAGGACTGTATGGTGACATTATGGCATTGCATTCCTAGTAGCTCATGCAAGCTATGTGATGAAGCTTCCTTCCTTCCACCTTCCTCTTCACTCCTCAATACCGTCCACTTCCTCAGCAGTGAAGAATTCCATCTATTGTTGGGGCATGGGACAGAGCCCCACTATATGTCTGTATACAGCGCAGAGCACAGACCGATCCACCCCCCCTCCTCTCCACCAACTCAGCAACCCCCCCACACACCCCCTCCATTAAAAATCTTCTCCAAACAAGACCCCCTTTCTCCGCTGAAGAGGGACCCTCTGTCTAATGCCAAGTGACTCTCATGGCCAGCATTGACGGTGGGACACTTGCTGCACAAAGGGAGCTGAAGTGTCAAATAAACTCGGTCAGAGCCCCCCGACACACAAGAATTCCTTTATCTGGCACCCTGGGAGGCAGACAAAGACGGACTTTGTGTCAGCGAGCAGGCCTTGACTAAACACTGGGGCTTTTTTTTTTTTTTTTTTTTTACTCCTCTTCTCACAACTTCTGCCTCTTCTTCCTCCTCCTCCTTTTGTCGTTTGAACGGCGGAGCGGGAGCATGTCTGTTGACGGTGACCCCACGGCTCGCCCGGCATCTGTCCTGCACACGGCCGACATGGCCCCTGTGCTGCACCGCAGATGCACCCATAGCACGCCCACCGGCTTCTCTCACACTCAAGACTGTTAGACATCAAAGCAGCCAGGATATTTCAATAGATTTTTTTTTTTAGATACTTTTGTTTATGTCTTGGTTCGTAGCTGAGAATAGCAAAGCAGGAATTTGCTTTTCTCACAGGGCTGAGCGTGCTGGCTGAGCTGTCATATGATACGCTTGTGGTGAACCGCAGTAGAGAGCCATATACACACACCGGGGTCAGAGTCACTTAACAACCCTGTATTTACTCCACTCAACATTTCCTTGAAACTTCCTCATCACTTGCAATTATTTGAGCTCAGATTCAGCTGCATTGTCATCTGTTTTATACTTCAATTAAAACAGAAATACCTAATATAAAAGCTTGAGTTGTTAGATGATTAACACAAGTTTCCATTACCTTAAAATGTTACCTGGACAAATCAGGTAACACACACTCTTCAGACTAAACAGACACACACTCTTTCCACACTTGTGGTGATTTCTATAGAGCTCTATAACTCCTTGAAGTTAAACACCTACTGTAGTCTGTATGGAAGCGAGCCCAAAGTGCTGGAAAATGACCTCATGCAGCGTTGAGACAACGCTGAAGCAGAACCACTGACTGCGTTGTGGCCCAGACCTGGAGCTGGCCGGCCCCGGTGATAGACGTGTGCATCAAGCCCCCCCAGGCATGCTAATACAGGCCTGCCAGAGAGCCACAGTCCCCAGCACGGTGGTTAAGGTAAACAGATCAAGTTGCTGTGGTCGAGCGTGTTAATGGCGTGTTTATGAGCTTAAGTCGAGTGGTGATTTATCATGTCTGAACTGGAGGCCTCACTTCGGGGTCCTTGGCCTTGATCGAGCTCGGTGTCTGGTGCGTGTGTGTGTGTGTGTGTATGTGACATTGCACACAGGTGACAACACCGACTGAGCAGCAGCGTGACCTCCCGGTGAACCGCGTCTCAGTGTCGTGACCGTTTTCGACCGCTGCTGGAGGGAAACATTTTTATCGTGCATTAATTACTGTTTTTGTAGCAAATGTGCCCTCGCATTACCTCATCAGGTTCTGCGAGGGCACAAGGCTCAGATCGCAGGGAAAATCTCCGTCCATCATTAGTGTCAGATAACCTTTTAATGAGCTCCATGAGAAATATCAGGCTGTAAAAAAAAAAAAAAAAAAAAAAAGCCTTTCATATAGACAGCCGTTTACACTCAGTTTGTGTGTAGAATGGGGCTCTAAAGTTGTCTGAACAGGAGAACTGTCATTTATTAGTAGTGCGGGAACAATGGGGAGCTTGTCTCCGGGGTGGTGGGGGCCAGTGGGGGGGCCAGAGGGGGCCGGTGGAGCCAGGGGAGGGTGGCCTGAGATTGGGCAGCAGCCTCTGACCAAGAACAAGCCCCTGTCTGATGGAGAGAACTGCTGACCCTTCCTGAGTAAAATGGCACCTTTGTTTCGAGGTGTATGTGTTTGTGCCTATGTGTTTATGTGTGTGTGTGTGTGTGTGAGAGGGAGAAGGAGAGAAAAGCTGGGAGCACTGTGTAAAGTGTTTTTTCTTTCTCAGCGCTTTCCCTCCATTTTCTCTTATAGCTGCAAGTTTTGCAATTAGATTCTCAAGGAACATGTGTAAGAAATGTTGGAAAATGAAATAGTGATCTGGCACTAAAGCATGCCATCTCTTCAGAATTTTCCAAGAATTTAAATTTTTTATAGTGTTTTTGAATATCAGTTTTGAGGAGATGCACTTTGAGACCTTTATTCCTTACAAACAGAGGTGTCCAATACACCCGTCATAGAGCAAATGCCCTCAGTAAACACACAATAGCATGTCTATCATGACCTCTGTGATGCTCTGCCACCAGACCATCACTTCAAACTAATTAGCTATTTTCATGTTTTCCTCCAGCCTGTCGCCACAGTCGTCTGTGTGGTGCTTTCTTCCTGCTGGCCCTACTAACAATTATCTTCTCTCTCTAATGATGCTCATGAGGGAGAGTTGTTTAAACAGGGGGTGGGGGGTAAAGAAATAGAAGGGAGGAGGAGGAGGAGGAGTAAATGCTGGTGGGTTTAATGGCAGCAGTTTGCTGATTTCCTACAGGGAAACCACAACTTAGTATGTGTGTAAAGGAGGGTGGGAGTCATCAGGAAGCGGGAGGCTGAGAGAGACGGACAGCTTGGGTGCTTTAGAGGAAGTGGTGAACACGAGTGGGGGATTCTTCAAAAATGATGCCTCTGGGTCTGGCACTTAAAAGCTGGTCCTCTTTGATAAACCTTTCCTCTGCACCTGGCGTTCAGACCTTTTTAACTTTGCTGCAGTAGCTATTTGGTAATAAAATGTGGCACACTTTTTTATTTAAATCCTGCGATCCCTTCTGTCCTTGACCTCCCTGTGTGAACACTCCAGGAATATAGAAGAAAGAGAGCATTGGAGAGATGCAGACAGAGGTGAAAGGAAGATGGGTGGAGGTGGAGGACAGAGCAAACAGCGAAGACACACAGCGCAGCACAGGGGCATCTCTGTCGGGGCCCGGACGCAGACAGACAGCGCTCCATTCAAACTGCACTCAGCCACAGGAAGGCTGCACACACCGCCCACATCGCCCACCTCACTGTGAGGACACTATCTGAAGAGGAGTAGTGAGGAAGAGATGCTACAGTATAAGAACAGGCTGCTAGTTGCTCTGGAATACGTGCAGTGGGAGGATGTGCAGTGTAGAAGTGTAGCACAGGGTTCACTTCACATGCACAATACAGAGGAAGTGCATGACATCTTTTTGTGAATTCTTCCCCATTGTGAAACAGTCACACCTCCAGGTGTAGGGTGGTGGATCTTCAGGTGTCTTCTTGTCCTGCCCTGTTGCACAACGAAAAAAAATGATCTTGGTTTGTTCGATGTTTTAAATACCAAACATTCCTCCAGTTTTATCTCAAACTGACCCCACTTGTTCTTTTCCGTGATCTCGTTTTTGGAGGGAAAATTCCTCCCTTTGTGTTCCCCCCTCTCGCAAAAATGTCACATTCCACCGAACCTGTTGACCATATTCGGCCTTTTACTTTCCCTGGGTGTGGGTCGCCACGGCAACGCCATCGCGTTTCAACGGCGAGTCACACCTACACACAAGTTAAGCCATCCTCATTCAGGAGGCTTTTTTTTTTTTCCTCATTCGATCCACTCTTTCACTCCTCCTCCTCCCTTTTCTTTGCTTCTCAGTGGGGAGGATAAAGGAGACATTTTCAGTGTGAAGAGGAGCGTGAAATTTCCTGTGTGACCTCCCCGGGACACGGCAGACCACCAGGCTCCTCAGACGGCTTGTGTGTGTGTGTGTGTTAAATCCTGTGGGGAGATCCCTGTGACGCTCGCTGACAGCTTTTAGTGCGTGTCTGTTTTTATTTTCTTTGTTTAAAGGAGATTGAATGAGGTCCAGTTACACTCCTTTGCACATAAAAAAGTGCAATTAAGTTGGATTAAGTGTCCTGACACACAAATGAGCATGTATGCTGGGTGACTGGGATGCAGATGCTCTCCCAGTAGGCCTGTGTGCTACGTGGTCGAGCTACCTCAGTGCTTCTGACAGACATGCTGTGCTGTGGAAGTGGCTGTCAGTGTCCCTGACCGGAGGCTCAGATAAGCACACAGAGCCAAAGTGCTGTAACGACAGCTAAAACGTCTGGAGGTTGTCCAGATGTCAGACTGTCACCACAGGGCATCACTCATCCAACAGGCTGTGGAGGAGAGATCATTGGGTTTGTGTCACCTTTGAGAGGATTGATATGCTCGGACTATAGCTGATGGGCTGCATGAAATGGTTTTATGACATTGAGTTATATATTGTCTCTGTGAAATCTTTCATTTAGAGCGGTGGCTGTGTTGTTGTTGTTGTGCAGTCTGTGGTTGGTCTCTGGAGTTTGTGCTTTTGTTAGACTCTGCTGCACCCTTGTGGGCAACATAGGTAGTGACAGAATAATAGTTCACTGGGCTGCATTTCCTCTGTTGGCCACTAAACATCTGTGGTGCTAATTGAAAACCTGAGTTAGGACATGAAGGATTTTAGAGATAGATGTACTTTATTGATCCCAAATTGGGAAATGATTGTGTTACAGCAGCAGGTTATCCAAGCAATGCACAGGAACGGTAGATAAAATGTACATGTCAACACTGAAGAAATATATCCATAGAATACAATATACAAAGAATATTGGAATACACTATAAATGTACCCCAATACTACAATTAGCATAAAAAAAAATTATAAACATATAATAACCCACTGTATACAGTAGCACGTGTGCAATTAATTTCAGTATAAAATAACAAGGTAGCTGTTAACAATGTCAGTTATGCTCAAATTTCATCATCCATAGTAATATATAGAAAATAATAGTTATAGATATTAAGTAATAGCTTTGCCTAAATTACTCAAAATATAATCAAAATTTATATTTTAAACTAAATTTACACTGTGTTGTCCCAGTGGTGTTGGATATTTAGAGTGAACAAACAAGACATTTTAAAAAAGGAATCTAATCATTGTTTATTAAAAAGGTGCAGATTTGATCCCTCACAGACACATTTATATTTCAATGTGTCAACAACATTTGAAACTGTTGTAATTAACCTATTGTTGCCATCTCTATAGAAACCCTTACATTTTTAACACCAACTATAAGATTAATCAGAATACTACAGGTCGTACCTACAACATGTATGTACATCTTCGCACACCATTAATTGTAAGGATCTCTCCAAGCATTGTTCACTTCTCAGTCACATATTTAGGTCACTTGACAGTAACTTCTGTATCCAAATTTCATGAATCCAACTAAAAATATGAACTGCACATTTTATTCTGAAAAACAATTGATACATTTAAATCTTACAAAGTTTCAGTCTTAATTTTGGCCTCATTTCTGTCTTTTAAACCTACCTCCCTCTTTTATCAATTCTAAATATTATATAAACAGGTTGCATAGTTAGTACATAGTTGCATGTTTCTCATGCATTTCCAATTATACTAAACATTGAAAGTTTTTAAAATACCTGACAGATGGATGGATATAGATAGATAGATAGATAGATAGATAAATAGATAGATAGATGTTATGAAAATGAATTTCACTTTTTGTGAATGTTTTTATGTTAATTACATTTGTTATGATTTCCACAACAGTTGACATGCTTCTGTTGTTAAACAACAGAAGCATGTCCCTTTCTTCAATCACCACTAGAGGTCAGTGTTTGATCCTTATCTGCAGACACAAAGGAGGACTCCATTGCTTCCTTACAGTTCAGTACAATACAATATAAGGATCTGGTTATCAAATATTATGGTATGTTTCCTAATTTTTTTCTATTTCACATCACAGAAGACACAACGCTAGAGGTCTGTATTGTATAGAGCAGTGGTTCTCAACCTTTTTTGTGTCAACGACCCCTAAATTGATGCTAAATTGATTGAAGATTTTGCTTAAGAGACCTCCATATACAAAGATTTTGGTTGTTAGGTATGATTTAAGACCAGAATTCTAGTTGTCAACTACAGTTGAGGAGATAACCGTGGAGGAAGGGAAGCCTATAATCCGAATAGTCAGTCTTTTGACTCTTAATGACATTAATGACAAAAACAAAAATAAAACAACAATAGAATAAAACCCAAACAACAGAGGGATCATAAAAACATAAAATTAAGTTAAAACATATATAAAATGGCCAGAGAGGGATGATAAAACCCAGCAACATATTAAATATTCATAAACGCTTTCCTGTAAAGAAACTTTAAAGAAGGGATTGAAACGATGCTAATGATGTAGCCCTTCTGATCTCGATAGGCAAAGTGCTCCACAGTCTGGGGGCTCTAACAGCAAAGGCACATCAAGGGTCAATATAATATTATTGATATAACATTTAATGCTTTAAAAGTGATCAGTAACATTTCAAAATCAATACGGTACATAACAGGCAGAAATGAAAAGGCTGCAATTAATGAATATTTTCACTGTCGATTAATCTGTTGATTATTTTCTTAATAAATTAACTTGATTAGTTGTTTGTTCTATAAAATGGTGAAACATGTTGATCAGTGTTTCCCAAAGCCCAAGATGACGTCTTCAAATGTCTTGTTTTGTCCTCAACTCAAAGATATTCAGTTTACTTTCATAGAAGAGTAAAGAAACCAGAAAGTATTCACATTTAAGAAGCTGGAATCAGAGAATTTCTTTTTCTTAAAAAATTGCTCAAACTTATCAAAATGGTCAGCGATTAATTTAATAGTTGACAATTAATCTATTAATTGTTGCAGCTCTCGAGTCATGTTTTCATATTTCTTGGTGCCTGTTAAAATTTGTTTGGCTGCGTTCTGCACCAGTTGTATTTGGTCAGCATTGCACTAATCCATGCGAGAAAAAATGCAAGCATGTATAACCTTATGGAAATTGGAAGGATACAGAAAAAATCTGATTTTAGAGATTTGTTTTGTGCTTAAAGAAGCATGACTGAACAACATTATTTACTTGAGCATCAAACCAGAGATCTGTATCAAATTTTAAATCAAGATTTCTAGCAGCCTGCTTTATAATTTTAATGAGGGAACCAAGCTTGCTGTGAATCTACCATTTCTAAAATAACAGAGAAAGTTCTATCAGAGAGGTAAGAACATAGAGCTGTTCCTTTTAGACCGACCCAGGCCTTTAGACGGTGGATGGATTGTGTTGAAAGCACTCCTATCTAAAAGCACTAAGACTGAGCAGTCACCTCTGTCAGCTGTTAAATATAAGTCAGTAGAGACCTTCACAAGGGCTGCGTCTGTGCTATAAAACCTGACTGAAAACTGTTAAACATGTTATTGTTGTTAATAAAAGACTTTAATTGGGTTGAAATTACTTTCTCTATCACCTTAGATAATAAAGGATAATTTAGAAATTGATCTTTTATTTTTTTTTAATTAGTTTTTTTCAGTAGCAGTCGAATAATTTCATGTTTGGAAAGATGTCAGAAATCAGAGAACTGTTAACAATCAATAAAATAAAAGGACAGTGGGGAATACCCCTTTAAAAAAAATAGATATTGTGTAAAACACAGGTAGAGGATTAAAGTAAAGAAACTAATTTACAGAGTGTTGAGATGTTAATGGTTTGAAACTGGTAGAACTAAACAAGATGATTGTAGAAGTTGGGTAGATGTCGTGGATCAGGTGCAAGTTGAGACTGAAAGCTCTTCATCTTCCCAATAAAATGGTGCAACAGTTGACTACATCAGCCACAAGGTGTCGCTCTTGCATAAGGCTATGAGTGGGTTGACAATGTCCTGCACGGTACAACGAGCAGTTTTCTTACTTCCGTTTCCTCAGTTATCCACAGTGATGTAGATCTACAACTGATTTTAACTAGCACATGTCAATGTCTTTAACTTGTTATTGTTTAAAATATAATATATAAGTGAAAGGCATTTGTAGAATCTAGTACGATAAAAATCTCTTTTGCTTTGGCTGCCGTTAGAGGTACACTCATGTCTGTAAGTCTCTCTAGTGGACTAAAGGTTAGTCTCAAGTTGAATCACTAGATGGCAATGTGGTAACACGGCTCCCCCCCTCTGAAAAGTAAAAGCTCCTCTGCATGTCGGGGTAACCCTGTGATCTATGGAGTAATGGATGCAGATTGGCATTATTATCTTCTTATTGCCCCTCATTCCAGCTCATCTCCCTTTGAAGATCAAAGTGGCCGTGTGCCTCTCTGTGTGTACCGACGCTGATAAACCCCGAGTGAACTTCAATAAAGCCAACTGTTCACTCTGTACATCTGTCGCTCCTAAACCCTCTCTCCGGCCTTTTACAAGTTGAAACCAGCAGAGTCAACTCTTAAGTGTGCAGCACTTCACGTTGAGAGCAAAGTTGGGGATATGATTTTAAATATATGGAAGTATAGCTCAATGTGAGAGTGGCAAACAACCGGTCTGGCTGTTTGAGTCGTGATACGGAAACTTGGCAGGTACTTCGGCTCTTTGTTGGCTTCACTCCTCCTCTGTGTTCCGGCGTTACAGAACACAGAGCGTGAATGAAAGCGAGATACAGGTGACATGGTTAAGGAACAGGTGGGGCAGCTTATGATTGGGTGACAGTAACAACACAAGTATAATACAGCTTAGTTCCCACAGGTGTCCTGTATGTGTCCTCATGCTGTTTCAGGTATATGTTGGGTGAGCAGGCCTATGTGGTAGCTCATAATTATTGTTGCTTATTGTTTCGTACATATGGTTGAACTTATAGATCTGTATTAGACCTCTGCAAATGCAACTCCTTGTATATGACAGATTCATGTCATCTGCTCCGAGTTTCCTTTTGAATATTGAATATCACGGTTTCTTTCAAGAGCTCTGTTGCCCGTTTTTTTAAAGGTCTGCTGATCTTCCGTTTCCTGTCAGTGTGATGTTGTGCTACGTTGTTGAGCGTTGATCAATCTGCTCTCAGCCAATCAGATTTCCGAGTATGTTGTCATTCAGGTTCCCGTCAGTTGGAGATTATCGGGAATAAGAGTCATGGGAAGTAATCGTACGTGTATCGTTCGTATGTGCGTTGTGCAACTGTGGGCACTCAATGTGACGTGTTTGATATAAAGTATTTCTCCTCATCACAATCACAATCATGCATCCATGCTGCATTTCATGATTGTCCATGATTAATCGCAAAAATAATTGCACATTTTGTTCCGTTCAAAAGGGAGATTATTCAAGTATTTAATACTCAACATGGGAGTGAACAAATGTCTGTGTGTATTTATTATTGGAAAACAATTAACAACATAAAACAATGGCAAATATTGTCCAGAAATCCTCACAGGTACTGCATTTAGCATAAAAAATATGCTCAAATCATAACATGGCAAACTGCAGCCCAACAGGCAACAACAGCTGTCAGTGTGTCAGTGTGCTGACTTGACTATGACTTGCCCCAAACTGCATGTGATTATCATAAAGTGGGCATGTCTGTAAAGGGGAGACTCGTGGGTACCCATAGAACCCATTTTCATTCACATATCTTGAGGTCAGAGGTCAAGGGGCTCCTTTGAAAATGGCCATGCCAGTTTTTCTTCACTAAAATTTAGCATGTGTTTTGAGGGTTATTTACCCTCCTTCGCGAGTAGCTAGTATGACATGGTTGGTACCAATGGATTCCTTAGATTTTCTAGTTTCATATGATGCTAGTATCTTTATTCTAGCTTTAAAGCCCAAGCTCGCTACAACCTCCAAAAGATCGATTAATGCCTTAGAGAAATTAGTTAATACGATTTTGCGTTAACGTGTTATTATCGCGTTAATGTTGACAGCCCTAGTCTTAAGGTATCAGTAGGCCTACAGTGTGTGTGTGCACTTTACACACACAGCCACACCTCCTGCACTGGTACGAGTGTATGTCAACTTGTGTATAATCTACAGCTAATCAGATTTCTCCTTTTGGGTTTGTTACTAAGGGGACTTTAGCCACCTTGAAGAGCTGCTCTACCGAGTTATGCACACACACACAGAAAGGCATGCACACACACAGCCTTCTGCATAACCTTTGTAATGTTTCTGTGTGCAGTTCCTCCGGATCCCTCTTATCTACCTTCCTTTCTTACCAAAACCCAAATTCCAAACTGTGGGCTTATCAGAGCTGTTGGCCACTATTTGCTCCTGTTCTTTTTCTTCATTTCTCTTCTATTTATTCTCAGTGAAAGTGCAAGCTGGCCTTTGTGTTGTTGATATTAGCACCTGCGTCAAATCTCATTCATTTCCCAGAGTAAAAACCCACAACATAAGTCAATGGTTGCAACACTGTTTATCTTCTCCGTCTCTCCAGAATTACTCATCTCCTCATAATAATCGATCATGTAAATCCTTCAACAGCTTTTGATAAGAGCGAGAGCTAGCTAGCCGAGCCGAGGACCTGACCAGACGTGTCCGAGACAGACAGGCAGGCAGGCAGGTACTGTAGGAGCTCACATGCCTGCAGGGAAGACGTCCATTTTTTTCCCAAGCTGGTTGTTTATTGCAGACAATGTGTTGAGGCATGGCAGAGCGGGAAGGGTGAGCAAGTCAAGGTGGAGCTTTGGTGGAGATACGGAGGAGGAAGTGTTTATCTGTCTGGTCGATGGCTCAGGTAAACCTCCGTCTACTGTTCCAAGTTAATCATCCACTCTGGACTTCTGTACTTTGCAGGCAGGCGAGGCTTTAGGGGAAACGTTTGTTCATTAGCTGCATTTTTCACATTTCAAACCTCAGAATTCATACGCAGGCTGTTGTATTAACCACATGTTTTTTGCAGCAGTGCAGTAAAGCATTACAGGGCGAGCCTTTCTCTGTAACTATTTCTTACAGTTCTGAGTCTTTGCTCCCTGTGGTTGACGTTAATGGGGTGTTGTTAGTGGCAGCGGCTCCTTTACAGGCCTTCTTAACGTACGCAGCGCCCCCACAGTGTTGCACCCTTCCACTGGGTAACACTGGGCCTCCGTGGGTAACGTTGGCAATACCTCAATTAGAAACCAGGGGAAACCCTAGCGCAGGAGGTCAGCAACCTGCGGTTCCAGAGCCACATGCGGCTCTTTAGTCCTTCTCCAGCGGCTTTGACAAAAAAATATATATGGAAATGAATAACGGTTATTTTTTAACATCATTGTTGTAGGCCTGAAGTGTTTTTTACATTCTCCAATTGTAAAAAACTATGTAGCCTGTACACCGAATAAAAGTTTTCATCATTTCAATCAACTAAAATGTGCGTCATAGCCTATGTATGTATTCGGCCCAGCGCCTTATCCTCTAATTTTGCCGAACCTTAATAGCTCAGTAGGCTAGCTATGGATTCCAATTCCCCAAAACAGAAAAGTCTTTGAGTAATTTAATAGTGCGTGGACAGATTCGACAACAAAAAAGTAATATTGAAAGACATTTTCAGAGCAAGCACACTGCATTTGCCGAATAGCCAGCAGGAGCTTCCAGCCAAATCTCCTGAGATGTTTCTTCAATGTCCTGCCTCTCATTTGGACTTGGGTCCTCACTGCATCAGACTTAATAGGCTGTGTTAACTTCATTATGAGGCTCAAATATGTTTTGCGGCTCCAGAAAGAGTTCTTTAATTTTTTTTTTGGGCCAAAAAAGGCTCTTTTGAGAGTAAAGGTTGCTGACCACTGCCCTATAGCTTCCCCGTTATGCTGCTACCCCCAGTCGGTGCTGCAGCTCTCAATCAGCGGCAGCCTAAATGGGCTGCACGTGTGTGTGAACAGCTGTAGAAAAGGGAGTCTGGAGCTCGACTTGTAGCGTAGACACATGTGCACGCACACGCAAACACCGCCTCATACACACGAGGAGGACATTAGCGGCGGTGCGCGGCTGTTGTAAACTCTGGTTTCAGTGTGGTGCAAGGAGGGGAGTTTGTGTGAGGTGGGTACGTATGTTTGTGTGTGTTCCTCCGTTCGTTTACAAAGCCTGCACTCCTCCACTGTAAACTTTGCCAACCTAGCCTCTTCCAGACATCTGTCTCTCCCTCTCACACACACACACACACACACATATGCCTACGCCACCTTCTCAGCTAATCCCCAAGTCCATACAAGCAACTTGAAATCCCAAAAATCAGTGCATATTAAAAAGGGTGATCCACCTCCAGATATAATTACACGTGTGACATTTCTAAAATCATTATTAATTGTGCGCTATGTGCACTGCGTGGCCTGTAAAGGCAGGGAGGTAGCTGGTCGCACATGTTTACTGCTACTCAGAGATTTGATGGAGAGCCTGGTGGCCTTGAGGACAGGGCAAAGGTCGCTCAGGTGAGGTCGGGCTTTTCCATCCCCTCCCAGAAGCGCGGCGCCACGGCGCTCTGGAGGGCCGAGTCCAGTCGAACCGGGGAGAAGAAGAGGCGGAGAGCAGCTTGAGAAAAGCTTTTTGGAAAATGTGAGTGAAGTGGTCAGGGACCTGGGGGTGTACCGATGGCAGGCTTCCCTCCCGCCGTGCTGCCAGCTTATCGACTTTAACGACGTGAGCGAGCGATGGCCAGTCCCTCTCTGCCCCCTGGGTCTCCGTGTCCTTCATGCCCGCCAAGGCAGCGAGAATGGCAGCAGCACACCAATAAAGCCCCACATGGTACTGATTGAGAGGTATTAAAGTTCCCTTTCCCTCGCTCGCGTTCAACCCATTCGCCGAAAGATCAAAGATATTGGAACATTTGATAATCTTTATGCCTCAGATGATCTCGGTGTAGATTTCTTTAATCATCTAATGAGCACGTTCGCCTGGGCGAAACTGCATTTTCCGATCGACAATTTCTTTTGTAATTTTTCCCTTGTTTTTGTGAAAACCTTTACTGCGGGGCACTGCAGGGCAAAATGATTTGCCAGTCCCCTTCCTACTGTAATTTTCATCCCACCTCCCCCTATCACCTCCTCTCGACTGAGCTGTTTTGGAAGGAGCTCCAGGGGTAGTATTCATTTAAGAGTCAGATATAAACAGGCATTAAAAGGCAGCGTGGTCTTAATTAGATGAAGCTGCTCATATGTTTGGTGTGATTGTGTAATGTTTATACTTCAGTGTGTGTGTGTGTGTGTATGTGCACATGCTGTGTCAGGCCACCGTGCTAATCACTTAGCCTGCGTTTTATTGCCCTATGGGATGTTGTAACGATGCTGAAGCGAGGCAGACCCCGCCACAGTGACGCTGATTACTGATAATAATGTCACCGAGAAAAAGTGTAAACTCTAGTAGTACCATTATGACGACTCTGACCTCACAAAAGATGCTAGAAGTGAGAATAAGTGACACTGATTTGTCTTTCCTCACAAGCAAACGTCTTGCAGATTTGCAGCAAACGTATTGCAGATTTGCAGAGGCTCCCATGAGGGTTGCCTCGATGTGTAACTGGATTTTCGTATTGGACAGTTGTTTTGTCAAAGGCAACAGAAAACACATGAGTTTATGAGGCAATGTAGTGTAGTTTGAGCTGCGGTATTTGAGTGCCTGTGTGTGTGTGTGTGTGTGTGTGCCATGGGGCCAATGGCTTCCTCATCCCAACCGCAATTTCTCAGGTTTACGTCAGGGATGTACAGTGATTATGAAAATGAAATAACTGTCTAGCTCCGTACTAGTTCCGTAGAACTACCTGCCCCTGTGCTGTACAGTAAAGCGATGACATTTGGCCCAGTCATAAAGGAGCAACACGAGCCATAAAAACACCTTACGATGTCTGGGTTTTCTGCAGCCAGGCTATTAAGCTGTAAAGCCCTATTGTAAAAATCGAGATTGAACCGATACAGTTGAGGAGAGCGCAGCAAAGATGAAAAGGGCCTCGCTCAGCCATACCTTCATAAACCTACAGTGGGCTTGTTTTTTTCCCGGTAAGCACACGGGGAAATTCTTTGAATTCCCCGGCCTCACACCCTCACTCTACTTTTGCCGCCCTGCAGCCAATGCCTCTGGCTACATGGGCTTGTTTGCGGCGCGTTTGACGTCACGGAGAGATCAATTAGTTCCTCAAATGAGGGAGTTGTTGACGTATCATGCAAAGCTTACTTTTTTACTGCTTGTGCTCATACATTTGGAGTGCCTACCAACCCACAAACTGGGAAATAAGACAACCCAGTCGTTTTTTTTGTGGGCTGCCTGGATCAGAAAACATGTGATTCAACAAGCCGTCAGATTTGGCTCGTCTTCCTATGTCACATGCAGGCTCATTTGAATATATCAGCACAGCTTCAGAACTACCTTTGCAAAGATGCACCATATTTTTCTCGTAAGCCAATCGGAGCAGACTGGGCTTTTTTTTTTTTAAAGAGACAGGTGCTAAAATAACACATTCTCACTCCCAACTCGCCAAATACCGCTGCTTGGTCAGTGCCCCTCGGCATCGGAGACCGACACACGGGGTACCCCTCTCGTGTTACTTTTGAACGAACCGGGGACGGCGTATCAATATACGATCGTTACATGCATAGCTTCTGTTTTCAGGTTTAGGCACTACAACGACTTAGGTAGGGTTAGGAAACGGTCGTGGTTGACTTTAACTTCACTGACTAGCGACTCACGTGACTAACGGGACTGACTGACAAGTCACGTGGCTGACGTGACAAAATAGGTCAACTTTGGTTTCACACGGGACATGACCACCACCCCTCCTGCCCGCCCTGAACGGACTCTCACGCTATTAATACTACGTCACTTGCTCTAACCGTCGATAATGTCACGGGTGGGTTTACATTGGAGTTAGTTGAAAGCCCGGTTCGTCACATACTGTTGCTAAAGTGTGCGTCTGTTTCTTTTGCCGAGGTGCGCTTACCAAACGGCGGTATTTGACGAGTAGGGAGTGAGCGCGGGTCGGCTAAAACGGAGCGTTTCAGACAGAGGCTGAATACAGATCTATTCAGACAGACAGTATGAGAAAAATAATGTTTTTTTTAACATTAAAGCATGTAAGCATGTTCTAGTAGAAACCCAAAATACAAGTATGAACCTGGAAATCAGCATGATATGTCCCCTTTAAAAACATATTTGTACATTGGACTGAATCAGTAGATAAGAAAGAGCATGTGGGACATTTAACCTGGCACACACACACACACTCACACACACACACTAATATTCAGCTACTACTGTGTAGGTGGGCCAGATCACACAACTGTCTGACCATACTGGAAGCCATCCACATGTGTAAGTTTGGACGCCTCCTGCCCTTTTCCTTTGTCCCTCGCCTCCTCTATCTATAATTGTGTCCCAGACCCAGACATTTCCATAAATAAACGGGGTCTCCCTCTCCTCAACCAGACCCAAGCCATGTTTATGTTCAGGCCTGTGTTGGGGGGGCCATCTGGACCACTGGGCCGGCCTCGCCGCCTCTCTCCGGGCTCAGGTGGAATCAAGATGTGCCACCAAACACCAGCATCTGCTTAATGGACTAACTGGCTTAAAACATAACCACTGGGTCATTGGAGATGTATTTCTTTAAACTATTATTGAAGATTAAACAATCCTTGAGTCACCCACATTTTTGTTTTAACACTTTGCAGTTTTAGCATTGTCTAGAAGAATAAAAAAAGATAGAGATCCATGTGTGCTTTTAGAGTCGCTGTATTTTTCTTTATTCTGTACCCAGAGTGCATTCATTATTTTTGTAAATGCTCTATTATGGTAAAGATGTTTTCATTCGTAATTACCCAAGAATACAAACTGTACCTTTTGGCATAATCTCCCAGTTCCTGCTTTACTTTTTTCTGTAAAGAGTGAGAGAAAATTTGTCATGACAGACAGTGGAGGAGATTTTTGGTTTATTTACGTTAGCTGGATGTGGTCTCCTGGTCTTCATTTCATTTGGTCCAGGAGCCAGGCCATTAAAACTAATGAACACTTATTACCCCGAGTTGGATCCTGAGCTCCTTGCTAAACATCCCTTCTGTAGCTGTTTGTTTTACTTGTACCTGATTATTCAAACAGAGCAGTAAAACATGTGGCGGAGCCGTTGCCTCTGGTCTTTACAGGTTGTCTCATAAACAGTCTGATCTATGATACGTGATTGGACATGAGAGCCACAGCTTTTTATGTGAGCAAACACGGGTGGTCTTCGCTTTTCTTCACTAATCATCTTGGACTGAATCCAGTATTTTTATTTAACGTGCAATCTGATGTTGTGTTTGTTTGTGTTGAATTGTCAGGATACAGTATCGTTATTAGAAAACAAAACAGTTTTAGTGTTAAACATATTGCAATTTTTATGAACCTAAATATCTGTCATGTCCCTCGTCTTGTCGGGGGGAATGACAGATTTTCTTGGTATGCTCAAAAATCAAGACATCTGCGTTGCAAATATGAGGGCACATGGAGACTAGGACTCCTCAGTCTGCGCTGAAACATAGTTTGAAGAATTGGGATGTTTAAAGCTGTAGTCGGTAATTTTGAGAAAATATAATAATCTGACAGGAGTGCATGAGACAGATAATCTGTGAAAAGATCGTGTTCCTCTGTGTCCTCCTAGTGCTCCTAATGGCATTTGCAAGATTCCAACTTGACCGAAGGAAAACAACCAATCAGAACCGAGCAATCTCTACAACAGCTGTCAATCACTGTTTGCGAAACTCGCGAACTCCGATCAAACTGTCAAACTAGGCAACGCTGATCAAATAGAGACTGCTCGGCTCTGATGGTTAATTTTATTCCTGAGCGTTAAAAGCCATCAGGAGTACAGGAGGACGTAGAGGAACATATTATTTGTCACAGATTATCTGTCTCATGCACTACTGTCAGGATATAGTGACAGTTATAAGAATAACTTTTTTATCAGATTTGCTCAAAGTTACATACTGCAGCTTTAATACAGCTGACAAACATAACAGCATGTTTTTTGTTCCTGAGAATTTTATTGCAGTTGTAGAAAAGTAATAATTTAAGTGCTAAATTTCCTCTGTCCAAGAGTAAAATACATGCCTCTTTTGATTAAGCTTACATTTTGGTATGTTTTTATTTTAGGAGATATACAGTGTTTCTAGTTTACAATGTAAAATCTGCCACCAGGTTCACCTCGTCGCCCTTTTTATCGCGGTTTCAACACCACCAGGATTTGCTTGCTTAATGGTTTTATAATTGTTTGCTGATCGCCAGGTGTCAGATTGAAGATTATAGCGACAACTGACAGATGTACAAACTACTTTAAGTGTGTGTGTGTGTGTGTGTGTTTGGCAGCTTCGATGTGTCAATGCAGATAATTAAAGTGTGCATTTCTCTCTTTTTGCTGCATAAATGAGCCCTGAACAGCTCAGGTATTGTTGAGGGAAGGAAGGAGCCCCTTCTTCTGACTCCTCTCCCGACACTTGTGGTTTTTAATGTGATATGTGCATACGGAAAGCACGGTCAAACAAACAGCGTGTAAAGTTTCCCCCCCGTCTCTACTAATCCCTCAAAAACGAGATGGAGCTCGACTTTCATCCTCCTGCACCGCTTCTTTACCCCCCCACCACCACCACCACCAAACCCCTCCTACTACCCCTGTCATCCCCAGCTGGAATTTCCCTGCAGTCAGAGTTGGCCACTTCTACCTGTTAAATATAATATTGTTAGAAGGCACTTAATGGCACCTTTGTTTGTCAAACACGAGATAAAAGTGCACCTTTGGAGAGAAACGGGAAGACAGATTGAGTTTAGACAGAGTGGAGCGATAAGCCTGAAAATGAGAGGCAGATTGAAGGAAGGACAGACTGAACGATAAAGAATAAAAAAAACTCCTTTCCTGTCTCCTATTCTGCCAGTCACATTACCTCTGCACCCCCCGAGGAGGAAGCATATCAGCCCGTTTCGCTGAAACCCTATATGGTGAAATTAAAAGGCAGGGCTGCGACGTCTAGGTCAAAGCAATGCTTCTAACACTCTTGTATTGCATTTCACTTAACATGCTATCATTGTAAAAAATCTGTAATTAGATATAGAACACAAGGCACCACACCTATAAATCTAGCACCATTATAAAGGCCTGTGTTGGCTTGATACTCGGACTCCACCTACGTCAGTGGCACAGCTGGCAATCTGTGACTGTGTGTGTGCGCTCCCAGGTTATAGACTATATCGGTCCCTGTTGTATTTAGTCATTCTGGAGCTTTGCTCTAAAGAGTTTGGAGATCTCAAAACAGCACGGAGCCTTCTTTTACGACCCGACTTTCCTTGTTTGCGCTGAAAATCATAGAACATGCTGGCAAACAATGGAAAGAACAGATTAGAACATTGCAGCATGGCGTGACGGCAAAATATTTAGTACACGAGTGGGCCCTGGGCAGCTGTAACATAAAGAAACAGAGAGCAGGAGAGATGTGGGCCAAACATTGTGAGAGTGCATCGAAGGCATGGCTATATGGAAAGAGTTGCATGTCCTCCGAGTGTCTTAACTGTAGCTACTGGTGGAGGAAATACTGAATCCTCTCTGCAGGGGCCTTCCTCTGTTCTCCGAAGTGCCTGATAGCGCACGTTTTTCTTGGATGCCCCACAAAGTGTTTCCTCCGTCTCCCCGCACATCTGAAGATGTATTTTTATCACAGCAAAGACGACAGGGGTAATGTCCTTTGGTGTCCCCTCCAACTGACCGTTTATTTCCTCTTTTTTCTTCTCTCTTTACCCCCTCTTATCAGCTAATCCCTCCCTGTATAGAACGCTCAATTAAGAAGCTTAGTTGATGGAGAACGAGACCGTTTTGGATGCATTGAATGTGTGAAAATGCAGTGAAAAGGGGGGTTGTGACTGGCCCTCCAAACCAAAGAAAAGAGGGAAATGGAGCCTTTCTGGTGCAAAGATTCCTTTACCAAAGGAGTGTCGCCTCTGAGAGGTTTGGACACAGAGCGTTGAAAAGTGGCACAAAAAATCGAGTCGAGGAATCTCACATCCTCGCCGGCTGGCGTTGTTACACAAGTGTGGTTTCGATCAGGGATTTCACACACGTAACAATCGGATACTTTTGTAACTGCAACGTTGCTGATTTAAGCATTTCTGACCTTTGTTTTCTCGGATGAAGAATAAAACGGCACAGCAGCATCTTGCACTCCAAACAAACACACAGTTTCTGATCTGCTTACTAAGATTACACACAAATGACCTGGCTTATGACGCAGAAAAAAATGTGTGATTAGGATGGTTTTAAGCTTTTAGCCATCTACTTTTGTCTAATTAAGGGGAATTTCACAAGACTAGTTTAACTAGTTGGAGCCCTGCAACCAGCAGTAAACTACTTCAAGTTAAATAAATAAATATACCTGTATACATGCAATTATAAAAGGTGTTTTTGCTCTAAAGTCAAGAATTCAATTAGCAACAAACATGGATTTCATTACATCACACTTAGAATTACATTTTAAATGCATTCATGTGACCCTTAAAGGGGTCGTGAAAAAGCGAATGGCCCTGTGGGGAGGACTCGGTCGGTCGTGTCTAGAAGGGAACCAGCAAATTGGGAAAACTCTAGCGAGATGGTTAAATTTGATCTTGATCTGGGCGGATGTGGCTCAGAGGTAGAGCAGGTCGTCCACCAATTGGAAGGTCGGCGGTTCAATCCCCGGCTCCCGGTCACATGTCGAAGTGTCCTTGAGCAAGAACCCAAATTCCTGAAGGCTGTACCATCGGTGTGTGAATGACTATTTAGATTAGATCCTGATGGGCAGGTTGGCACCTTGCATGGCAGCCTCTGCCATCAGTGTATTAATGGGTGGGTGAATGCTGACATGTAGTTTAAAGCGCTTTGAGTGGTCGGGAGTGTAGAAAAGCGCTAAAAGCGTAGTTGGGCAGCGAGCCTTGCAAGAGTTTTTGCACGTTTTTGCAGATCTCAGATCAGATTTAGCAATTTGCGGGTTACCTTCTAGACACCACGACCCGCTCCCTATAAACGGCTCATTCTAAGCTCACACTGTTCCTATAGTTCCTTACACTAGCTTTGTGTTTTGTGTTTTATCTGCCATTTCTAAGTGATAATATAATAATAACTAGCGCTGCTGTCGGTTGGCTCTTTTCTTATCCTTCTCAAACTGAGGAATTCATTCTCGGCACACACTTTTTCAGCCGTACAGGTACATCTAATCCACCTTAAATTGAATGAGTGGCCGGCCATTTCTGCTGTGAAGTTTGAGATTCGACTGGGGGGTGGGGTGGGGGTGAAAGAAATGCTTTCTGTGTACAAAACATAACCGAGATGTGCTTTAGAACAGACTCTGTGCTGTGCTGCCGGAGAGGAGAGAAGAGGTGAGGAGGGAGGGGGTAAGGAGGGAAGGGAGGTAATTGCCACATTAAGGGGAAGGAATTCAAAATAAATTTAATCTCCCAATCCCTTTCACCCCCCAAGAGGTTTACAGTGAGCATGCTCCGTCTTGTTGCGAGACACAAGGAGAGCACACAGAGAGAGTGAAATGGAGACGGGGAGAAAGAGGGCGAGGTTCTGATCGAGGTAACCGACTGGCTCCTAACCAGGGTGAACTCGTGTGGGAAAGGTTCGCACAGAAGGAGCAACTTTGTATGCAAAAGCTGTTTGTTGGTTGTGTGTGAAGCTGCACTGATGACCTTTGCTGCCAAAGCCACATTTGCATTTACTCTTGCCGCCACCTTTCCCACAGTGCCTCACTCTGTAGCTGAATAGTGTCATCGACACCAAGGAGCATGTTTTCACCCTAACCAAACACACCGCACCAGCTAATTGCACAGACTGGCGCGTCTTCAAGAAAAAGGAAGGAGAAGTGTGGACATCATTAAAATCAGCTGCTAATGTGTTTGGTTTGACTTAAAACTTGCCAATTCTGGGGTCACGACAGAGGATGATTGAAAACCAGAAGCACAAATTCTCCCTTGTGATGTCTTTCGGTCCCATTTTTTCCATCAACATGCTGAATAAGCATTTTCTGTCTTGGAAGTCACTCCATCCTGTTCTTTTTCCCCTGAAAATAACTTCAGGTGAACGGATCGGCCCAAAGCCGCGGTCAGGCCGCGTCGGCTCGTGAAGCAGGGTTAAAAGGCCCGCTGGATTCTACCGTATGTCATCGTGTGGTTTGGGCTCTCACTAGGACATATGGTGCGGTGTATTTTTATAATGTAATCATTCCTCCTCCTCCTGCAACAACACCGTTAAAACTTTCTGCACGCTGGGGCAAGAATTCAGTCGAGAGCCCTGCTGACCCAGACACAGCAAGAGCATAAACAATGGAGCTAGGCTCTTTGCAACACACACACACACACAGCACACATGGACAAACGAGAGCACACACTTTGCCCCACGTAACTTTTGTTGCTGCCCAAAAAAAAGCTGCTACAAAATTCTCCAGAGTAGTCCTGGTATTGTCACACCAATCTCTCTGTTTTATAGTTATTAGGTGAAACGTGGGTCATTGGTGCATACATGTGGGCCCTTTGGAGTGTTTTTATTAGCGCGGTGCAGTGTTTACCTGACCAAATGTAACCTGAGGTGTTCTGAGTTGAGTCATCTTCCGCTGTCAAGGAGGGACGGCAAGGTCAACTGGAGTTCTTTCCTGCAGGAGCAGTTAAGTGACACTGATTTGGCTTCCAGGTAATTAAGACGGTTGCACAAACCTATAATTATGGCCTCTCCCCATGCGTATCTTCTCCTTCTACTCTCATTATCAGTTGTAAATATCAATCTACTGTAGTTTGTTGTTGAAAACCAGTTTGGTGCTCTACCCATGGTACTTAAGATATTGTTTGTTTCTGACTAATACTTCTTCTCAAACTGCCAATTCAACTTAGACAGATGCCACTTGATAAACTGTAAGTGGAAGAAGTCACTGTGTCATCACCCATTGTTTTGTGGACTGGTGTTCAGCATTTTGTCGCCTTCTGGGTTTTTGGCCGTCAACACCTTGGTTTTTTGCAACCAGTGGGTGGAGCTAAGTCCAACCGAACACTGAATAAGACATTTTCAAGTAACCAAAAAGGTTGTAATTAACATTAATGAAGTGAAAAGACACCATGAAAGGGTTAAAGTTCTTAGACGAAAACACGGACAATCCCAGACTGGACAACGCTTTGGTAGCGACCTGTCGATCACAAGGTAGCCACGCCCTAAAGCATAACCTGCTTTATGGTCTATTTGACTCTAAATGGGACCATATTTTACTGAATGAACATCATGCTGTATTGAAGAAGACTTGAAACTAGCGATAGAGACCATAAACTCAAGTTTACAATGTTTACTGAGGTAATAAATCAAGTGAGAAGTAGGCTCATTTTCTCATAGACTTCTATACAATCAGACTTCTTTTTGCAACCAGAGGAGTCGCCCCCTGCTGGAGGTAGCCCACTGGTTAATTATCAACCCCTCTGTTTGAAAAAACGCTTCCTATAGAAAGAAATGTCACCTAACCTGCCGTTATAACACAGGAGGATTGGCAGCATGATCCCCCCCCCCAGCTCATTAAGGAAACCCCAGCCTGGGTTTCAGGGTGCTGACAGGCTGATTCGGTGTGATGGGGTGCCCCGTGGACGAACATGCCATCCCCTTGGCTGCCGGGTGAACACTGCGCTCAGTGTTGACGGCGACGACGGGCACGCGGATCACGTTTCCAGCAGAAGCAGGAAGTGAGAATTGGAGGGTTCCTCTTACCAGGCCCCTTCTTTCCTCCCGGTCCTACACGGAGCCAAACTCAAACCATGTGTGTTCTCACCCCGTGGACCTCCGCATATACACAGCCGGACCTGGCTGGCTGGTTGGCAAAGTGCTGTGGTCTTCTTAACTACATGTGATCTCAGGAAACATTCAGTCCCTCCCTCTCGCCATTGTTATTTGAATCCCCCCTCTGTGTAACTCCATTTGGGGTCTCTTGGGGGAAAGTGGTAAGCGATTCCTCTCCGTGTCCGGTCTCCAAAGACACACCCCTCCCTCCCTCCCCGCTTGGAGCTTTCATTCAAGGTTAGGCACACGATGGATGTGATTGGGGAAGTACAGTAGTCTGTCCCCAGGGCCAAAGGTCGTTTCCTGATACTCAAGCTGCCACGGGTTAACTAGGAGCAGATTAAGAAAAATGGCTTAAACTCACAATGACAATGGAGGAATTAAGCCACTGATAGTTACGTAGTTACACAGTAATTACATAAACTGATGTGTGACTAGTTTTAAGTTGATGGGAAACATAATATTACAAAGAAACACGTTATAATGTATTGTTTTTTATGAGTGTTTTTTAAGCCTCCACATTTCTCTTTCATGTTGAATAAAGGGCCTTCAGCTCTTGCCTCCCCTATAAAACATCACTCCTCACTCTAATACGCACTTATGTGATACACACTTACGTGATTAACACTTGTAGAGAATACAGTATAAAAACACCTCACAAACTTAGCATCAGTCATCCCTTTCAACAAAAACATACTGTGTCTTTTCAATATAAAGTTTATGTATACCCGATTGTGTACGGTGTCGTCAAAGTCAGGATATTGTAGTCATCGGTGGCGTGTTCTGGCATGGGAATACCCCTAAGATGAGGCATTTATGTTTGAGGCTGATTAGGTGAAATAGCTGTCTCTGCTCTCAATCCTTCCACTTCAAAACGGCTGTTTACAGAAAACACCGACTGATGACGGGATAATCTGTCAAAAATAGATGTGCCTCCTCTGTCTTTCTCTCTCTCTCTCTCTCTTACTGAGTTTTCTTGGTTCTTATGTTTTCAAGAAAGAAAAAGCTCCTTTAACCCCAGCATGGGAGAGGGCGTATTATTGAATTATGAAAAAGCTAAAAAAAATGCACTGTATATATCCCACAGAATAAATTTGTATCTAATCCATATAAGTGTTAACCAGAAAGTATAAAAAGTTACAAATGTTCTGTAGGGAGGACAGGTCGGGGTGGATGGGTCAAAAAACACTGGACTTTCGTATTCCGTGTGGAACCAGAACTCAATGTTTATATATTACTCACATAACTTTGGTACTTAAGTTACGCCACTTCCAGAGTTATTTTAACCCAAACCATGATCTTTTCCTATTATTTCCTAGTATTTTTGTTGCCTAAACCTAACCAAGTTGAACTTTACCTAAATCTATTTTATCACGTAACTTTCGTACTTAAGTTACGCCACTTTGTAAACCAAACTGTGATATTTTCCTTAACCTAAATAAGTAATTTTGTTGCCTAATCCTAAGTAATTCGATTTTTTTCCTAAACAGGACTAAGTGGCTTTCTTGCCTAAACCTATGGAAGTTGTTTCCTGTGAAGACGAAAGTTTATTTTGAAAAGACTGTATGCATGTAACGAGTGGAAATTGGCACATGTTGCTGGACATTTGTAAGAGAACGCATGAAAAATGAGGAATCATTTTTGGTAAGATATCATACGCACCATTGTATGAGGATGCAAAGAGAAAAAAATGCTGCAGTGTTTGCATTCCTGCATCCGCTGTCAAGACTCTTTGTGAGGGATTGTTCAGACCCTGCTCCGGCCTCGTTCCTTTCCGCTGTCTCATGTGAAAGTCACCCCAAACCCGCCTCCCGCCACCCATTTTTTTCTAATGAGACACATTGTACGGACACCTGTGGGCTGCCATTTCCACTGGCGGGGGTTGAGGGACGGGGGCGTGTCAGCATTGCCGGCTTTTAATCGAGACGCGTTGACTAATCGCCCAAGGATTAGCCTCTTAGACAAGGCCTCTTTCATTCTGACACTCCATACACCGCGAAGACTCCGCGTGGAGATGGAGAGGGCGGGGGAGAGTACATTTTTGGGGGGGGCTGGGTGGGGGTAAGTACAGATGGCATACTGTACCTGGATGTGCTTTGTTTGATCATGCCTGAGCCCTCTGCATGTACACACACACACACACACACACACACACATATCCTAAGGCTGGATCTTTCCCCAAGTTCACTCACTGGAGACAGCTCTGCATATTTCTCACAGCAATCACAGTGTGCCTCTAACAGCAGAGATGTGAAGGAATATGCTTACATTACAAAAAAACAGAAAAAAAGCATGAAACATAAGAGTTCTTAAGTGATTTTGAGCAACAAAACCATTGTACCATCTCACTAAAACACTCTGCCCACCACACTGAATGAAGATGACATGTTTTTTTGGGAACCTTTCCCCCTTTCTTCAGCCCGCTTGCAAACAAACACACACATGCCCACGCATATAGAGCATCGCAGACGCGCTCTGAGTGAGATTGAGTTTAGCATGCTGTGAATGGTTTGTGTGTGTGTGTTTGGGAGTGGGCTGTGGACCTGTATATTGTTGTATGTAAATGAAGCGGGGAGACACCATCGGGGCTCTGTGGCGTAGCTCGAAAGCTGATCTTTCCCAGACCCCTTTGCTGTATATTCTAGGGTTTGATGAGGTCATTCATAACACGCGGCACGTAAACGCACACAGGCGACACACGCAGCTTTAGGCACAGAAATAAGATAGACAAAAAGAAGTGAGCCTTCCATTGCACATGCATCTTTTAATGGCCAGTATGAACGACTGTTTCAGTGTACCTATGGGCACCTGGCTGTTGTTTTAAAAGAGTTCTCCACCGATTTACCAGTCGATGGTCACTCGCCTGCATTCGTGCAACTTTTTCCATATATGCAGTACTACTCTTCAATACCTTTTAAACAGAATTTGATTTGTAAATTTGGTGGAGTTGCCCTTTAAAACAGACTTGACAAAACAAAACTTTAGGAAAGAAATAGATCATGCCCAAGATCTATTAGAAAAGCAGAATTTAATTTCCGGTGAAGAGGGTGTCAGTTTTCTTCTCTTTCCTCTCTTCTCTCCATGCTTCTATGGCTTCCAACTACTTTTTATATTTTATACATAAACATGACATTACACAGCATGCTGCAATTACTCATTTTCAAGAACAATCTTTCATGTCCTTCATCCATATTCTGAGTAATCTGCTTCTAGTTTCTGGGAATCGAAGTCTGTAGGATGTGACATGCTGTTTTTCAGGATCCTGCAATTGCACAGTTTGCCTCTAAAGCCTGTGGGTTTCAGGTATCACACACCTATCGGAGTAACCTGCTACACACTAAGCCCTCACTGAATAGAACAGGGTGCAGAGCAAGCACAGGCCCAAGCCAACCTTGTAACATGACAAAGGAGGGCAAACACCACAGTGATTCTTGTCTTTTTTTCAAAGGCTTCTGTTGGGGTAGCACGTTCCAGTGGTCCCCCCCATTGTTCCCTCGATTGACTCGGACTGGAGTGTCTTGTTTGTACTGAGAGCGGCCCTGAACCCGGCAGGCTGGGATCATCCAAAGTTGTTTTTTTTACTTGTGTCTGATTTGTTACGGTGACAGCTTTTGTAAAGGTCACGCATGTGTGGCGGGCGGGCCGGGCTCAGGTGTGCGACGTCAGCCACATGTTTGCTCAGTAGTCTTGTGTGTTCTTTCAACCGTGTACACTCTCAAGTTGCCCTGCGCTCAAGCAAACATAGATGAAGAATGGAGGAAGACATTGCCGTTAAATATCAGGCTCGTTGAATTATAATCTGCTCGGCCTGAAACTGGATTAAAAAGTTCCTTTTCCTTTTGTTGAGTTGCACCGTCTCAGCTTCTCAGAATCCGTTTCTACGTATACTGTGTTTGCTCTCGAATACATACTGCGGCCTGTTGTTTGTCTAGTCACAGGAGCAGCCTGGAAGCAGCTGCCAACCTGGCTCTGCAGTGTGTGTGCTGTTTCACTCAGCTGGTTTTGAAAATGATAACAAAGGAAATAAATTAAATAGCGCTGGAGCATTTGCGGTCGGGGAGATAGAAAAGTGAGACATACTTTACAGCGAGTGGGAGGGGCGAGGGAGAAGCTGAGGCTGCAGGATATGAATAGGTGTGTGTGTGTGTGTGTTTATATATATATGTGTGTGTGTGGGTGTGTGTGTGTTAAAAGGCGGTGTTTACGAAGCACAGGGCTGGGAACTAAGTGTTTGGCCCTCCAGGTGTGTGCGCCGGTGGTTGTCGGGGCTTGCGAGGCCCGCTGCGGAGGTGGCTACGTGACAGCGGTAATGATAGGTTGTGGCGGGTGAAGACATGAGTGTGTGTGTGTGTGTGTGTGTGTGTGTGTTGCTGCAGGCAAGTGTTAGCTTGGCTCCTGATGACATACACACACACACACACACACACACACACAAGCCGGTGCACACAGTCAACAATGTACCTTATATCAGACTTCACATCCCACGCAGTGTGAGCAATTAGATGCATGACATCAGGACGAGTGAGCACTTGCCAAGTGAGGAGGGCCAAGTTCTGCAAGTCTGAGGTCGGATGATCCTCAAGCAACCGGCTCCGTCGAAAAAAAGGCAGGCTCTTAAATCAGGTGATGGAGAGGTCAGGTTCAAGTTGGGCTGCAATCTAGCGGAGTGGGTCAAGTGCCTCTGCCTGTCTGGTTGCCTTTGACCTGTTGACTTAACAAGATGATCTGTGTTTTTAGCTCTTCAGGGTGCACTTTATACCAAGTTTGGACGATTCAATCAGTCTATGGAGCGTTTGTGTCTTTGTTTTATTTGTGCAGATGAGAACGATTCCATCGATGTTCATTTGTGCACCAAGACTTCCTGAAAACGTGCCTTCTTTTTTGTGTTGTGTACAGTCGGATTGACACTTCACTCCTCATCATTTCACCGGCTGTGTGTCTCAAATACTCACTGCCTTGATAACCCAGCTGCACACGGATCGCAGAGAGATGTGCCGAGGCTTTAAAGGTCGAATAGTATCTAACATTATGTTATCCAGTCTGTTTGCTTGCATCCATGGCTGCAGAAGGCTGTGTTTGCGTGCCAATTTGTTTCATGTGTGGCAACGGGGTGTTGAAATGGGCAGTGGACGGGATCACACCGGCCAAAACAAAAACAGACGTTCCGGAAAAGAATGGAAATTTCAAAGGAGAACATACTGGCCCTAGTATTGTTGTGTGAGAAGCCAGTATTCCAATTCAGCATGTGTCCTTAATCTCTGATCATAATCATTTTCCGATTTATCACAGTAAATGCATTACATATTGGTCCTTCAAAACGCACCAACTGGGGGTGCTCTGGTAGAATACCATTAAGTCTGAGTCCTAACGCGGCGGCCCGGGTTCAAGTCCAGCCCGGGGCCCTTTGCTGCATGCATCCCCTTTCTCTATCCCCTGCCTTAGAATAATAAAAAAAACAAAAACATTAAAGGTGCAGTGTGTAGGATTTGGAAGCATCTAGCGGTGAGGTTGCAGATCGCAACCAACTTAAATTTCTTTTGCAAAGCATGTAGGAGAACTACGGTGGCCGACGCAAAAACGTGAATGTCCCTATTTAGAGACAATAGATCCTCCTAAATGTTACACACTCTTCCTTTAAGTTGAAGACATTTTATTTTGTTATTTAACTTGGTTGCAAGACCAGAATGAACCCATCCAAGACCATAGTTAAAGTCTCTAAACTATAAGACAGGCTGCCAAAATTCTGTCCAATAAGCAAGTAACGTGTGCGTCCATCTAACCTTTGGTTTCAAGCCCTGTTTCACTTGTAATTGTGAACCCAAACAAAGAATAAGAATATGCTGAAAAATAAGAATTTCATTTATGGTTTGTGCCAAAGAGAATCAGTATGATTGCACCCAGAGATAAAAAGTTTTCCATTTGTCTCCAAAGAATTCAGTTTCATAACCCAGGGAGAGATTTTTTTTAAGATAACTGATCAGATTTTGTGGACTTCATTTCCTGAGCTAAAACCGCTAAAATGACTTTCTGTACAAGCTCGTTAGATCAGCGCTTACTTGTTCTCAGCACACAAGAGCTCAGCTCTGCAGATGTTTAAATAAGTTTCTCGTTTTATGACAGGCACATACCTGGAGCTCATTAAATGGGATCGTCGACACACTACCCTCTCCCGTCATTTACGGTAATGTGCAAAGAAGATGATAGTGTTGCTCAACAAAGATGCTCATTGTTGTGGCTCGCAGCGAGACCTTGCATCTCGGGGAAATGGAACTGGCTGCGGCTAGCCGCCCCACACAATAAAGCTCTCAGGAGGACCTTTTCAGTGCCGGGGCGTTCCATAATGGTTTCACCGCTCTGGCCGCATCCGTTTGCCCGGTTCTGCGCTTCTCTGTGCTGTGATACCGCAATCATTTGAAAACACACACACACACACACACACAGAGAGGAGGAGACAAGACAACAGGAGAGCTATTGTCTTGTCTTCCATAGGATGGATTCAGAACTACTCATGTCTGCATGTCTGATCTTAAAGTATGAGCTGTGGTTTTGTGTAAGACGGTTGCTGTTATGTCAAGATGACTCTTTCAGCTACCATTCAACCTCTTTAAAGTAAAACATATAATAGTAATGACATACGAGACAAATGCCTTTTAGAGAGACCCCAGTCATTCTGAACGTGGCAACTTGCCACATACCATGCTCAGGAGCAAAGTAATAAAAATTTCCTCCATGACAGATGAACAGTAGGCAACCGCTAGTTCTGTTTGGTAGCTTTTGTCCACAAAGATCAGACGCTATTGTGAGGTGCGTCTGTATAAATCCTTGTGAGATTATTTTTCTATTACATTTTTATGTTCTGAATTGAACTCTAATGGGGCCGAGTTCAAAGAAGTGAAGAGGATATTTCCTGCTGTCTCAGGGCTTAGTGCTAGTTCAAAGCCTTCCAACTGTTGACAGCAGCTGGTCTTCTCGGGAGCTCTGACTTTGTCCGACTGTATATAAAAAGCGACTACTCAGCTTTAGTCAATCCCCAACAGTACAACACTATACATCCCCCCGTGCGCTGTAGTAGAAAGCTTTATGATTTTACAGTATTAAGCTGTCTGGAGAGGTATCAAAGCCTCCCTCCTCCATCTCCGACTCTTGTTGTTTCTCTTCAGTTCATTTCTTTTCCAGTCCCAGAGACGGCAGTGCCCGGAGGCAATGTCAGTGCTTATATTTGTGATTTTGTTGGCAGCGGAACAATGGTTCAGTTTAGGCAGTGCATTCCTGATTATTGACACACTTTGGTATGGAGGAGGATTAGTGAGCTGCCTTGGCTTTCTGAATCTTCGGCGTTGGCTCGTGAGCAACACCTGGGCGTATCCATGACAACGGGCACCACAATGAGCAGTGATTTCACCACCAACCGGTTCAACAGAGAGTCCGTGGCGATGCTTGTGCAAGGAGGGTCACTTAAGAGAGGAGAAGTGGGAAATGTTTGCTTGACACAAAGCACAAAGTGCACAGCTACCGTCAGAATTGAATTTTTCCTACTAATAAAACTGATCAAATGAGTCTTTGCACAAGTTTCTATTCTGTAGAAATAGTTTTAAAGGGTGGAGATGGAGGTTTATGGTTTCTGCAAGAGGAGCTGGTCGCGTTCTGACAGCCCTGATTACCTGTGTCCGGCTAGCCCACATGTGGTCTGTGGGGAGATGGCCCGATAGCTGAGACTGAGGCAGCATTGTTACCCAACAGGCAGTTTGCTGAGGGTCTCCTAATGACCTGCTCCTCAATCTTATCAGCAGGAGCCCACAGGAGCCATATCAAGCATCCTGGTAAAGACTTCCACTGACATCATGGCCTCAGTCATAGTTTCACCTTTGAGAACCTGCTACTTGGTTACACACGGTAGTATTAAAGAGGACCTATTATGCTCATTTGCAGGTGCATACTTGTATTTTCGGGTTTCTACATGTTTACATGCTTTAATGTTAAAAAAAATGCTTAGTTTTTCTCATACCGGCTGTGCTGCAGCACCGCTTTTCACCCTCTGTCTGAAACGCTGCGAGGGCTTGCCAAACAAGCCGCTAGGCAGGTATCATGCAAATGTGTTACTTGGTGACATCACCACGTTACAGAAGACAAGGCGAGACTTCAAGCAAGGCATTTCAGGCCGGTCAGGAGCCGTGTTTCTGTGGGGGAGAGTAACTCCCTTTTAGTGTGAACTTTGTTACTGTGCAGACCTTTTACATGCACAAAAAAACATGCAATACACTAAAGGAAAGGGAAAAAGCACAAAAGCATAATAAGTCCTCTTTAACACTACTAGAAAAGTGCACACAGTAGAGTGCAGATCTCCGCCAGGTGTGTCTGCAACGACCACTGCTGTGATGTTTGATTGAATGAAAGCAAACCACACTCAGATGTGTTTTTTTCACTTGCACATCCCACGCAACAGATGCACTCTCATTGTAATCTATGCAGCTGCCCAATGCTCAATAAAAAGGCACTGAATAAATATATTTATCTACATTTTGCAACCTAGGCGGAACAGAGCGTGCTGCTCTCTGGCTCTGTCCAGAGACCAGTTTGAAATTCCCCCCATTACTTTGCCCAGCAGCTGGGAAGCAAAACATGAGAACTTCTTGGGTATTGAGGAGTATTTTTGCAGTGTTTATTCATATAACCTACACTGTACATGTACTGCCACTAGACATCTTCACAGCTAACCTTTTTCTCTGCTCCGATCGCCAACACCCGTCTGCTCTCTCTATCTCATTGATATAATGATTTTTTGTTTTTTGTTTTAATTTTAAAGAGTGTACAGAAGTGGTTCCAAACCTATTTTGAGTATGATTGACTATTGCAATCTGTTGAGTGTGGTTGCATTCCAGAAGGATAAAATATCATTATATCGTTCTCATAAAAGTACATTTTGATAAGTAGTTAATTGTTATTATAATTATTTTTTACATACCATACAGTATACAGGAAACATCGCTCGCAAGGAGCATCTGCGGTAGTGTCATGTTCAAATTTCTCTTCACATAATTTCTGCTCAATGTTGAAGCTTCCTTGCAGGGCTCAGCATTGGTTAGTTACTGGTAGTGGAATTGAAACGCTGCTTCATTCTGTATCCTTTCTTGAGTGGAAGACGAACCTTGAGAATAAGCAGATACTGTAGATGTGACTGCCTGTCGAGAAGAAAACAGTGTGTCTCAATAAAGTAACTGTCCATACGTCCCAGAGGTGACTACAGTCTACAGCAGAAACTTTATCTCCAACTTCTCAAACTGTGTTGCTAACGAGCACTGATAAGTGACGTATTTAGGGCATTTGACTGCCCTGTCGTGTGCAATCAGAGGTGATATTTCTTGGCAGGCGAGACAGCTGACAAATACGGCAAGTAAAGGGAGGGAACACATCAGCTTGGAGCCTATTTGAGTTACTGAAATTCTCCAACCAACTCACTGTTAGCTCACTGAGTGTGTAGAAATAATGATTTCTAATGATGTGATTACAGATTTGAATGTAGCTCTCAACTTAATTTGGGTCTTGTCAGTACAAGAGGCCCTTTCCAAAATAAACATGATTGTTTTTTTCACGCCATGTGGAAAACCGCAAGTAATTACAGGAATAATTCCATGTCAATAATCATACACCCATTAATATAATAGCTTAATAATTAATCATAACTTTTACCTACCTGATTCCTAAATGTTATTCTGGTCTTGTCACGGGGCAAAAGCAGCAACAAGATAAAGTCTGAACTATATAAACAAATACATCCTGACTGAAGAATTAAAGCGCTGAAAAGGTCACCTGAGAGTATAAGCATGAGTGGCTGCCGAAAATAGAATATGATTCGTGAAAGAAAAACAAACATGAAATGTTCTAGCTGACATGCCAAGGAGACATAATGTGACGGCTGAGCAGAGTGGAACCGGACCTGGCCTGTTCAGGAGCCCTCTCACTCACAACAAGTGGTTTTGTTTGGCACTGTCCCCTTTGTTGACACCGCGAGGTTCTCATGCCTATTAGGTTGCTGTCGGCGAGCGGGCACCGCGATGACATGCCCCGCACAATGCCATTGGCACTGGCACGGCGTCATTGTCACATTATCGCCCGCTCGCTCGACTGCAATAGTTCAAGGCAGCTCGGAAGGTGCACCAGCTTTGTCTTTTTGCAGTATAGTGTTACAGTATCCATAGACGACATACCTGTACTGTTAAGTCATTGTATCACTGTGACATCACGAACATACCTGACCAATTTTCTTGTGAAATTTCATGTGAAAAACATATTTTTCTTTCATCCTGGGTGTGTAATTTGGCATGTAGCCTTGTCATGCTGATGAGGAAGTCCTGAATGTTTTTTTCTGATGGCTCATCCCTGTGTGGGCACTTGGGCGCTGGCCCTTTTTTGGAAACAGAATTCCCCCTGCCAATAAATGAAGAGGCTTTTACTGCGATCTTATGGTGCGAGGCAGCGTGGGAAGTTTGGTGAACTTCCTGACCCCACGCACCACCGCAGCACATTGACCCTCATCACGTGACAAAGGAATGCTCCGCGTCTTTTGTTTTAAGCATCCACGGCACTCATGGAGTTGAGAGCAATTTTGCATACTATAGAATGATCACTAGCTTGGCATTTTGCCTCCCCATTCTCCTCCGGTGTTATCCCCAAACAGGATTTGCGGGCAGCTCTCTCCTGCATCTTTTAAATCACTTCAAGCGCTACTGAAGCCTTTTTTTTTTTTTTTTTTCATCCAAAGCGGGCACCAATCTAATGGCATCATTTGGGCCTGCACACATCGAGAGAATCAACCCCTTTTTTTAAGGTTTTGTGAACAGGGGAAAACAAAAGGCCGGCCCAATGAAGCGCATCTTTTCTGGCGGGCTGAATAGAGGGGGCCCCTTTCATGGCTGTTTATGAGCACCCCTCTTCAAAAACACACATACAAATCACATCCAGTTCTCCCAGTGGCTCCTCTGATACGAGGATGATGGCCCGGGAGGAGAGAGGGCTGGAATCTCGTGGTGCCTCTCTCCCTTTTCATATGCTCCAGTTGATTTATTTCCACCCAGTGTCACCCCAAGCTTTACTATCGGATCCATCGGCTTGTTTTCACGGGCTCGATCACATGTTACATAAGAGCAAGTTGGGCATCTCTGCCGAAAACATCATTAAAATAATTCCCATAATAGATGCTGGACAGAAGGCACGGTTATTAAACTGTCTGATGCCTTTGGTGTTTCAAAATGTAGGATACAATTTAGGGGGAAAACATCTATTATTTCACCGTGCAGCATTGTGGTTATCGTGACATCAAAAGTATAAATCAGGGATGCAGTAAGTATTTTCTTGATTAAGTAATCAGCAGCTATTTTAATAATCGATTAAAGCTGAAGTTGTTAACTTTGAGCAAATACTGTATGATAAATATTATAATGTCACTATATCCTGACAAGATATTTTAGTGTACTGTTTAGCTGTAAAATAAGAAAGTTTGGGACCCAGCCACCATGCTGAAAACAGTCAAGAAAAAACCAAGCACCGCAGTGCCAATAAGAATAAGAAAATCAGCAGATTTAACAATAATTAAAAGAAGTCCAACTTCCAAACCCAAAAAAAGCACCATATTTAAAAGCTGTAATTAGAAAATATTGTAAATTTTCTCTGGGGGAAAATGACTTGAACAATTAATCCATTACAAGAAACAGATGCTGTTTAATTTTACATTTATAGTTTAGTTTTAATTATTGCAAGCAGTGCAAGCTTTTCAGATTCTTTCTTTATAATACTTTGTCCCGTCTTGTCTGCAGGCCTGTTGATCTGTTGTGGCAGGAAGGTTTGGACCGGATTCAGACAGCCCGTCTAGCGTGAACAAAATATAATTAAAACGCGGCTTTCAACCAACAGCAATACATATGAAATTTGACTTTTTCTTAAGTGACGCCTCTGTGCTGTCAGTGTACAGATGACTAAAGTATCCTTCATGTACATGCTGTGCACTATGCTGTTTTCAAAACGTCATACGGTGCTGTCAAGATGTGATTTACAATGACGCAAGGTTATTATGAAAGTATTTAGCACCATAGCGTAATTAAGTCCAACAGCAATTAAGTGGTTTTATATAATTGCATAATATGATTTTATGAGGATCATGATGTAACAGCTGAAAGTAACTTCATCAATTCCTCCCTGAATTCTGTCTAACAATATATAAAAATGAAATATATAGAGTCAAATGTAAGCATTGACGATATTCCCATCATGTTCACACTCGGAAGAGAGAGGGAAAAGAGAAAATGCAAACGTGTGGATGCACGCCTCTTTCCCCGGGTCAGATATGAAGGTCAGAGAGCTGACAAATTTTCGAACAAACTGCAAGTCATCCCACCGTGAAGCAGATCATCTTGTAACTACCTTTTTCCGCTCTGTGTCATATCTTGTTCAACAGGTAGGGTTTGATGGACAGGAGGAATGCAGGCTGCCGAGGGATTTGTTTTGTGATGGCGGCCCATTCTTTCGGGTGTACTTAAGCAAACAGAGCGACGCTATGTCCTGTTTTTACGGGTTTCACACGTCACTGTTCAAACTCTCAAACGGGCTGGTCCCCAAGAGTACATGGAAGAGAGCAAACAGTGCTCTAATACCTCACCACTCTGACCTTCTGCTAACTTGATACACAAACACACACACACACACCTTTTACTAATGCAGGCAAACCGTGCTGTGCAGAAGGATGTGTGTAATCTCAGGTTTTTGCGGTTTATTAGTTGTGCGACTGAGTGAAATAAAGCAACAAAGACGTGCATAACATTAAGGTAAACCTAATCTGACTTCCCTATCAAAGTGCGTCAGCCTAGATAATACTAAAGTGTGGATCCACCTGATGTTGCCGGCACACTTCAGCTCAGTTTTTCAAAATGCAAAAAAAATAGGAAAATCTTTTAATTGTATTTAATGACTTTCCATCGGGGAAATAGCCTTGTTTTCAATGCAACCCGGGTCTCATAAACATGGGTGGTGGGTGCTGTATGTCATGTTTAAGTAGCGTGCCACATTTCAGGCATCCTAATTGAGTGCTACTTTAATGTGTTTGGGTCAAATGCACGGAAAAAAAAAACCGGTGGGAATTCTGTGGGAAAGTTTAAAAGCTCATAAAATGATGGCTTTCCAAGTGCTCCCTAAATTCCAACAAAACGTATTGAAACAGTACAATGTCTATTTTTATTAATGGCATGGAAAAACATAGAGGAAACGCGTAGTGCTCCCCGGTTGGTGCACACACAACTGTGTGATTTAGTTTATGTAAGCATGTGTGAAGTAGTTTGGTGCGTATGTGTCTGGACTTGTGTGTGTCACCGTGCAGTGTGCCTCTCCGGCGCTGCCGTGTTGTCCTTTCTTCCAAACAGAAACAACACCTACTGCTTCTATAGATCCTCTCTGCGCTGTTCTTTTCCTTTTTCCGCTTGTTTTAAATCTGTCTCCGATATACGAGGCATTCCTTTGTGGTTGTGTAACATGATTTGAGGCGAACACAGAGAGAGAGAGGGAGAGGGAGAGGGAGAGGTTTGTCTTGCTGGGTTTCATGTCCTACTGTGCGCTCATATTTCTCAGCCCCGCTTCACAGTTGTGGGTAGCTTGGCTTATCGTCGGCCTCCTCGGCTCTTTCCGTCATGCGTGGCCTGCTTTAATCTCTCTTGTGTACTGTAAACTGCCCCTAATAACCCTGCACACGATTAAAGCAAACATCTTAATAACGGCCTGCCTCATTATCAACCCGCGCTGGGGAAAATGAGTGGCTCGACCTCACCTCTCTAATCGTACATGTGTGGCTCAGAAACGAGCCGGAGAACAAGGCAACCTGCTTTTTTTTCAGAACCATAAGCCTCTGAGCTTTTCTCATTTTAACATTTGACAGGATTTTTGGGGGCATGTATCTGCTATATGAGCATACTTTTTTCTGCCGTTCATGAAGAGACGGGCAGCAACAATGAGAGTGAGGGTGCAGGATTGAATGAAGGGTGTTGCTCTAGAGGGTGCTGTTCACTGAGGAAATGTGCTTTCCTCCTTGCTGCTCTCGCTAAATCTGATTTTTACTCTCTAGAAACCATCCTATTTGTGTGCAGCTCTTTGATTTGTTGCTACTAGCAGATCAGATTCAACTCTCAAGGGAAAGCGAGACAAATAATATGAAATATAATAAATAAAACAGTTCCTCGAAGGAGAGATTTTACAGTCTCTGAGAGAGTGTGTGGTAATGTGCTGCGAGGCTTCTTCGACATGACATTAGGCCATTGTAATCCCTCCGTGTGTGTGTGTGTGTGTCCTCCTCACCTCCCACTCCACACACTGACACACAAACGCCCGCAGATGTTTACACAAGTTTCACACAGCCAACAATGATGAGCCGTCAGTCAGACCTCCACCGGCAGAACGGAGATGGGGAAGAATGTGTCCGCGGCGGATGGTTACACCTGTGCTGTATGTGGTTTTCCTGCGGCGCTATTGCGAGGGTGTAATCCATGACATCGCCCGTGTTTACGCTTGTGTTTTAGTTACAGGCCCGATGCTCGCATGCTTTGGAGCTTAGATGGGACTTCTGCTTCACTTACTCCTCAGCCTGGCCCCGGGGGCATCCTCCCCAGCCCCGCCACACACAGGCTCATCCCCGACATGTATGGATAAACAAGCACAGTAGCTTTCTACATGTGTCATACATCCTCTATTATTCCCTTTAGTCAAGTTCATAGAGGCTTAAATCAAACTGGAGACTGTGTTCTGTTAAAAGCTGTAAAAGGTAATCCATGCTCAAACTGTTCTAAATTTAGAGCTTGCAAAACCATCTTTTTCTGTTGATCTGGACTTGGATACTAAGATCATTTACGGGGAACATTAAACTGCGGTTGTTTCCTTATGTACTCAGAGTATTTGAGGAGGTCTTTTTTTGTTGTTTTATATGGTTTGTATTTCGTCACGAGTGACGCCGGCTGCACCACTGAGGTCATAAACGGGGAGGAGAAAGTTCCCGTGCCAGCGACTCACTGAACTCACTTTTTATTTTAGCAAATACTCTATATTTAGAGCTCAGCCGCGGCCAAACGTCCGTCCCAAACTCCCTGAATGACACACCTTTCGAGAAGTGACTCTCAACATCTGCTATTTTTATCATAATCTGACTCTTTTCCTCCCTGTTTTTCTTCCTTTCTCTCCCCCCCTCTCTCTTTTTTTCCTGACACTATAAATGATGCAGTCCTGTTTTTCATTTATAAGATTTGTTGGGTGGATTATTATAGAAGGGATCCTAATTCCCGCTAAAGGAAAGGACATGCTTCAGCAGTGTTTATGAAAACCCTGTGCTCTGACGTGAGTAGCAGTGGAGAACCAGTAACAGGTCCTCTCTGCTCACACACCCTCCTTGCACCGCTGCCCAGTGAAAGGTCTGTTGTAATGGTGGCATTTCAACCCTTCAAAGTGAGATGGCCAATTGGATAATGGGCTTTGGTTTGGGGCGCAAACCGAGCCGTGACAGTGCATAAAGTTGCTTCTGCTGACTGAGGCCAAACCTTACATTACGTAAGGTCTAGCCTATTATAAGTACAGTATTGAAGCTTTCTGTATGATGTGACATTGATGAGATCCGCCCGTCGCCCGTCTGTTATTTCTGTCCCTGACCCGTTATTGTCCACCGGCGCTCTGCTCCGCTGTAAAGTGTCCAGCGTTTTGGAACCTGCTCCTGTGGCTTTGAACCATTTTCCATTCCTACCTCATATTACATGCTCTAACACTGTTTTACCTAAATGAACCCAGCTGCACAAATGGAGAGTGAAGAGTTAAGCAGATATAGCAGTGGAATACTATATGCTGTAGTTGGTGTGTGAAGTGACGTTTGTCCTCTTTTCATTTTTTTTTTCCACAGTGAAGGAATCCGAATTCTTGGATTGAGATGTCGACCTTTAATTGCTTCCCAGGGATCTTTTGGTGAGTATATATGTTTCTAAAGACTGCAAATAGACTCAGTGTGCTTCTGGTGTTTCAAGTTCTTTCCTGTAAACATGTCTGTGGCCTTAAAGGGATAGTTCAGGTGTTTTGAAGTGGGGTTATATGAGGTACTTATCCATAGTCAGTGTATGACCTACAGTAGATGACGGTCGGCACGCCCCCAGTTTGGAGAACCAGAAAGGTGTTACCGCACGGAAGCAAAGCAAAGTACTGCTGTGGACGGGGCCGGCGGCACAATGTATTTAGCCGACAGGGAACTGAAGCCGTTATCTATCCTCTTGCCACCAGACTCCATTGAACAAAACAGTCATTTTACCTTGCAGAACATTGGAAGTTTCTGGTCTACCGCTGATCGATCGGTTAGTTTGTTTGTGTTATTGTGTGACTTTGGTTAGTTCGGATTCACTAAAGTCACACAATAGCAGAAGTAAACCAGCAACTTCCATGTTCTGCGAGGTAAAATTACAGTTTTTTTCAATGGAGTCTGGTGGCTTTGTCGAGAGCATAAATTGATAGTTCCCCGTCGGAAAGAACTGTCTGACGACAAGGTAAAGGAGTGATAATATTCTAAATATAGCATACACATAAACTGATATTTTTTTAGGTGGCTAAAATATGTTTTGCTGCCGGCCCCGTCCACAGCAGTACATTGCTTTGCTTCCATGCAGTAACTCCTCATGCAACCCCACTTTAAAACACCTAAACTATCCCTTTAAGCACGTGTCCCTATTGGGCAAGCTTAGTTGTCATAAGGTGAGGTTATATCCTTATTATCTCCAAGCTTTTTTTTTTTTTTTTTGTCCAGTAGCGTTTTACTTTGTGGCTCAGCCAGATGTGCTGAATGTTTTCACTATCTGTAACAAAGCGGACATATGCCAGAGACTTTTAGTGTTACTGTGGTTAAGGCTTATAAAACTGACGCAACTCCTGCTTTAACTGTTGGCACAACCGGCAGCCAAATGTTAATTATTTAGCTTAACGTGAGGAATTTAGACATACTTTACTGGCTGGTATTTGTTGTGGTTTACTTAAGAGATTGTTCTCATCCTCAAAATGGCATTTTAACACAGATCATTTAATTACCCTGCGTTTTAAAGCCACTGTTTTGTGACTGTTTTGTGACTGTGCTGTAGCGTGCGGTACTCAATGTACTTAGCCCCACAGCCCCCCCCTCCTTCCCTACTGGTGCCCCCTATCCCTTACTCCCTCATTCAGCTGGTCCACCCTCTACCAACCAGTGTGTGCCTGTCAGCATGTCACCCCAGGGTGATGCCCCCTCTCTCAGCCCCTTGGGGCCCTTTTGACTCCGCAGCACTCCGTGTTTGCCCAATCATTTGGGAGCCGGATACGGGGATGAATTGTTAACTACAGCAGGTCAGCCTGTGCCCCACAACCCCCCGGCCCCCCCCGACCTGCTGTTGACTCATCTCCATGGCGATGGGGCAGGAATTTGTTTTCTCTCATGCGTCCGCTGCCAACCGGCTCCCCGCCACCCTCCGCCTCCCAACCCCCTCTTCATCCTCGCCGCCTCTGTGCGTCCAATCAAAAGGCAGCTGGAGGGAGTCACATGGTCAGGAAGTGTCGAGGGTGCATCCCACTGAGTGAAGCGGCGCTGTCACTATAGAGCTCTGCTCTGCTGGGAAAGAAGGCCTTAGGGGGGAAATCAATGATTTCCTGACACACAAGCATGCGGACGTTTTTTAAACACAGAGATGCACACGTTTTGAGGAGGCTACGTGCAGACATGTGATTTATAATGTGCAACTTATTATAAAATACAGTATGAGTAATCCGCTTAAATCCTCCTCCTGCAGCCATTGTGATGGCCTTAGTTAAAATAGTTCTCTTTCCATGCTTATAGCGCAGTGATGCAAAGAGACACAGACCTCCTGCATTCCTCTGCTATGATGATTTTGTAATGAAAAATGCTACATGTGGTCCTATCTTTACGCGAACACAGTTTAATTCCCATCATTGTCTCAACGTATCGACAACTCAAGTGTGTACAAGTGTGTGTGTGTGTTTGTGTGTTTGCCTCCACATGAGTTATTAGCTCAGGGCAGGTGAGTGTTTGCCTTCCCGTCTCCCTTTATGAGGTGAGTGTTTGCCCAAGGAATGCACCACGTCCGATTTGTCATTGACTCTTATTGTTCAGCTCATCCAACCGGTGCCTTGAGGTTGAGCTGTGCTGTGCCCCGGCAAGTGAGAAATATGTGCTTTTTCCTCCTTTTTTTTTCTTCTTCTTATTTTCGCTCAGTGTATTTGTTCTTGGATGAAAATGCGACTTGGTGGAAAAGTATTAAGGATGGTAAATGCATTTGGAGTCCAGACCTTCAACGAGCAAATTATTATTAAACATCGTGATCAAGTTGAATGTCACCAATTTCAGAGAATTTACAAGAAAGTTTTTGATGAAAGCCAGAGTTTGAGCCTGGCTTCTGCTCTCCATCTGTAACTACATGGAACGTTCTTGTTTTGGACCCGGGTCAGTTGAGATAGAAAATTACACACAAAGTCGTCACTCTTCAATTATGCATTATGCAAACTGAAGTGAGAGAAAAAAATAAAAAAGGTATGACGTGATTGAGAGGAATTACTTCTAACCAGGCACATCCTGTAGATACATATGAACCCTGATGAGCGAAGTTGGCTCCCTCGCTTTGTGGTAATGAGGACGCCTCGGCGAGCTAATCCCTCCCACTGCACTTGAGTGGTTAACAGAGTCATTACGAATGGCATGTGCAGCTTCTCGTGCTTGTTTACTTCCAGAAAGTCTTTAATATTTAACATCTTATATAGCCAGGTTTTTGTTTGCTTCCACTGTTTGTTTAAGTATGTGGCGGGTATCTGTGTGAAAAAGGTGCATGTAAGTGCTTTTTGGGGAATGTAGAAGTATATTTGTATTTGCGTGCATGTGTGTCTGTGTGTGTTTGTGCGGGCGGCCGTCGTCCTGTGCCACCATCTGGGTGGTCCTCACGGCTGGTTTGATGGTAATCCCCCTGTCCCATAAATCAGTGTCCGGGCTCGGGCCGGGAGCTGATGCTGTGTGACCACTGGAGCGAGGGGGCTCGAGGCACTAAGCCGAGACCCCGGCCGCTGCCCCGGCCCGGCCTGGCCACACGTCAGCTCTCCACACCACCTTTAAAATAACTTGTCACGCGTGGCTGACTTCGGGAAACGGCTTCAGCTCCGAGTGCGTATACGAGCCACCAACAATATAAGCCACACTCATAAACTGTAGCACCAGAAGATAAAGTTTCACGACAGTTTCCTTAGTTATCCGGCCTTTCAAAATTTCTTTATTATGGATATGTTTCTTTTTTTGCAGCTTTCATATATCATTCAATGTATCTACTAATAATACAATTTGTTTGTAGTGACCGGTGGCTTCTGATGGCCCTCCAAAGAGCTGCTCTCAGTTCAAATGTTTCTGTCGGACTGAAAGTGCTAAGATTAAAGCCATATCTTAGTCTTTGTAGGGCCTATAGCTCTCTCTCTCTCTCTGAGAACGAGGAGGGAGGATGAAGGCCCGTTGGAGCTGTCTGGCTTGCATACAGCTCTCCGCTGAGCTTTTATCTAGGGAGATTGGTTGCAGCTCGGTCCAGACCCGGCTCCCGGGGAGTGCACAGTCCTGAGACCTGTGGCATTAATAAAGATAATGCTGTTTGGAATAATAACAGTCAATTCCGCCCCAATAGAGGAGAGAGACAACAGAGTGTAGCGGAATACAAAAGGAGCCAAGATGAAAGGCCCGCGCACCTCTCTGGCTCTCTTCTGGGAACTGATGGAACCGTTATCAACATGCTCGCACACAGACGGAGCTGAGAGGGACCCTACGCCGATTTTGACCCTCGGGTGCCGTGACGCAGAAATGCAATTTGTTCTTTTGTCTGCCAAGATCACAGAGGGAGAGCAGTGACTTGTCTTTCTTTTTATTCTTACTTATTTCCCCCACCCCCCTCCTTTTCATTCTCTCTGTTGCCTTCAGTGAGTGCAATTTAGTTTGATGAGCAGGTGGTCTTTTTTTTTTTTTTTCAATCTCACAGTGCTTTTGGCTCCCACCTCTGGCGTGTGGGGCTTTCAGTTGGAGTCAGTCATGTAGGCCAGGATTAGCAGGGTGGAGGAGAAGGAGGAGGAGGAGGAAGTCCAGTAAGAGTCTTGGTATTGGCGACCTCCGCGCCCTGCAGTCAGAACCATGCAGAGTGCAGATTGAAAGAGTTATTTTGTTGCTAAAGCTCTCAGCCGCACCCCAGATGGCTTTTGTGCGAGCCGGGGACATGTTTGGGGACAGGGTCCTTCAGGCTTGGTGAGTCTCTGGGCTCAGCAGGTAAAGCGCTGCGGGGCCAGACAGACTGAGGAGGCAAAACGTTGCGGTCTCGGCACTTTTCCACCTTGAATCTGAACAGCGGACCGAAACAAAATAGATGGATTAGAGCAAAGATTAAGGCCTCCGAACATCCACCCAAGTTGAGACTTATTGGAGCATCTCATCTGATGTCACATAAGACAAAAGAGCTGGTAGAACAGATGGAGGGGAAACACGCTGCGTCTGCAGTTCTTCTCTTTGCGCACCATTTCCTGGTAGCAGAAAACTGCAGCGACTAAATTACAGCCTGCTTTCACTGCTTCACCTTTGATCTGTTTCATCACACGCTGCTAATTAACCAACCCTGTTACTACTTAAAGGAATTTATGGCCCATTACTTTATCAGTCCAACATTCCTCTGCAATAATCTCCATGGCACCGAGACAAGCAATCAATATTTTTCAATAATGCAATAATGCAGGCCTGCTTTATTTCATGTCTTGACTTCTTGTGTCGTAAAATCCCGTCTGCCCTTGAACTTGAGGACTGATCGAATGTTATCGAGTGATACGGTATAAAAAAAAGTCTGGTTTTGGTGGTCTTTTGGTTTCCCTGGTTTGTAACATAAATTAGTAATATTAGCAAGTTGTGTCAAATTGGAGGGTAAAGGGATAGTTCAGGTGTTTTGAAGTTGTATGAGGTACTTATCCATAGTCAAAATGGTGAAAATGTCCTGTACAATTTCTATCAGGCTTCAAAATTAACTGTTTTGTTTGACGAAGATTCCTGAACCCAAAGATGTTTAATTGAAAATCACATGAACAAAAAAACATAAAAAAAGCAGCATATGATCATATCTAAGAAGCCAATTAATTCAGCTTAATCACTGTTCTAAATCACTGCCCGTGATATATTTAACTGCATGTAATCATATAATAAATTTAACATAATATAATAAAACATTTATTTTTAAAGAATGAGTGGCCCTCTGATGTGTATTTTCCTAAAACAAGAGATTTGCACATTTACTCTGCATAAACAACATGTGATCTCTATATGTTAGGACTGCCCCATCCTAATCGATTAGTTGACTAATCGGCTGTTTTGGTCTTCGTCGAGCAAGATTTCTTTTGTCGATTAGTCATTTTTTATGCTTTTTCATGCTGAATGACTTATTTCCAAGAAACTTCTGAGCACATCTCTGGTAAACACAAGATTTAAAGTAGTGCTTTTGTGTGATTCTTTGTGAAGGAACTCAGTTTATCTGTCGATTAAATCAACAAAATTGTATGAGTGTTAGTCGACTAAGAACTTCCTCGGTCGAACACAGCCCTAAACTATATGTACTGACAACTGTATGCTGGCTAACTCGGCCTCAGTGTCGAACTGAAAACGCCGTTAGAAGTGGTTGGATGTGTGTCAGTCATGGGAGATTGGTTAGGGCAAATCAAATGGTCACCCCACAGATTATAACAAGAAGGCAATGTCATGGTGAATAATGTAGTGGTAACAAAATGGCCATTTTGGTCTGAATATGAAGCTGAGGTCTCTGAGGTCTGAGCTCTAAATCAAAGTGGGAGGAGTGATCGGTTGGACTCCTCTGTTCGCCATACTGGGTTTGTCCCCGGAGTGTTTGCATCTACTCGCACTGATAAACAGCTGGGATTGGATCCAGACCCTGCTGGGTTAGCTGCAGCCCGGGGCTGTTAACCACACAGACCGGGAATGTTAGTCATTTGTTTATTATTGGTGATATTTGCCCGCTCCTAATCCCTGGCTGGATTAGCCTTGATGTGTTCCTCATCCCACCTTTTTCCACCGTTGCAGTCCCTGGCATTTACATAGGGAGTTTTGCGTGTTGTGCATGGACAATACACACACACACACACACACACGTGTGCATGTGGCGGCGTGCTTCTAGGCATGTGCGTCGATGCATGAATGTGTGTATGAGTGTGTGTGTGTGCCGTTTAACATGTGTCGCTGAAGGATGTTTGTAATCAAGGGAGTTTGACAGATATCCCCTCTAACTCCATCCCATGTAATGCTGTGATCAGTGTCAATAGGAAAACTGTGGCTGCTATTTTATCCCGTGCCAGGGCATCTTGCTCTGTGGCCGTGCTCGCGGCCGGAGGCGTGTTCAGATCTAAAAATCCAGGGCTCCAGAAAGTGTTTTTTGACATTTATTTTTCTTCAAACGGAAATGCACAAAAAATCCCTGTAGGAACTAATTTATCAAAGACGCTGAATGTCAGCGTGGCGTCATTGGAAATGGGAAATCGCTGATGTCATGAAGGAGGAGAAAGTGGTCAGAGAGCTGGTTACGTGTCTGTCCCGTGTGTTGTGAAACTATTGGCCGGGAGTCACCTGGATCAGAGAGGGAACAGGCTTTACTGAGCAGACCTAACTTGCTCAGTCTGACCTTTAAAGAGCTGATCCCTAACACTACATAAATCTGTTTCCAGTTTCAAAACACGACCACGCACATGCACATTAACATGCCGTGCTCTTTCTCCCACAATGTTTTTGTGGGCGAGGAAGTCCTGCAAATCTGCACCAACACTGTAGGTCCGACATAAAAACCCTGCTGGGAAGAAGATACGCCGATGCATGACTGACAGACACATTCATGACATAGACATGTAATTATCTGTGTTTATGTGTGTGGGCGTTGAGGCCAAGAGGTTAAGAATGACACTTCATAACTTGTAGGAATACTTGACTTAAACTTGTCTGGGTGACAATCACATCTCACTGTAGATGGAGTAAAGTGTACTAGAGGTGATTTGGCGCAAAGCAGGCTCAAGTTTCAAGTCATTTAGGACACATCCAAGGAGAGTCACGAGTCTCTGTAAGCATTTTACAAGTTAAGAAGGGAGAGAGTGGAGATTCCTGGCAGATAGCTCCCATCCTTTCTTCAGCTTTGAGCTCTTGAGCTCCGGGAGGTGCTATAGAGTCCCTCTGGTACCTAAAAATGTATTTAAGAAGTCCTTCATCCCACATGCCTTCAATATTCTTAACTCAACAAAGTGACTGAGAAGATTTACACACATGGCCTTGTCTATGTGTTTGTATTAGTAACTGCTTGTCTGCTTTTATGTCGTCATTTCTTGTGTTTGGTGAGCTCAAGAGAAATTTCCACTGTTGTGGACAATAAACACCAACCCATGGTGATAGTTTTACATAGCTAAGAAGAATGTGTCATTTCATATGCCCAATAGTTAAAGGGTAACTTAGGTATTTTTTCAACCTGGACCCTTTTTTCGCATGTTTTTGTGTCTAAGTGACACTTTTTTTTAAATTGGTTCAGTATTGAGGGAGAACGCTTTAACCGGCAGCCGAGAAACAAGCTGTGAGGGCAAGTGAGCAGCATCAATATAACGTTACGTGCTTGTTTTGCCCCTGACAGGCTCAGATTGTTATTATAAGTGTCTGACAACATTATGGAAAGGACCCTACAGAGAAAGGTTTTAATTACCTATCGCTTGATTCGGTCTGGTTCTTATCATGTCCAAGTCCTGCTCGAGGAGAAGTCTTGTGAAATCTGATTATCCGTATACTCTGGCTCAAATAAATACAGACGGCCATCGGATTCAAAGACCTCATCCACATTGTTGTGAAATCATCTAAATATTCAGTCATGACACTGAAAATCTTTTAGATAACACTAAGCTACGCTTTCTGTACTCCAACACAACAAACTTGCCAGATTTCAGAACGAGGCTTCTCCTCGAACAAGACTCTTTCCATAATATCAGACACTTCTAATAACAATCGGAGCCTGTCATGGCAAAAACAAGCACTTTTAGTGGACGTAAATGACGCTGCCAGCTTGCCCCAATAGCACCATATTGCAGCCCGTGAGCAGCTGCCATCTGCAGCACTCTCCCTCAATACTGGATCAGTTAGACACAAAAACATTGGAAAATAGGGTCCATGTTTAAAAATACAGAAGTTACCCTTTAAATATTCAAAGTGTGTAGGTATGCAAGGCCTACAGAACACTGTCTTGTGTTTTTTTGTGTGTTTTTTATCAGACTCGAGCCAAGTCTATAGGCAGTCAGGTTTTAGAGAAGTTAAGTCACAACTTTTATGACTTGGGTCCGATTTTTTAATTGAACCAAGCTCAGTAAACCCCTCGAAACAGCGTCCGACCCTCCCTCTACATCCTTTGTTACCCGTTGCACAGAAAGTGTTTTTACTCGCTGCACATGGAATTCGTCCAGCTGAAGCGGTCACAGCTGAGCTTCATGGGGTGTTGGTTAATTGGCAGGTTTTTGGATAAGTGCAGTTATGCTCCACTATGCATATCTTCCTCAATGTCCCTTGCACTATTTGCCTTTTTTAAAGTGTCCTTTAATTGGCTGCACAGTCAGTCACAGTCTCCTGCCTTAACTGTCCCCTGTGGTACCTGAATGTGGCCTATTTGACCCTGACCCCCTGGGGTGAAAACCTCATATTTGGCAGCCAAAAGCAATGACCATTAACCTGTTTTTCTCCTGCTTTTGTTTCTCTCTTTTTTTCTCTCCACCTCAGTTTCTGTCTTTAATATGAGTTTTGAAGGTGATCTCTTTTTCATATCGGGCCTCTGAAAAGCAAAATCCGCTCGGTTTCAACACCTCTTCATAATCCCTACCTTGCCTGTGTTTGTGCGAGTGTCTGCCAGCCTCAGTCAGGCAGCTCTGTCAACATGGTAGCATGTCTGCCTCCGCAGCCCCAAAGAAAGGCCTCATATTTGGGCTCTAGAGGACCCGGAGTAGTCCGTCTGATAGATCTGGCCACGGTTTCTCCCTACAACACCAGCCACTTCCAACTGGGCTGCATCAGCAGTAGTGAAAGACCTGAGAGCACTGTGATCCCACCATGGGGTGTATGGCTGTGGCTCCGGCTGCACTGCACTTTAATCCCCTTCCCTTTTAACCACAATGGGAAACATGTGCTTACTCTGTGTAGGGTACAGGCCCACCATGGGAGAGGCTGTTTACTTTCACTCTAAAACTAACATTTCACAGCTCCCGTGACCACTACCTCTGCTGGGTTAAGAAGGTGATAGAAGATCATTTTAGTTTGTTCCATCAATGTTGCTGCTGATTAGAAGCGTCTCCTCACTTCTCACCTTGTAAAACTTGACACACAAATTTGTTTTTTTTCCACCGTATGTTCACCGAGGGAGGAGGGTTGAGCTGTCTAATTTGTCTTATTAAAGAGCCGCTTGGTGTAACTTTATTATCCTGTTAAATTTCCATTCCAAAAGTGAGTTTTGGGTCAGCGTATGACGCCGATGGTTGCACCTCCTGGGTGAGAGAATTAAAGCAAAACTGGGAACTGTGCTTGTCAAAACTATACCCTAAACCAACATAATCCACCATGGAGGATTTTTCCAGATGTGGAGAGTCTCATCTCATCGCTTTATATTTTCAACAGCCAGAACAGAAGTCTAAGGTCGCGGTCCTCGTCCCTAAAGTTGTGTTATATTTCCAGTTGTTTGTGTGCAGACAGGGAGCTACAACAGAGAGATGCTGTGGTGTAAAACAGCAACTAGTGGACATATGCTAACCCGGAGGACAGGAAATGCACTCCAGATGAAGATACTAGATCGTGGTTTATTTTTACCGGTGTGTGTGTGTGTGTGTTGTCAGGAATGTGTGCTTTAGGACTGACCATATGTCTCTCGAGTTACATCACAGCATTTCCGGTTACTTAATAGGCCATCCAGATTTATCAAGTCATTTTTTCATTTGCATATTTTATTTATAAAGACTTTTTACAATACAAAAAACAAAAGCAGACAAATAGACATGACAGAATTGAACAAAATAAAACAAACAAACTGCCAGCTCACAGAAAAAGTGAAGATGTGCATGTCAATCCATACGACGAATGAAATGTCCACAAGTGGATTGAGGATCAGAAAGAGTCCATGGAACTAAGACCAAGTGAGGTCGCGGAAGGCCAGAAAACTGAAATCCTGGTGGATCAAAGCACAATGCAATACAGTATAGTACAGTGCGAGATTTGTCAGGTATTTAATACTCTTATCAACATGGGAGTGTTCAAATATGCTGCTTTATGCAATAGTATGTATATATTTATTATTGGAAATCAATTAACAACACAAAACAATGACAACTATTGTCCAGAAACCCTCACAGGTACTGCATTTAGCATAAAAAATATGCTCAAATCATAACATGGAAAACTGCAGCCCAACAGGCCCATTTTCATTCACATATCTTGTAGTAAGAGGGCAAGGGACCCCTTTAAAAAAATGGCCATGACAGTTTTTCCTCGCCAAAGTTTGGAGCGTTATTTAAGCTCCTTCGCGACACGCTAGTATGACACGGTTGGTACCAATGGATTCCTTAGGCTTTCAAATTTCCTAGAATGCCAGTATCTTCACTTTAGGTTTAACACTGAGCCCGCTACAACCTCAAAAATTGCAAGTCGCGTTAATGCGTTAAAGAAATTATTGGCCTTAAAAATAATTTGCGTTATTATCGTGTTAGTAGTTAGTTTAAGATGCTGTAACCAGCAAATGCTACTGGTTTTCACTCATTTCAGTACAGTTTAAATCAACTTCCAGAGACTTGAACCAACCTGCTTGTCTTGTTATTGCCGTCGTCACATGGTACTGCAGCTGTACAGCCTACAGACTCAGGATTTGACTTAGCAGCTGCCAGCGTTGCATTCAATCGCTTAAACACATCTGGTCATTTTTTTAGCCTTAGAAAGTTGTTGTTTTGTAACCACTTTTCAAACCTCAGATGCCCTTGAAGGCACCGAAAAGGACTTTGCACACAACAATGTAACTTTGACAAAAAATGTTGAAAAGATTACGTTGATGAATTACTCTGTCAAGCATGTTGCAAGTCACGCTGTTAGTTGTGTTTCTGTTCTGAAATTAATGGAAAAAACAATCGCTGCCTGGGATGTTCCAAATCTAAAAACTTGGTTTGCTTTGATTTGATGTTAAGTAGACACATATTTGTATTTGTTTGGCCAAAATAACCAGTACAAGAATTAATTGTACACAGTTGCTGTAGAAGTGACACCTCATCCATTTACATTGAGTCCAATCTGAAGCTCTGGTGGCCAATTCCCCACTCCACTGCATGACTGAATGAGATGGTGGCCTCCACAGGTGTGGCAGGTGATCTGAGGGATGAGTGAGCTCTTCCTGGTGTAACAGTAGCCCCAGCCGGCTCCCCCTGTATGCCCTGCCCCAATCTGCCCTTTCCTGTCACCTTATCTGAGCCTCCAGTGCAATCGAACCCAGGGCGCGGCCCCCTCTCCTCCTCCGTTCCCCCTCGCTGCCGGTCTCCATCGCTAAACTTCTCAGATGTCTGATGTGCAGAGAGAATCGACCCGCTTGAGTTGAACTTGACAGAGTCCTGACACCCCATTGTAGGCACAACTGTCTCAGCTTCCTGCCACCCACAGCTTCCCACCCTCTGACCTCCACGGCACCAAGGGCAACAGGATCACAGACAATGAGCCACACAGCTGATCTGTTTAGGATGTTATGATGAACGCCGAGACCGCGGTGATTGATTTTCCAGACTCGATAGAGAAGTTTCCTTTAAAAAGTTGCGAAGACAAATGAGGTTTGGTTGTTGGTCGGGGCCAGAGGGACATGCTGATGTAGTTGAAGGGCTTTCTGATTAGCAGAGTGGAGACTTAATGTAGATCCTGTAGGGACAGAGACTTGTACTTCCTCCAACTGTCTGGCTTTAATTAAGCCGACCAGTCCACCAAGCAGCCAGCCAACCAGCTTCTTTTACATCGTGACTTAGACCAAAAGACTCGGATAGTTGCAAATCTAATCACTGGAGCTGAAATGTGCAGAGACGTCAAAAGTGTTCAGCAAACGGTATGAAAATAGTTGCATGCTCACCATGTTTTATCACTCTTACTGTGCTTATTCAATCATTCATGTACTTATTTATCTGCTAACTCAATTGTATTAAAAAAATCCTATAAAATCAACCACCTGGGAAAATTTGACACTAATTCAAGCAGAATAAACTAGTGTGATTTTCAGCGCTCGGTAACCTAAATAGGACTTGAATCATTTGCGAATCATCTATCATTTGCATTCCTGCCAAACACACTATAAACATGTTTCCACATGTGCTCATTCCACAGCGGAGCTGCCAAACAGCAGTCGAGCGTCCGCTGAAAGGAGGCTTATCGCAGCCTTCTATGATTTTCCTTGACAATGAAATTGTTTTGTTTTGTTCTTATTGGAGTGAATCTGCTGCCTTAGCTACACTCGTTTTACTCCATATGTGCTGTACTGTATCCTGTAAGTTTATATGCACATTTTGAGCCACTATATCCAGCCCTGTCTGATACTTTGCGTAAACTCACAAAGACGAGAAGGTTTGTGGGACAGAATCTGATTAAGCCGTGTGTGTGTGTGTGTGTGTTCGTGTGTGTGTGTTGCGCGGACCTGAGCCCCAAGCTTTGAATGTGTGTGTGGACTTGCAGACCTCAGCTCGGAGATGTAATCTGATTTGCAGAACGGGTCGTTTCACATGACTGGTTTAAAGGACCACTGGCGCAAGGTTGTGCCAGTGTCCCTAACTGGTGTGTGTGCGTGTGTGTGGGTGTGTGTGTGTGTGTGTGCGTGTGTGTGTGTGCGTGTGTGTTTTTGTGTGTGTGTGTGTGTGTACACCTCCAAGTATTTATTTGCCTTCACAGATTGCGCTGCAGAAATGTGAGTTTGTTAGTGCAGGCTCCTAAACAGTAGAAAATAGAAAGGTGTTGAAGTTTTCTGTGCGGTTGAACAAACCACAATGCTGCGTTTATTCTGTTGTTCTTGGTTTTAAATGAGATTTATTTTGGGGGGGAAAAAGAGGTTACATGAAAGTAAGGCCACTGCTAATTAACAGTCGATTACACATCTGGAAAAAAGCACAGCTCTGCTTTAGCCTCTGATGCGGGTTTTGTTTTGTTTTGTTTACACATCGCCTATAATCAGAGCTTTATTTTGAACTAATGGACCATCAGAAATTATATCAAATAATTGAAATCATCCTATAGCCTCAGCCCTCTTTTAGAGGACTGCTGGGATCAAATCCCCTGAAAGCTTTGCCTCTGAATCCTCTCTCTTTTTTAACATTGTTTGTTGATGGTTTTTTTCGGGGTGGAGATTCTCTGCTGGACGTGGTCCATCATGTGATTTTCATTGGAGACTGGCCGGAGGAGACGACCACAGTTAAAGCAAGCGAGCGTGTGTTTGTGTGTCATCTGGCCTCGTTAATAAATGCAGGTTGTTTTCCATCTGGGGGTCATCAGTTGTGGTCATCACATCACAGCCCCTAGGAGGTGACGTTTGCGGCCGCGTGCGTGCTCGTCGGTGTGTCCGTGTTGATGCGCAGAACATGTGAGTTTCTGAGAGGTTCCGAGTGTGTGCTCGGTGTTTGTGTTTTCTCTCCTGGGTGCGGAGAGCTCATAAGCAGCAGGACGATGCAGCGGGCAGGAAGCTCTGATCCCATCAGGCGTGTCAGCAGGGGCAGTTTTTCATAAGGCAGTAATCTCACCACACAAAGGGGTGTCCAATATTAGAGAGAATAGAGAGCCCCATACCCCTGAGCTAATCAAGACCTGACCAACCCTTCTCCTGGCTCGCCAACCCTCTAAACATTACCTCATCTGAAGGCTTAGCCTAGCCACATGCTGCTCCGGCCTGCTGGTCTACATGATAACTCACTTAGCTCAGTACGATAGCTAGAGAAGAAGAAAAAAACGGAAATATAAGAAGGGATATAAAAGAAATGGGACCAGCACAACTACCTATGGTGCCTGGTGCCAGGGAAAGGTATTTTAAAAGGGAGAGGAAAGAAAGAATCATTTTACCATGTCCTCCAGAAACTCTGGGAAGCAATTTGCCGGTATTCAGTTTCTCTCCCCGCCGTCCTGTTATTGCTGTTTTCCCCCTCAACTCTTGGAGCCTTCAACCTGAAAGGAGGTTCTTAAGTTCGGGCTTTGTGTCACTTGGAAACAGTGCATTTGTTGCCAAGGTAACAGGTCTGGGACAGTGAAACTCAGAAGCAGAGAGCACCTTTGTCCGTGAGTGGATGAAGAGGGACCGGAGCTGTCAGCGGTCCAGAGAGCACAGCTTTGGTCTTAAACACGTCTGTGTATGAAGAAACCTGAAGTTTCTTGATCCAGTATCTACCTGAACCTGTTAACCTTATGAAATACAACCAGCACACACCACGTCATTTAAAATGGTACGATGGAAAAGCCACTTTGACCGCCTCCCTACTCCTGACCTGCCAGCTACTGCAGAGTTCCACTGAAACCTTAGATCACCCCACTCTGTTTTATGTAAATCTACGTCGCATCCAGGTTCGGCTCTTTAAATGTTCTGGAGAAGGTCTTAAGTCATGTGGTCATTAGAAAACCAGGTCTGGTTGACCAAGAGCTTTAAAGAAGGTAGTCAGGGCAGTTGAGTGATAACCTAAGCCTGAATAACAAAGGCCTTTTCCTAGATATTGATGATGGAGCGACAAACATGTTTGTCACTTTTTGCAGTTATTGTACACGGCACGGATCATGATTATGTAACTTTGAAAAAAAATAGGCCTTACAGTATGTCTATATGCCAGCAGCTGGTCTTCTATACCAGTAGTTCCCAGCCTTCTGTCCCATTAAAGAGGACCTATTTTGCTTATTTTCAGCTTCATACTTGTAATTTTGGTTTCTACTAAAACATGTTTACACGTTTTAATGTTCCAAAAAATGCTTTATTTTTCTCATACCGGCTGTGCTGCAGCAGCTCTTTTCACCCTTCGTCTGAAACGCTCTGTTTGAGCTCCTGGCCCCGCCCCCTCCGAAAAGCCCAGTCTGCTCTAATTGGTCAGCTGGCCCACTCTGTTGTGATTGGTCAACCGAACCAAACTCTTCGGACTCCGCTCCAGCTCTGCTCTAACTAGCTTTGTTTGACGGCGTGCTAAACTAGCCGTTAGGCAGGTATTATGCAAATGTGTTACTTGGTGACATCACCACGTTACGGAAGAAAAGGTGGGACTTCAAGCGAGGCGTTTCAGGCAGTTCAGGACCAGTGTTACTGTGGGGGAAAGTAACTCCCTTTGGTGTGGACTTTGCAGACCTTTTACGTGCACAAAAAACTATAACACACTAAAGGAAAGGGAAAAAGCACAATAGGTCCTCTTTAAACTGAAGCACTGTGTATATGTGGCCCATCATCACTGGTTGCGTTGAATAAGAGTGATTTTTCATCCTGTTTTATATGACTAATGTTTAGAGGCACGGAGAGGTAAAATTCTCCAGCACAATTAGAGAAATGTCAGACAAAATCTCGTGTAGCATACATGTTTTTTTTCCCATTTTCCTATCCCGTTAATCATCTCATCATTCCTCAACTGAAAGGTTGGAAGCGACTGCACCGTAACCTCATCATACCTGTGAAAACAGAGGAAGGAACTGATTGCTCTCTCATTGTACTGTAGAAAAATAAATATTTGTCGGAGCACGTTTGGGCAGAGCTGAACTAAATTACATCTGATTTCTCAGGGTTTTTTGTCGACTTGTATGTTTATTCTTCAATGAGTTCCTCTCTGAATCATTTTATGCTTTATCTCTTTCAGATGATCTCAGGTGAGCGCCGAGAAGAGGCTGAGTAATGGAAACATGACCTCAAGAGATTCAACAGGTAGGGATGACTCTGTTTTTTTTTCTTGTTTGATCCTCATTCAAGTGGAATATATGATCGCACACGGTGCCGCCTTATTATGAGCTGACAGTTGCTATAAACAACCAGAGTATGGTACATCCACTGATCAAACAAAGGTAGCAGTAATTCACATGTATGTGAGACAAGATCAGGGTGGTGGCACTGGCTTCTTGCTTCTTTTTTTTTTTTTTTATTGTGTAACTCAAGTCATGACAGCACGGCAAAGAATGCAGTGGCACAGAGATATCACTTCAAACACGGCGTCTCTCAGGAGCCTCAGATCCTTTCAGTGGAACTGAATGAAGATATGCTTTGATGGCCCACCACAGAGTCGGTGGCCTTCAAAGAAACCTGTTGATGGGCTTGTGCGGGGCAGCCAGCGGGCTGAATGAGCGGTACTGTATACGTGCGCCTCTCCGGGTAACCGTGGGTGTTCTCAATGGAGGTCGAACATGCTTGACCCCAACATGAGTAGTCTTTTTCTGTAGATTTTAGGCTTTTTTTCCCCTCCTGCTACCAGGTTCTGTGGGTAAATGAAGGGGAACTGTGTGTGTGTGGATGGCCCGGTGCCAGCAGACAGGTACAGTAGATGTGCTGATGAGGGAGGCCGATAGGGGCCGGCCTCAGTGGCAGGCCCCAGGCACAGACAGGCGTACACGGGCAGGCAGAGACTCCGAGGCAGGTTGGGACCTGGTCCTGTATGCTGATGCTGCACTACTGGCTCTTCTCCAAGGTGAGGCATAGGAGAGAAACGTGGGAAGGGAAAAACCAGAACAGAGGGCACATGGAGCGATAGAGAAAATCAGGTGAAAGGATGATTGTTGAGCCAAAAAGATGAGGGTAGATAATAACAGAGAGTGTTAACAAAAAGCAATAGAATGGCTTTAGGTTTAGGGGAAGCAAAGCTGGAGGGAGATGATGATGATGTGTGAGGCCCCGGGGGGAAAATGAAGAAAGAGCTAAGCGAATGAGGCCTCGTCCTGTACGCATGGTGGAACGTGACTCCTCGCAGGTAAACCAGCTCAGAGGTGCAGACAGGCAGAAAGAAGATGAGAAACTCTGATGGATGACTACGTTCCTTCTGACACGTCTGTTCCATCCCCAGGCAAAGAACAGGTCCCGCCACTTTGGCTGAGTGGATGAGTGTGCAGGGGCAGACAACGACGACGTAATGTCATTTCGAGGGAGGTTTGTAAGCACAGGTAAAGCAGACTGCGGGTTGTCGAGAGGCCACCTACCTGCATTACCTCACCTCTGACGTTGTTGTGAAAAAAAAAGCAGATGTTGTGCACTGATCAACGCTGCGCCCATAAGATAACAACATCCAACTGTTGTTCCGGATATAAAACAACTTTCAGTAACACTTCATTTTACAGCTCCGCAAATTTCATAGTAGATAGGTGATAATTAGCAAGTAACTTAAGGGAAATGTTTTTGGAATTACTGACAAATTACCCCAATATTTACCTCCAAAAAAATACTTTATTATAAACATTATTTAATAATTATATTCAGCTATTTCCCAATAGCTGGTAATTTATTTAATACATTTCCAGGAAAAGAATACAAAGTTAATTGATATACTTTATTTCCATGTCTGCTGATAAATAGATAATAATTAGCAAATAACTTCTTTAAAATTTCTCCAAAAACTCCCTGAATCATGATAATAGCTACCAGGTTACATTTGTGTCGACAATAAGTCACACAATGGTGAGATTTGTGCCTGATCAGAAGTGTCTTCTATTAGTTTTGGCTTTCCACTTCCGATGAAGAGCAGCGCACAGCCGCTTCCCAAGCTTAAGGGCCCTATTTTAACCATTAGATGCTATTTCAGTATATAATCATTAAATAATGTTTATAATAAAGTAATTTTCGATACATTTTGAGGGAAATATTGGGGTAATTCAGTCAGTAATTCCAAAGAAATTTCAAATACTTACTCGCTAATTATCACCTAATTGCCATGTAAAATTAATTACCAATGTAATAATTAATTTTAAGTGCAATTTTCTCTTTTTCTCCGTCAGCTGTTCACACTTCTATTCTTAATAAAAGTGATATTTTATTTCAATGCGTTCTCATCCCAACTTGTCAGATACTGACGCTTCATCAGAACCCTCGGCGTCACTCTTTTTGGGCGCAGTAAACACGCGCTTAAAGTTGTGAAGTAAACAAAAGCACATGCTTAGGTTCAGGTAATAAAACCACTATAGTTAAGTTTAGGAAAAACATAATTGGGCTTAAAAACTACTACGTTTGTACAGTGAAGGTCGAGGCAGATGGCCGCCCACCCAGAGCCGGGTTCTGCCCAAGGTTTCTACCCGCTAATGGGGAGTTTTTCCTTGCCATTGTCGCATAATAATGTATGCTCATGGGATCTCTTGTTGGGTCTGTAAACTATAGAGTACGGTCTAGACCTGCTCTATATGAAGAGCGTCTCAAGTTAAAAAGAACGAACAGCTGACGGTAACGTGACATGAGACACAAACAGCGGTCTACTGGATGAACGCCTTGTGTTTGTTGGACCCATCCACCTCCACTCCCACCCACCGGTGTACCTTTTTTTTTTGCTCACAAAGTTAAATCACCACTCTCCCGGCGCACTTTCCCATCGCGTTTAATATTGACGCAGATGGGTTTACATTACAGTTAATGGAAAGCTCGATGCATCTCAAACCGGAAACCTTGAGCATCAGTACTGAACGCAGACGGTCGTGACAAAGTGTCTGTGTTTGACGCCCTGGGAATGAGAATAGGCTGTTTATTTCATCGAAATGACACATTTGTTCCAAATCAGGACCTTTCAGGCCTGAAGTGATACTAAGTTTGACATCTTAATTCTGGTATTTGACTGCAAAGCGGCTTTCCTCCAGCTGCAACGTGAAAAGGCTCAGTGATTCGTATCCACACTGCTGGAAGCAAAAGACTTTGCCACCACTCATAATGTGATAATTTCAGCTCTTCATCTGCAACTTCTTCTTTGTGCCAGTTTGAATCCTCAAGCCCTTTTTTTGTGTGGAAAGTTTGTGAAAGCAGCCAGATCTGCTTAAGGCATCAGCGTGTTGATCGATTCTGGATGTTTTATGAATCTCTGGTTGTTTTTAGTAACTTCACTTAACAGTTTAACATTTAAAAAAAAAAAAGGAAATGTTGCCAGAAAAGATTAAAACCTCTAATTTTCTTTAGTATGAGAAACATGTGTCAAGCTTCAAGTGGTTGTTGGCCTCAGTCCATCATTAGTTTCTGTATTATGTTTCTAGGATCACACTAAATCCTGGTTTGGACCGCGGACCAGCATCCCCTGCAGCAGATGTTTGCTCCTGGCATGGCTGCGAACAGCGTGAGCTCCACCGCTGACGATCCAAAGCGCCAGCAGCTTGGACTTGGGAGAAGCTGTGACATAAACTCAGCGGGACAGCGGAGTGTATTCCGCTGCTCAGACATTATGGAACAGATCAGTCAACACCGTTTGGAGAGGCGCTCGATAGGAAAGTCCGTGAATGCGCGTTTAGCGTAGTCGCCACAATGGATCTACACATTGTTTGACTTTTTCTAAATTGAACCTGGATTAATATTTTCCCGTATATACATCTGCTTTTGATATCCACTGTTTATTCACGCTGTTGCTCATACACCGCAGTTGTGACATTATACTGTGTTATTCTGGATACAGTATCAACAAGCGCTGGAGCTGTAAACGGAAAATAATCAGATGTTATTTTCATTTTTAGGCCTATTTTTACAGACTGAAGGCAGCGCTTGCACCAATGCAGTGAAAGTGTATCTTGTGAAGAGCACAGGAAATATTTCCTAGAATAATATAATAATAAATTATGATGAAGACATAATCTGACATCTTCTAATTGCGATCACAAAGAAGCCATTTAATCAAGGTGCAACTATTGACATATCATTCTGACACATTGGCAGCTTTTGCTATTATGTATTATTAATCTTGTCAGTCTGTTTGTTCTGAGAATGATTTATATGTCCCTAACTTGTGTTGTGTGTGGGAAACCCAATTAAAAGCAATAAAAAAAAGTGTATCCAAGCTACTGCCTGTTTGTTTTGTTTTCGCAGCTGCAGAACTGTGAGATTAATAACCGATAAAATGCAGACATCCACGATGTTCGTTATGTGTGTATTAGTCATTCTGGCTTCAGTACTAGTCAGGCCAGTATGTGCTACTAGGAGGATTAATGTATCACTCTTTTCTTGTTTTCACTCTCCTGCACAGGCGAATGAGAAGCAGAGTGAAAGTGAAGGTTAAAGTGAAAATGGAAAAGCGTGACATTTAAATGTTGAACCATTATTGGAAATCACAGGGTTTTACTTGACTAATACCAGTGTGAATAATAGGTCATTTCTGAAGTGGTATAAAAAGAAATTTACTGCACAAAACAATCATTTACTTTAATCCCAAAGTCCTTTTCTACATGACATCATGGAAAATGTGTTTATTTTACTGCTGAGTTTAGTTTCTGTAAACCTCGTATGTATGCATGTTGACGGAGAAGTGCTTAATGTCACAGTGCGGGTCACAGTCGAGGTCGACTATATGACTGAAACTGCAGGGAGTTTTCGCCATTTTGTGGAAGAAAATCCCCAAAAAGACATTCCAGCGTACACTACAAACATTTATTGTTTTCTATAAGTTTAAGTGAGTTCAACGATTCAGCAGTGACTTCCCATTCAACTGTCTTTCACTGTCAATTTCAGCTGTGATTCAATAAGGTTTTGCTCAGGAAGGGGGGAGCTATGCGGGCCCTGCGGGGGATGGGACGTGGGTTTCGGGGAGCTCGAGGGAGCTTGAGGGAGCGGAGTTGCTAAGGGGGTAATTATTCCTCAAGGGGTTGCTTATTGTTGTCTTTCTCTGAGCGATAAAACAAAGCAGACTCAGGCTTTGCTCAGGCTTTTATTCTGGCGCTTGACAATGTCCTGACAAGTTGTTCAAAGCGTCATAGGGATCATATTAAGAATCAAATTTGCGGGGGTACGGGGGTCATCTCCATCGGTAAAAAGAAAAAGGAGGTGCGAAGACCCCAGCGCTGATGTTTTTGGAAGTTGAGCTTCATGACATCTTTATGGCCCTGCTTATGGTCAACAACATTAGCATGTCCACAATGGACTTCCCTACTTGCTTGCCTCCCCCTCTTTTATTTTCCTCCCCCCCGCCCCCCGCTTTTTCTCACACACATACACAGCTCAGGGGAAAAATGACCTCTCTGCAGCTCTCAATTCACTGCACTTCTATAGCCCTGAATGGACCGGCTCAACAAAAGGTGACATAATTTTCTCAGGGTTTGATTGGCCCCCTCCGTGCCACAGGATGACATCATGTAACCCCCCCCTCCTCCACCCCAACACATCACAACCTACCCTCCCCTCCATGTTCTGGGATGCTGGGTTCCCAAGACAACAGAGGCTGTGGGGCAGGACTTGGCAGTATGTTGCGGCTCGGCCTTCCATAATGAGCTCAGGCGGCGTTGCTCTTGTGTTTGCGGTAAACAGTCTTGGTGGAAATGATAGAGGGAGACGGGGAAAAAAGGGGAGGGATGAGTCTTGGATGTAATTCGCTCTTCATTCCACCTCTCCTCTCTATATGGGGAGCGTTGATGTAACTTTCTGCAATAAGGCGTGCATTCCAGCGAGAAGTGTCAAGCCACAAACTTTTAACGTCAAGCGCGAGCTTTGTGTCGGCCGCCCGAACTCTCGTACTTGAAGCTCCGCCAAGTTTTGGTGCGAGTTTCATTGTGTCTCACTTTCTCTCTCATGAGGTTCAAGGAGGGAGTGTGTTTGTGGGATGGAAGAAGGGGGGCATTTGAAGAGGGATGTGGGCTCATGCACAGCCCACAAGCAGTGATTAGTTTTCTTTAATTAATGAAGACGAGGATTCACGCCTGCTCTACTCAGATTTTTTTTAATTAAATTTGAAAATTAGAAATCAAATAAAAAGGATGTATGACATGTTTTCACAGAACTCTTTTTTTCCCCTCTTTCTCTACGCACCCAGAATATGAAAAAGGGCAGTGATCGGGGTGTTCCTCCATTCGTCTGTCTGACGTCAAGTAACAAACCCTGGATTCTCCCACAGTATCAGAGCCAGAATAGCTGTTATTGGCTGCCTGTAGTAGCTCGGCTCGGTACAACCTGTGACCCTGACTAATAAATGCCACTTTTTACGCTGGTGTGCATCCAGGACCATTACAGGCCCAGCACACCAGAGTATCACACACATACAAATGGCCGTTTCCCCTTGGAATTGTCGTTAATGAGGATAATTTGAAGTGAGGTTGACATGCGGCCCGGAGCCAAACCTTGTTGGTTCCCAAACACTCCTGCAGCATAGACGCCTCATAAGCACACTCCAAACCATTTCCTCAAATTGGAGCTGCATCCCAAGAAAAAAATGACACAATTACTACTTGGTCTTGGAGAATGTCCACATTTCATGTTACACATTGCATTAAAGAGTCATTTGTGACGCACGGTAGTGCTGCTACATACTGGTTTTAATGGAAACATTTTTTTTGCTCTTCCCATACAGCTTTCTGTCTTTATCTTGTCCATCACGCCAAGTCTCTTAGCCACTTTAAAGTGCACCTCTTTACAGCTTTCATGCTTTCCCTTTCTTGCCGTTCCTTGTGGTGTGATGTGATTAACTGTGGTGTGCCGGGTCGGCCCCTCCTTGGACCTCGTTTGGAAGGGAGCGCGGCTTTAGTGGGTTTTTGAGCTTGGATGAGCGCTGGCTGGGTATCGGTTACCTCTGGCATGCCGAGGGTGCGTGGGCTCTCAGTGGCCATGACGTCGATCCACTCAGCTCTGCTTGCATAGGAGGAGAAAATGGTGGGAATCCACTACTTTCTCTTTTCTCTCTGTATTTTCCACAATTGTTCTTTATAGAGGTAACCTGTTTTCCAACAGGTTTTCACTTTCTAATGTGTCATGGGATTTACCTTGAGTTTATTATGTGACCATATTTTCCCAAGTAAGAACTTTATCAATATACCAACAATGAATTGATAGTGACATTAAGGTTATGTACTTCCCTAAAAATCATAGCAGAGTTTCTGGTTTATTCGTGGTGACGGCCTTGATTGGCATGGTGACATAGATGAGGCGGCTGCATGGGAAACCATCTCTCAGTCTGGGCAAGCACCCTCTCTCACCCTCTCCATCCCGCGCCCCTCTCTCTCTCTCTCTCTTAATCCCCATTGAGAAGGGGAAGGGGAGACTCGGGGAAGCAGGAGAGGATGAAGAGGAGGAGGGGAGCGACAGAACAGGCCAAAGGCTCCGCTGACATCCATGGGAATCTGCAGATCCATTCACTCGTAATTATTAGCATCAATGCAGAGAGGCAGTGGCAAGGCGAGGGGCGGGGGCAAGGGGGTGTGGGAGAGTTTTTGGGGGGGTGGGGTTGGGCGGGATGGCGATGAGGGGGGTGTCAGTCCAAGATGGAAATCAATCACCAGAAGAGGTTGTAATGAGAGCGAGAGAGAGGGGAGTGATACTTTCAATTATGGCGATAAGATGATGTGAGCACAATTGTCAGTGCAGCATTTCCTCTTCCTTCATGTCTGGTCTCTGGAGAAGTGATTACAAGAAAAGAAAATATTTATAGACAGAGGAACTATAGAGTACATGATCAAATGTGAAGCCAGTCGTCATGAACATTTTATCTGGTATTTAGTGATTTTTTTCCATTTGGTTTTTATGTTTTTCGTCACACATGACTCATGAACTACAGTCAGTAATCCTCATACTTTAGCATTTGACTTAAACCTGCAGTAGTCAGAATGTTTCTGGCATCATTGGGCAAAAAAAAAAGAGATAACTAGACTTCTGCACCTCCTCATGGCTCTGTTTTCAGGCTTTAAAAATCTGGCCCGTGACGAGAGACTTTGGCCAATCACAGGTCATTTCAGGGAGAGAGCATTCCTATTGGCTGTGCTCCGGCTGGTGGGCGGTGCTTGGTAGTTCCTCAACTGATCTCAACTTGGCTGCCGGTTCACAAACGTTCTCATTTTACAGCTAAACAGTACACTACAAGATGTTTCTGAAAACATTTGAGGCAAGAAAGATACATCACAGTAACAGAATATTGATTCATATTTGATCAGCTCTGATTGGTTGTTTTCCTCCGGTCTGTGAAATATTGCAGATGCCATTAGGAGCACCGGAGGACACAGAGGCACATGCTTTTTTTCAGATTACCTGTCTCATGCACTACTGTCAGGATATAGTGACCGTTTTATAAAAATAACTTTTTTTAAATCATATTTGCTCCATTTCTACCCACTGCAGCTTTAATTTATAGCATTATTTTTTTAATCATTTGCCTCCTATGAGACATTCGTCATGCACGTATATCACAATTTTTCATGCGCATGTGTGAGACGGTAAAATAATTCATGTGCACGTGTGCTTCCTGTCCGTCTGTGTGAAATGAAGGGCCAATGTGGATGTTCTCAAGTCCGGCATGCCAACCCTCCGTCCTCTCCACATCATACATCACCCTGACAGGCCATTTCACTCCTGGATTCAGAATTCCAGCTGAGCGACCACCTCAAACAGTTTGGCTTGTCCCCGCTCGGTGAGAACGTCACTCCCAGCCCGCTGAACACCACGTTTGAACTTTTGCCGACTGAGCCAAGTCTGCCCGACGGGGGGAAATTATGACAAATGATTTTTTCTATTTTCTCCTTTTTTTTTACTTGAAAATCTGAACACTTTCCAGCAGAGGGTGATTCAGCACAGCAGATTTAGCAGCCTGACCTTTCACTGATTGGCAAAGAGGAAGGATCAGATTTAAATGGAAAGACACTAAAACTTTTTTAGAGGTGCGCTTTCAGTGTTGCTCATTTCTTCTGTCTGTGAAAGAAAGGTCAGGTCAAAGGTCATGTCAGCACTTGTCCTCTTCGTTGGAAGGTCTGCTGATGCTCACTGGAGTTTACCTTGGGAAACACAGACAGATAGAGATGTCTCATTATGCCTCTGGTGAATTTAGACAGAAGGTGTCAACCTGTCAGCTGCAGGGATAAATGATGTCTTCATGGGAAGCTGTCAGAAAGAAATGTCACAATAAGTTGTTCCGCATTATTTGTGCCGCCGCTGCCAGCACCAGTGGACCTCATCGCTAGGTATATTTCAAGTCTTTGTAATGATCTTTTAAGCTTGAATTCTCATCTGAAGTATGATCATTTTAAAGGTGCTATTGATCAGCCACTAGATGTCATATCATTCTTCCCCCGTCCCATTGCTTTTACTTCACAACATGTCATTGCCAGACACTTACCGTCAATCTCAGCCATTTATCAGTTTATTTTCACACTAACTGATGACCCAGAGATACCGCGGGATAATGTCGTTTTACTATTGGCTCACAAGCCTTGGTAGAAGTGGGAACCAAACGTCAGAGATCTACCAGAGATAAAACAATACGTTCATTTTGGACCCGCCAAAATTTTTAAAATGATTAATTCACAATCATATTTTTTTTTTTCTAAATATTTATCAACATAAAAATGTTATTAATAAGATCTTTAAATAATTCCTAATGTTATGTGCCTTTTTCTATGAGAGTTATAAGGTGTGATTACACATTATCTCACCTGGCATTTCCCAGCCTCCCACACAGCAGGAATCTTCTAGTCAGAGAAAGTAGTGACCTCCTGACCCACCCACACAAAGTTCCTTTTTACATGCAGCACTTGAATTTCGTTTCCTGATGTGTAGAACTGGCAGAAGGGTGAGGAACAACGGGAACTCACACGACCATCTATCACAATGATCGCACGGGCAAAGATGGCGGCGGTGTGTTGCTCGTGCAGCGGCATTGTGTGCAACGTGGACATTTCTTCCTGCACACTGAGCACGTAAAAACACAGGTTTTGCACACACACACACACACACACCCACACACTCACACACATTCACACTCACACATGTAGACATGTATCTCGCACAGCCAATCCCAGTTCCAGATAAGACCTGTCATTCCTGGGTCGATAGCCATCAGCTCTCAGGGTAGTCAGGCCCTGTTTACACAGCCAGTGAGGCCCTCAGCACCAACTGATTCAGTCGCTTCACCCCCGCCGTGCATGTACATACACCAGGATAACTGTCGGACACCCATATTTGCACACAGTCAAGGACATAACAAAGATACGGACAAAATCGACAACCATCTACGCCTTTCCCACCTTCTGTCTGGGACCATTTCAATCTACGAGCGTTCATACAATACGCTGAAAAGTGAAGGAGCTACAGGCCAAATTAAATATTCTAACTGACACACAAACTGCTGCGATGACTGTAGATTTTAAATGAGTTTATATTTAGGCTGATAGTGATACCAAGGAGGGTAAAGGTTAAACCCAGCGTACATCCTGTGGGCAGAAATCGGAGGAATCCAAGACAAAATTAGGACTTTCTTTTTTATCTTGAAACAGAGGATGATCAAAATACTGCAGACTCAGCGTTTTCCTTCACTGTGTGTTTGTATTTCAAAGGCAGCTTTGTCTTCCCGTTCATCCTGCTTGAAATGTAGCCCAGAAAGTTGACGATGTGCGATCTTATCAGCGAGCCCCAGAATGTTTCTCGTCCTCGCCAGAAATTCAAAACGCTTCCTACTTCATCGAAAGCTCCGGGGTCAACACCATTCATAATTCTTCAGAGTATATCGTGTTTAATCCATTTCAGGGGGCACTGACTTGATTTAGACGTTATGTAATTATCAAATTCACACATAAACTTGGTCATTGACCCATTTTGAGACAAAGTTCTTTTTACTTACACATCTAAAGGTTTAAATTCATGTTTTTAACATTTAACTTTTCATATTTTCTATTTCTTACTTTAATGTAATTGATATAACGATGTGTCAAATATAATATCTGATTCTAGTCTTTAGTTAAAAGCAACCAAAAATTCGTAATGATTAAGTTAAGTCCAGGTCTAGTTCATCGTAGTTACATCTGTGATGTCTATCTTTATATTGTTAAAGGTGCATGTGGAGTTTCCATGTTTGTATTTACATTCTTCAGTCTTACTAGTCAGAGCACATTATGTGTATCCTCGAGGTCTAACCACAGACTGTATACAAGAAGTGGATGTAGTCACAGGGACGGCATCCATTGGTTTGTGGACTGCCGTTTTGAAGCCTGGAGTTCGGAATTTGGCCCGTTGCCATCTCGTTTTTTGCAACCGGAAGTGACACAAGAGGGTGGAGCTAAGTACAACCAAACGTTGAATAAGACATTTTTAGGCGACCAAAATGTTACAATTAACTGATGAAAACATAGACAACGGTGTAGTAGCGACCTGTCAATCACAAGGTAGCCACGCCCTAAAGCATACCCTGCTTTATGGTCTATTTGACTCTAAATGAGACCATAATTTACTAAATGAACATCATGCTGTATTGAAGAAGACTTGAAACTAGCGATTGAGACCATAAACTCATGTTTACAATGTTTACTGAGGTAATAAATCAAGTGAGAAGTAGGCTCATTTTCTCATAGACTTCTATACAATCAGACTTCTTTTTGCAACCAGAGGAGTCGCCCCCTGCTGGCTGTTAGAGAGAATGCAAGTTTAAGAGACTTAAGCATTGGCTTCATTTTTCAGACCCGGAAGTTGCCCCCTGGTTACACCAGGATGAATGAATTTTCTTATTTTTTTTTTCCAAGGCCGATTTTGTGGAAAATTTTAAACCTCCACTGTTTACATCCATGTTCACTTTATAGCTGTCTTCTTCTTCTTCTCTGCCTTTGTTGGCACATTGCTGCGTTTCTTGGGGCATTCTCTCCACCTGTAAATTAGTGTAATAGTGTGAAGGCATTGTGTGTGCATGTGTCGTTGTTCAAACTACTCCATAGCACTACTAGTGGCCTCAGTACAATACAGCGTGGTGTGGAATTGACTTATTTATGGTGCATATGGTAAAGAATGGTCTCCTGGGAGGAAGATTTTATATTGGTCATTACTACTATGGTGACACTTTAATGTCCTCCAAACGGTGATGCTAATTTCAAAGCCAATGAAATCATGAATCATTTTATGGACATTTTCAAAACACATATATGTCGTATTTCCAGAATGTACAGTAAGCTCTGTGCATTTCAGCATTTCAAAAGTGTCTGGACACGACTCAGCAAGTCCATTTGCTAAAACAACACGGTAATTGAGCCGAGCTACTCCCCGGAGTTTACTTTCACTGTGCTCAGAAACAAACATGAATTCACTCATTTAAGGGGATTTTATTTGGATGGAGAAATGCACTGTGCTGGCCTTTGTCCAGTCAGTTTAGAGTTCTGGAGTAAAGTGCAGCAGTAGCAACATATGACACATAATACAACCTGATCAGGAAGTGCAGCACTAAAACCCCCTTTTTTTCAGAGCAAAAGGCCAGTCCTTCTGACTACGCATGTTTTGTGTGACACACTCATATGCTGAGGCACGTTCTGATTTTCTGCGGCCTTCATGAACACACATCAAACGCTTACAGTGAGCGGTGTTTTAGGGTGGGTGCTTGATGTGACTGAGTCAAGACTGTGCAACATTTTCCAGCAGTTGGCTCCATACGTCGTCTCTCTGGGGACGTGTTTCTGTGTGGGGAGAGCAGGACCAGCCAGGGGCTTTGCGGCCTCTCGGCCTCTTCTGAAAATCTGCTTGTTGGGCCAAAATGCTGCCCACTGTTGATCCTGTACACTGTTCACCTTGAGAAAACGCAGGAACCTCTAATTGGGAATCTGTTGCTTTTGTTTGTATGCTTCTGTCAGGTGTGTTTCAATAGAACTTCTCAACAAATGCCTGCGTGGATGGTATGATTCAGCTCTTTCCGTGAATGCGAGTGGAAAAAGGTTTCATTGTTCCCACTCACATGCATTCCCACGTTGAATCCTCCTGAGAACGGCTATTAGCAAAAAGTCCCATCTACACCTGAGGCAGTTTTAATGACATTGTCATCTCTGCAGGTGGGTGTAATTTGGCACCTGTTGGGATCAGACCCGGCGGTTTCTCATGGAATATAATGCACATATCTTCTGGTCTTATTAGAAATCACATTTAGTGTATGAAGATACTGAAGTCCTTTCATTTTCTCCTTCTCTGTAGTGTGAGAAAGCAGCATACTTATCATTGAATTAGCCAGTTACACAACCTTTGTTCAGCTCTAATAGACTACACCTATGAGAACTAAAATCCAATCTGATCACACTGTAGTCATACTTGACATATACTGAGAACCAGACCATTAAAGGTGCTATTGATAACATTCAGCCACTAGATGTCGCATGTTACCTCCCCCGTTCCATTGCATTTACTTCACAACAAGTCATTGCCAGGCACTTACCGTCAATCTCTGCAATTTATCCATTTTTCCACACTAATTTACGACTAAGAGATACCACGTCATACCAACGTTGTTTTACTATTGGCTCACAAACCTCGTTAGAAGTGGGAACCAAACGTCAGATATCTTCCTCAGAGATAAACAAAACATTCATTTTGGACCCGCCAACATTTTTTAAATGATTAATTCACAATCACAATATTTTTTTTTAAGAAAAAGACACTTTTATTATTTTTTTTTTTAAATATTCGTCTACATAAAAAAGGTATCAATAAGACCTTCAAATGTCCCTTACTCTAATCAAGCTGTCCTTTCTGTTTTGATACACGGTTTTGATTTCACCCCCTACATTTATTTAAAGTACCTAGGAACTCCCCGGATCTAGGGACTTATTCAGTGTACTAGAAAGCGGGGAAATAACAGTGACTTTGCGGTTCAGGATGGGGAAACATTCAGCTCAGCTATCTAAAGAATCCCTCCAGCATAGCAATGTGCAATCGGCTCTCGTTTATGTGTTTACGTCCAGCGAGCCGACGGACATGGGCGTGAAGCTGTGTGGCTTCACAGCTGGAGCCAAGCTTCGCATATCACATGATTAGAGCTCTTGTGATGGCCGTAATGACAGCAGCGGTGGCGGGGTTACCGAGAGGTTATGACCGGCTGAGGAAGAGCCACAGTTTATTGCCACTGGGGGGGGGACCAATTTACTGTGACACCACAATGTTTTTTCTGGGTTTCACATCCAGAACTTACTCAGGAATTGGTGTCATTTACAGGCATTATTTACAGCAGTTTTATAAGACTACATAGAAATGGGGGGAATAGTTTGAAATGAACATAGCCTGATTGATAGCAAACACAGAGTGTGGGATGGATGGACGGATGGATGGGTGTGAAAGAGTGCCTTGGGACTGCAGCACATCCTGTCAGCTGAGCTCCCCTCTCTACCTCTCCCTCCCTCCGTTGCTCCTCTTAACAGCTGGCGCTCCCGACTGCATGCGGGGTGATGTGTGGGTTGAAGGGGTCTCTCCTCGGGGTGTCCAGCTGAATCTGGGCTCGGCCTGGAGTGGTGCTCTGGGGTTACCTGACCCTTTGACCCCCGGGTTAACCTCTCAACTTCATCTCTCCCGAGGGCCAAACGCATAGCCATACTGAACGCATTAACCCACTGACCTGCTTCTGTCCTGCTTATTGATACACAGGACACTTCATCCTCACTCAGTACTTAACAATAGCTATTATTAAATGCCTCAAGACGCTCATATGCAAATAGTAAAATATGAGGTATGATAAAGCGTTAGAAGTGACCAGGAAGGGCTCAGAACATGCTGAGTGGACAGTTTAGGGCAGGGGTTGTCAAAGGGGTTTAAGGGACCCCTTAAAGGGGAGAAAAAGTTCTAAGGATCCCTTCATAATCGTATCACCGATTAAGCATAATGCTTACTCTTAGACTACTTACTACACTCTTAGAAACCATTGGAACTATTTGTATTCTAAAACCATTCCATCGGCCCAAAGCTCACGTGGGTGGTAGTACATGATGGACATGATATGCTTGTTTTATTGGTACAAATGGTGCGATCTGTAGATATGTACTTTTTAATGATACAGCACAATTTTCTAATTTATAGTAAATTATTTGGCAGACCCCCTGACAGAGTGCCACGGACCCCACTTTGACAATCACTGATTTAGGACACCGTGATGCCAACAGCAGTCTGTTCAGCCATATAGCCATGACTGTTCAGCAGCTCCTGATCGAAGTTAAAGGCTGAGTCTCCAGGCCTGCGGGGCTGCCAGGCTGGTCAGGTGGAAGGCTCGGGGCTGGGTGACTGCCACGGGGTAGCACCACCCCCCCCTCTGTCCCTGATCTGCCCAGCGTGCACAGGACTTAGGGCAAAAGCTGGGGATTATCTCCACTGCACTTCCACCCCTACCACCCACTGCCTCCTTGCAACGCAACACCATGCATTACCTCCCTCCTTACTTTCTGCCCTGCACCTGCAAGACATAACACAGGACACACACACACACCCACACACACTTATCTACAACAAGGGTTCTCAAACTTTTTGGGGCCAGGGACCCTTTTAAGGGGAGAACATTTTCCAAGGACCCCCTCTTAATCGTAACACCGATTAAGCATAATGCTTACAACTATTTGTACTCTTAAACTTTTGAACCTTAATACTTCAGACCAGTTTGATAGTGATAAACAGAAACACATTTCAATTTAAATCATGTTAATATTAGAAGACACATGACGCATTTTGGTCTCCTGTCCCCAGACCCCACTTTGAGAATCGCTAATCTAAAGGACATACACATTTAAAACAGTCTTTCTCTCTTGTTACACACACACTGTGATCATCTGGTCACCAGGCAGCCTCCATAACCAAACACTCCTTTCTGTGACATGAATGGCTGTTTGCCAAAGGTTGCATGAACGGAAATGCTTTATTGTTTTTTTTTATGCAGAACTCAGCAGTGACAGACAGGTAACAATACTTGTTCTTCATGTTCTTCCTCCTCAGTAACTCACCCACACAGTCAGTCACTCATCACTCACTAATCAACTCAGACTGCATTTGCAATGACACGTATAACGTAAGATTGAGATGTCAAGATACTTGACTTGTCAAGATACTTGTGTTTGTTTTTGTTTTATTTCTATAGTATAATAATATTATTATTTCGGCAAACAAGTTCTGTACGTACAGTACCTGCATGTACAAACATTTCTTTTGACGTTGGTTAAGTTATTTTAAGATTAGCGGTGCAGCCTTAATTTCAATGTGCATCATTAGACAAATCTTTGTATTTGTTAAGGAGTTAAGGATGCATCCTTGTTGTGAAGGAGATGACAGAGGGCACCAAAAGGCCTCTGCCTCGCTCTCTGTAGGGCTCCTCTCCACAGGACATGTCTTTAAAAGTCTTGTGTTTCATTTCCCCATAACTCACGGCCTACCGTGTGCTCTACCTCTCTCCTGTCTCTCCCACTCTGCATCTCTGCTTCTCTTTCGGTCTTGCACACAAATAACTCGCACCCTAATGAGCTGCCTCTCACTCATGATGTCATGTGTGAGTGTTGACAAGAATCTTGTCTCCGTGTGGGTTGAAAAGCAAACAGTAGCTGAATAAGATGACTACTGATAAGCGGCACTACAAAAGAAAACAAAAAAATCAGCCTTCGCCATCGGGTGACATCAGCTCCAGCCCGTGGCTGACCCTGCAGCAAAAGGCACGGGGAGATAAAAACCCAGCGGATTCATTAAAAGATGAAGTGATACAGCTGAGAGTAGGGCATATAAAGATGAAGGGAATTACCTCATTATGTTGGAATAGAGATGTGTCCCTTGCAATGATTCAATTATATTCTTTTTTTTAGGGGGTTGCACCGACAATGTGTGCTGCAGCTGTGGGGTGGGATCTGCTTGGCACAGTGACATACTTTTTTGTGTTAACGCTGGGAGATGTATACCGTTCCCTGTGCATTTCATTGCATGGTGTTGCTGATGTTCAGTGACATCAAAATGTTGTATTGGAAGACTTACAGCTTCATACTGTCTCTCCTCTGTCAAGCTTAGACAAACTAAACAAGCTAAAATGGCCTCCGAGACAGTGGATGTGCGAGGACATGTTCTCACGGCGCTGCCTGCTGCAGGCTTTGGCTCAGACTCCAGGGTAAAGGTGGCAACGTGTGTGTGTGTGTGCACGGGTGTGTACGTGCATGTATTTTAGTGGCCGATGGGGGGAGTGGCGGGGAGCACAGGCAACAAATCACGGGCCCGATGCCAGGTGAGATAATGACACTGGCGAACAGAACTTTGGGTAATGGGGGGGCGATAGTAGCTGTGGAAAAACATGATGTCGTCGAGCCATTTTGGCCGCGATCTAGAACCACTGGTTTCGTGGAAGGTGGCGGCTTTAACTTGAGGAGAAAGGAGAGATAAGAGGTTAGAAGGAGGATGTAGGTGAGGTGGAGGGGAGTTTATACGAGTGTGCTCACACACAGGGAGGGCTGTGATGGATGTGATATGGAGGCGATTACGTGTTATTTAGCTTGTTCTTGGTATGCACGTGTGCATAATGCGTATGGCATATCTATATGCAGAGCATGGAGGCAGAGCCTTGAGTAGGAGATTTATCACAGTGCATCCTCCTCCTCCTCCTCCTCCCTCCCCTGAACCCCTGTAAAACCATTTTGCAGGCACGTAGCCACTGCACCCCTCCCTTCACCTGCCTGTGTCTGCAAACACACTGCTGGCAGAAAGCCACGGAGACAATGTGCAGACCACATTTGCCTGCATGGCCGAATACCCACACCTGACAGACTGAGAATTACGAGCATCAAAGTAGCAGCCGCTTTGCTCTACTTTTCAACAGCATGTTTATCTGTGTTCTACATTTCTGCAAGAGTACAAATATGTGGCCATCAGACTAGCAACTCAAAAGGTCAGGTTAGTTCTTCCTCTAGATTTTTATCAACCAGACACATAGTAAACCTCAAACAGAAACAGGAAGTATTGTGGGTAATACAGGAAGTTCAGCCTAGAGACCTTAACTCTGTGCTGGTTCAGCAAGATGAGGATTAACAAGAGACAACACATATATCTAGGTTAGAAAGAGCCTGTTGGGTTGGCAGGGAGCACTGAGCAATCCCTTTTGTTCAAAGCTTACAGAGGACTTAACAAGAACAAACAACCTTAGTCCCTATATATCTTAGAAATGTGATTGAAAATCATAGCGCGTGATGGAAATAGATTTATAACGCATCGTGGGACGTGCTTGCACAAGGGCTAGCCCGATTTAGCTGCTGCACTTTTTACGGTATAGTTTGGCCCTTTTGAGTGAGGGCCGCCTGTGGTTTGAGGTGAAACCCAAGGCCTCGCTGTCTAGGTGGGCCTACTGTGTTAGCCTAGCTCTGACAGCACCTGGGACTGGTTAGCATCCTGGCTAGAGCTAGATAGAGCTGCTGGACCGAGTTCAGCTCTGTGGGAGAGGAATAAAAAGTTACAAAGAGAGAAAGAGCTTTCTAATGTAAGCATGACGTGAATGCTGCTGCACATCCCGCGGACACTCTCAAACCTACAAATCAATTCACACATGCACAGACTAATCTCTCTGTTGCTGTACATCACATACAGTAGGAGCAGATGCATCACACTCACAACCACATTTTAGTGTAGGCAGGTCCGTTGCATGCGGCTGTGCAGAGTGTGCAAATAATAGAAAGCAAATGGGCGAGAAAAAGAGAGATATAACATAGCTGTTATGTAATTGACGGGCTCACTTAATAAGGCAAACAATGTTGTATGTTTATATGCCATTAGTACTAGAAAGGAATGCACAAATCAGATAAGCTTTCCAACACACTCACCTTAGCATACAAACTTCATCAGCTGTGAAATTAGCTATTGCACACAGAAAATGGGACCAAAACTATGTCTCTAATCTCCTGTAATTTTTCCCCTATTGCTCGGATTTAGTTCAAATTTGCACTAATAGTGCTCTGATATCTGCCCTAAAACTCAAAGCATTATGAATATCAAAATATGTGTTTATTATAAAACTAGAGCCTAGAGGCTTATAAATACAAAATTGTCATAAGTGGAAATTTCCCGACCCTTTTTAAAAGAAAGTTATTTTTATACAAGGTAATATATTATGGTATGTTGGCACAGTTCAGGACATCACATTGATTAAGAAACTTTGCACAAAAGCAATAAAGGTATTGCAGTAAAGCAAAATGTGTAAAGTGAGTAAAAGGCTTTTTTTTTATGTTAATATGTAACAATATCTAAAACTAAACAGTTTTTATCTCTTTAAGGGATATATCAAAATAAAATTTCAAATCCATTAAACCCTATGGAGCTCAATATTTCAAAATGCGTTCTCTTACAATGTTAAAACTAGGCATCTGCAAGCTCCATTATAATATATACTATTACCACTTTATATACCACGCAGCAGGATAGAGAGACACATTCTGAATTTCGACAGTGAATAAAAGATACACAGAGATATTGGGTTTTGGTGTCGTCCCCCAGGGAAATTTGAAAGTTTTTGACTTAAAACTATGCAAATGTACGTCATTTTAGACCATTATTATTAGGCTATTACTATAGATAACTCCCAAAAGGCTTAAAGAGAAAACCTGCTGTTTTTTTTAAATAATTATTTTATTATTTACTCATATCATATGAACATTTAATTCTCCTGGAAATGTAGCCACCTTTGTTCTCGACCCCTCCGAGGGTACATGGATCCAGTGCCGTGCCATGCTGTGCTGTGCGTCGGTTTGTCCAGATGAAATTGATCAGATTGATGGGAAAAAATTGAGGCACCTATTTTTCTGCCCAGCACGTGTACTCGTTTCTCAGACATTTACCCCTCATCAGTTTTCTTTTTTTCCATTCGTCTCTCAGCAGGATGCATTCAATCACCACTTCAATTCATCCACTAAGGGTACTGTGCCCTAATCCCAAACTGCTCTCACATACGGCCTTACTTTTCACATTAGTGCAGGGTTAGAGCAGCGGTTCCACCTCCACTGCCAGTTGGCTGTGATCCTTGTTCCGGCTCCAGCATCTGCACCAGTGCAGCGGCATGGCAGCTCCGTCCAAAGGGGTTGCACAGACTAAGGGCCCAGGTCAGAGAGCGGGGCTCCTCTCTTGTGACGCAGTAATCACAGGCAGCCAGGGTAAGCCTCCTATTGCTGGATGGATGGGGCGATGTTCTGCCCTGGCCGGGGTTGACCCGACTAGACGACCACAAGCACTTGGCTGGCTCCGGCTCATTTTTGGGACGCTCGCCCACCTCCATGTTCTGTGCTCCATTTGGGCTTTCTTGATCCGTCCCAAACAAAACCACAAAAGTGGAGGGGCTAATGCAGTGAGGTTTGCTGAGCAGCTCTACCCAGCCGCAAGAGCAGTGAGGTCATAGACTGTATGCCCCAGCCTAACGCTTGGCATGATGCATGGGAACTGTCTTTGAATCTCTCTCAGCGCCCCGTGCCTCCGATCCCCCTCTTCGTTTTCTTCCCCCCCTCTATAACCCAGCTCTCAAGGAGTGTCAAGGATCTGACGTCCTAGCACCTCATCATCCTTCACCGTTACGAACATATGGTATCTATATCACGGTCGTATATTACTCATCTTTGAATCTCTCAAGATCCCATCCACGAGTGCTGCACCGGCTTTCCCACACAGCACAAATCATTAGTGCCTCTGCATCTTGGCATCGCAAAATGGCTCTATGACGTGATATGTTAGCTTAACAGCAGGGCTGCCAAAACACGGCTATATGGCAAGGCAGACAGGATTTCATATTCGGATACTGTTACATGTCACATAAGGGTATCGACTCTTGAGCCAAACCCTAGCTCTCTCAGAAGGCAACATATCCCGCCTTATGTTTCTTAATTGCTGTCTTGTTAAACTCATAAAGCTTTTTTTTTTTTATGAGACAGGCATAAAGAGGCAGAGATTTACTGTGGACGCCGAGGGTTTTGGTTTACATGTTCAGAGACACTGGGACTTCTCTCTGGGGACAAGAGGAAGCTGATAAGTGGCAATGGGGTGCAGTAAAATAGCTGAAAATTTGATATCATGCATGCTGGATCCTGCTTTTGGTCCGACAGCGTTGCCCAGTGCAACAGCATTATGCCGAGCGATTGTAAATAGGAAAGAGGAGAACTTTAGATTTCCTCCCATGTCTGCTCTGCAGTGACTTGCACACAGTAGACTGTAACACTTCCACAGCTCCATTACTGCCTGGGCAAGCTCCAAGGGCAATTTTGTTGTACCATACAGTGTGTTGAATGGTAATATCCCTCCTTGTTGTGCTGCACTTTTATGCAGCGCATGATGAGACACGCACAGCTCGGGGAACGTACTGCTTGTCAGTCATACATTACCTTGTTCTAACACCTTCACAGACACAAAGGTGCCAGTATTGTTTCTATAATGCTCCCTCTTCCCAGGGTTTAATTCTTTATTTTACAGTGGTAGAGAAAAAAACCTCACTTCCTGCATCGGAACGTGTCATGTTTCTGTCTCGCACAAACAGCCCCTTGTCTCGCAGCGCAATTTACCTGTCCCATAGCCATGAGGGCTGTTGTTCCCCTTCGCTTCGTCAGGGCACAGAGCGCAGTTCACTGGGAGGACAGCCCTTTATAGATGTCGTCTTGGTGATACGCAACCACTTGAGAGTGAGATTTAAATTATGGGATGTCATGTATGGCAGTATGAGGGAGAATGGCACAGTTGTTTGTGATAAAACGTCATGCACAAAATAATACAGAGCTGTTAAAATAATCACGGGTTGGACAAAGTTCTCATATGTGCTGCTAAAAGACTACCATTATTTACCGCCCAGCAGTGTGAGTATTGTGCTGCCTTTGCCAGGTCTGGTGCCACAGTAAAAGGTGCGTGAGCCCCACCCTGCTGCGACTGCCTACTGTGTGTCGAAGGCCTCGGGCCAAAGCTAATGAAAAGTGTATGAATATACACTGCTCAGACTTGTTTGGCCTGTCACTGTAGCTGGAGAGTATCAGTCCAAAGCAGCTATGTATCTGATGGCGCTGTGCACGATGTGTGTGTGTATTATGGTTTGCACACTTGCTTTGGCATGCATGTGTGTGTGAGAGAGCAAAGGTGAGCGATTGAGAGGAATAACGTGTGTGTGTGTGTGTGTGTTTCCCTGCATTTCTATGTTGGCGCAGCACGGCACACGCTGCTCCCCGTCCAGTATTTTGACAGTCGTGGCTCGTTAACAGATTGGATATACAGCGAGGTTTCCAAACTCCACTCATGCCTTGAAATGTAACATTTTCATTGTGCGTCACTTGAAAAAGACCTCTTCACTTTCAATTCACCATGAATCTGTCGTCAGATTGTTCCAATTCCCACTTGCTACTTTATGACCACGCGCCTTTTAAAAATTAAGAGGAAAATTAAGAGAGGGGAGAAGAGAACGAGATGAAAGAACTTGGGTGGGGGTGTCACAGTTTTATGATATTACCGTGCTTGTAAAAGCACGCTGGTGATGATTTCACGTCGGTGGAAAAATGAATCATAAATCACGTAGCTGCACTATGACAAATCTCCCTTTTGCATGGCCATGACTTTGCAAATAGAGCAGGATGTCAGAGCATATTAACAAAGAGCTACGTAAGGTTTGACCGGTTATACTGAGGGAGATGGGTGGATGTTTTAAGTGTTGAACATTTATTCCTGAACAATTCAAATATCGATGGATCGCGAAAATGTCATCCTGTCAACAAGCACAAATATGACATTACACTGCAACTTCCTGCGGTGTTGTGATCAGTCACAACAGATCAGAGATAGATAAGCAGCTTATGGGCATGCATTGTTAGTACAGGTTTTGTTTACAGTGAGGTGCAGCTCTGCTCTTAATCCCATAGGAATATAATGCTGTCTGATTGAAAGGAAGGATGTCTGGATGTTGGAAGCATCATATGTTTTGAGGAATATAATCCGCAGTTTGACAAGTGTGCCCGCTGAGAGGGGGTGGAGGCTTGTCATCTTTAAGTGAGGCAACACGTCAACACATCTACAGGTGCAATACGTCAACGGTGTTATCCTTTACATTGTCGTAACTACAACAAACTTTGAATGGAAGAGAAACAACAAACTTTAGCTGATGCTCTGAGCCTTGTGTGTTTTCTTGCTTGCGGAACGCAGTGTTACAATGAAATATACGCAGCGTTTGTCTCTGTGCTGCATCAAAACTATCATGCAAGGGAGAACACCAGGCAAACAATGTGATGGTGGATTATTGCTTAGTACTTCACAAAGATCTGGCAATTGCAGCTTAACCAAGCATACAGAGAAAACACTGCATAGTTTGCCAATATGTTACAGGGCTCATATGTACAATAGACTAACATGCATTAGCCCATACCTGCTGTTAGGTGACGCTATTAACGTCTAAAGTGCTATTTCCTTCAGTGGGCATTCATTAGAATTGCACAATGGGCAGAAAAGCTGTTAAAGGGATAGTTCAGGTGTTTTGAAGTGGGGTTGTATGAGGTACTTATCCGTAGTCAGTGTATTACCTACAGTAGATGACAGTCGGCACGCCCCCAGTTTGGAGAAACAGACAGGAGTTAGTGCACAGGAGCAAAGCAATGTAATGCTGTGGACGGGGCCGGCAGCAAAACTTATTTTAGCCTCCTAAAAGAAAGGCTCACCTAAAAAAAAAAACAATATTAGTTTAAGTGTACGCTATATTTAGAATATTTTTGCCAGTTTACCTTGCCATCAGACAGCCATTTCAGATGGGGAACTGAAGCCGTTATTTATGCTTTCGCCAGATTTTTTACAGATATTTTCAATGGAGTCTGGTGGCTTTGGCAACTGCTTCAATTCCCCATCAAAAAGGGCTGTTTGGCTGCAAGAAAAAGTGGTGAAAATATTCTTAATATAGCGTACACTTAAACTGTAATTGATTTTTTTAGGTGAGCCTTTCTTTTAGTTGACTAAAATACGTTTTGCTGCCGGCCTCGTCCACAGCAGTACTTTGCTTTGCTTCCGTGTCGGTAACTCCTGCTTCTCCAAACTGGGGTCGTGCCATCATCTACTGAAGGTAATACACTGACTATGGATAAGTACCTCATACAACCCCACTTCAAAACACCCAAACTATCCCTTTAAGTCACATCATGTAATCAGTTATGTCTATTTTTTTTTTCTGTCCCTCTCTCATACTGTATATGCAGACAAACACACACGTGGTGCATGCATACATGACAATCAATCTTGATGTCAGAAGTTAAAGGCTCTTGTCATTTGACCGTACTTTGAACCCTCAATTTCATTAAATCATTCCTGTCGTTGGAGCATGCCATTAGCTATTCTTCAGCCCCATTCGCTCCTTGTTGTGCTGTATCTATGCAAACAGGCCACTAATCAGAAAATCTGAGTCATGCAGAACACATAAGCTGACAGCTTGTGCCCAGTAAACTGCGCCGGGTGGGTGAGACACATAAACCGGTATGTGCTACTTACTTTCATGCCACACACTCACACACAAGTATATTTAGCCATGTATTTGCCAACTTAATAAAGAAAACATGACAGTGACTGACAGTGGCGATACCTGCCCAGCTTAACTATGCACTGGGAGAATGCAGTATGCACTCGTTACTTTCTCTTTGTATGTTGAAGTCTTTTTTTTTTTTATTCGGTCCTTTGATTCCTCAGATCTGCACACATTTTGTGCAAGAACACTTCTTAAATAGCGGCTTCACATTTCCTCTACAATATCAGGTGTGTTCGTATGAGTACAGTTGTACATTCGTGTACTTTCAGGCACAAACTTGTATCGGATCTATGGAGACGGATGGGGATGACAGCTCTGTTTAGTGTGCAATAATGGGACTGTATGGTAAATATGAGGACATGGTAGTTGCCCGGGGTACAGTGTGAAAACTGAGGCACCTCTACCTGCTGCTGCCTGTCTCACACAAACTAATTGCGGCGTGTGTGTGTGTGTGTGTGTGCTCAAGTGTGTATGTGTGTTAGAGCCTATATGGACAGTGAAAAATGACAATATACTGTGTGTAGGGGTAGGAAGGAGATATAGTATTAGAGAGCGCTTCAGTGGTTTGACAAAAGAAATGTCAAGAGGGGTGGAGAGATGGAGTGATCCCTAATGGCGGGGTGGAAATTCTGCTCTGACACAGGCCTGTCAGCACTCCCGGCAGCCATCTCAGAGCGCTGCCATCGTCATGGCGACTGCCGAATGTTTTCTTTAATAATAGGCAACTGCGAGGCCGTGAGCGTCCCCGTGCACAGATACACTTACTCATACTTTAACGACACCTGTCAGAGAAGCCGTCTCCTCCAAAACCCGATGAGCTCAACGGCTACTGCGAGGAAACGTGCGCGCTTGTGTACGATTATGCACACACACACACACACACAGATCCCTTACAGATGAGTGCAGTCAACAGATTGGAAGTCTTCATGAAAGATGCCTGAAGCAAAAAGAGTTTTGACAACGAATCTGTCTCGCTGTCTCCGCTTGACAAAACAAAAGCTTACGTACACTCAGTGGAACTCTGGGGAAGTGAGAGAGGAACAAATTAGCGATATTGTTTGCGGAGGGATGTTTGGGGGCCTGCATCTGATGCTATCGCCACCGCCTCCCGATCGGTATCTCACCTCGAAGTGATCCTGGGAGATGTGGGACCATGCAGGGAGGGAGGCTCGGTCACGTCTCATTGCCATTTGCTTGATAACATGCAGCTGTTTACAGCTCAAAATCCCCAGGGTTGGATCGTCTTGTTGCGTCTGTTGTTTTTTTTTTTTATTGCGATGAACTTCCGATGCATGTCTCTTCACAATCATGTTTTGTACCGCGTTGACATAAATATGATAGCTGGAAGATGTGATTTACTCACTTCCATATAAACTATACTGTCATTATCAAAGTATAAATCTGCCACCGGCTGACTTCATGTCGGCCTTAGAATAACAACCACAATCATAAAATGCATTTGTGTTCATGTTCCTGTAAGGAAGACGCTCAGATGATGGCTGGTGACTCTACTTATTAACCTTGAGTGCAGAAGGTGCTCGTTAAAGCTGAAATTGATATGGCTCTTTATCTCCAGTTGTTTGCCGCTTTTGTTCAGTATGGGAATGGCGCTATAACCCAGAGTGCTTGGCAGCGGAGCGGCGGGTCGTTTTTTGGCTCATGTGGCCTGTTGTGTCTTTGTCAATCACCTGGGCCTGGGAGGAAACGGCTGTCTGCTCGGGCCAGCAACATCCTGGCATGAACCCTGGACAGCTGAAACCATGGGAATGTCTATCGAATAGAAACCCAGGGCACTGTTCTATTATTGCATTGTGCGGTATTATTGTGTTGAAGAGGTTTTCTTATGGGAAAGGAGAACCTGCTGGAGCGTCCCTTATTCGATGAATTGATCGAGATTTGTGGGTTGTTGTGATCTTTGCTTTCATCATTTGTTCTTCCGATCCAACTCTTCCTCCCTGCGCTGGCTGAACCGTTTGATAGTCACGTGCCAGCAGATTTGCTGTTGGACAGTGCAGCTGACAGTGTAAGCCTCATTGTTCCTCGAATGACATGCATTGATAAAGCCAGAAACTTCATGCTGCATTTACTGCCGCGCTTCAATAACCATGCCGTTTTGTGCCAAAACTATGAGGGCAGGAAAGAAAGAGAGAAAGAAAGAAAGAAGAACCTGTGAAGCTGAAAGAGATTAAAACCATAAGAGCAGAAATATTAAAGAAGACTTATTATGCTTTTGTGCTTTTTCTCTTTCCTTTAGTGTGTTATATAGTTTTTTTTGTGCATGTAAAATGTCTGAAAAGTTACAAAGTCCAGGCCAGAAGGAGTTACTCTCCCCCACAGAAACACTGCTCCTGAACTGCCTGAAACACCTTGAATGAAGTCCCGCCTTTTCTACCTCAACGTGGTGATGTCACCAAGTAACACAGTTTTGAAAAGAGTTGCTGCAGCACAGCCGGTATGAGAAAAATAACATTAAAGCATGTAAACATGTTCTAGTAGAAACCCAAAAAACAAGTATGCACCTGAAAATAAGCATAGTAGGTCTTCTTTAAGGATGCTGTTGTAGTACTTCTTTAGCTATATCATATTTGGACATGTATCATGTCTGGCTACATGACAGAAGATATAATTCTTTTTTTTAAATAATGTAATGTGACATAAAATAGAGCTTCTTTATTTAAATGTCGGCCCCTCTGAGCTTTTCTGAAGTGATGTGCTGGTCGTGAAAAGTGGATCATGGTTATCAGCCTGCGTCTCCTCGCAGGTTATTATCACTTTTCGACAGAGATACTTGCCTTCAAGCAGATTGCATGTGTGTGTAGGTGTGTTTGTTTTCATGTATCAGCACTGGCACTTCTGCATTGGCTTCACTGCTCAGCACAGGAGGTTTCTGCTTGGTATCAGCACATGAATCTGTGTAACTCCTGAGTTCAGATGGAAGGTCATATGCATTTGGCCAATAATCCACTTAAAGACATTTTTTTGGTACTGATACAGTAACATGGTTAGTAACTAGCAGCAAGTGGCCAATTAATAACTTAGCAGCTTGGCTTAAAAATACTTTCCAAATAATTTTATAATGAAAAGCATTTGTTCTCAATTAAAGTACAGCTTCTTGGAACCAGTAACAGCTCAATGGACACTGAAAGGTCATTGTTTCAAACATTTGTCAACAAGTGGGGTTGATGCTTTTAATTATTAAGTTTTCGTGCAGCAACACAAACTTCCTCAACCCTCCTCTATGACCTGAACTAGTAATCATGGCTATACAGCAGCGAGCCAGCAATATAGCAACATAAGGCTGGCCAAGGGAGAACACATTACAGAGGAGAATCCATGTAGTTTGTCATCTTTTTGAGGCAAAGCTCAGTCATGATCCTGTAATCACTCTGAACCCATATAACAAAGAACAGACCGTGCAAGCAAATCTGATTCAAAGCAATTTGTTCAATTATAGGGAGCTGGAAAGTGGAAGCTGATACCCCGTATGAGACTTTAGTTCCACTGCATTCAGGAAAGGGTGCTGGAAAAAAAATCTTTGTGCTACGTCCACGACTGCTGCATTTCTCTCATAGCATCGCGCACGGCTGCTTGAGGACTTTGTGACACATTTGCTGTGCTGTTTGTCGTGTTGAGTAGGTGATACCGGTGGAGGCGTATGGACAGAAGCAGGTATAGGCGACGCCAGGGTTACTGTTACTGTACGCAGCCAAGACAGGCTCAGGGAGAATAATGTTCACACATATACAGTAACTAAAAACTGCATCCAAGAATACCAATTATGGTTCATTTTGGAAGTCTAGCTGAGGAAAGCACTTTTCCATCTGCTCTGTGTCTGTTTCTTTATGACCTGACTGTGAAAACAAGTGAAAGATAAAAATAATAAACAGAATAGGATAAGTAAGTGGTAATTGTGTATTACGGAATTTAAGATCTCAAAGTCCAAATTTTGAAAATACATCTTAATACTTTTCCTTTTAAAGGAACAGCATTTTGGGGGAGCAGAAATGGAATATAATATTCATAACTATGTTTTTATTAGTGTATACTCACCTGAAACTAAAAACCCTTCATATCTACATAGGTCCACCATGTTACTCTACCATGTTTCTACAGTAGCCCTGAATGGACAAACCAAACACTGGCTCTAGAGAGAGCCTTTCACATTTCTATGTTACCTGAAGGTCATCATAGTTCTCTGACACGTTTGTGAAACTGCGTTAACGTGAGCCGCAGAGTGCAAAACCGTGGAACCACCAGCCGCCGTCTGACTTTCGTTGCTCTTAAAGTAGTGTTATGATGGTAAGGATGGCCTCTGAACGAGGCAAACGGCGTTACCACAATTTTGCACTCAGTGGCGTTACCGCAGTCTTGGAAAGTGAGGATTGAGCGGAGGGCTACTCGGTTGGTTGCAATCTGCAACCACACCACTAGATGTCGCCAAATCCTACACACTGTACCTTAAATTACTTCAAAAATTAAATTTAGTAATTATATAAACAAGAGTAATTATGTGGTTGTTTGTTCTTTTATGATGAGGATGGTGACAATGTTGATAATGATGATGTCGGGGATGTTGGTTGTGGCAATGTTTCTCAATGCTGGCTATCTGTTAATTATGCTTGTTGTATTTATACCAATGATTTATCTGTTCATATGATCTTAACTGAAATTCAGCATTTTCGTTCTTGTATCTTACCATTGCTGGGACCTCGGTTGTTTTTCCTTCTCGAAGTCCGAAATATTCAGTGCTCCACCTATGTAGGATTTTTGTATCTTATTGTCTTCCCTTTATCTTGCTGCAAAAAATAGTTGTCCTCCAGGGATAAATAAAGTTGAAAGTTGATAAATAAATACACACAATCACAACTACATGGAATCTATTTGAGTTGATGAGTGATAGTGAAGATTTTTCAAAGTATTTTAGCTGTAGTTTCTTTGTATTTGTCTACTTATATTCCAGTGGTAATTACCCAATGATATACTACTATGTACCATGCATTTACCAGGTAAATATTTAGAAATTAGGGGACTGTAAAAGGAAGGGTTACCAAAAATATAACTATGATTAGTAAAGTAACACAGCTGGGTTAATACGGTTTTAGATGACATGTTAACAGGCACAAAATGACTCATATGTCAGAAACACATACCTCACTTTAGATAGGACTATGACGATTTCATTATTTTTTATTTAAAGAGTAACGCCTCGTTATTAAATCAAGAAAAGAGTTCTCACTCATTAGCTATTAAGTCAGATGTTGCTAATAGTCAGATAGATTTTAGAACTGCTTTAAATGTGTGATTAATGTTGTGTTTTATATATTATGACGTTCTTATTTATGAGCATTTTAATTGTGTAAAGTGTCTTTGAGTTTCATGAAAAGCGCTGTATAATAAAATGTATTATTAATATTTAATTACCGTATCATATCCAAGCTCATGTCTTTTCCAATTTGTGTTTCACATGGTAGAGACATGTGAGATGCTTTGACATCACCACTGTGGGCTGAAAACAAACATTATGCACTTTCAGTTCTCTCTGTTTGGTCTCGTCAGTCTGACATGAGTGATATCATGCAGACACATTTTCATTTTTGACCAGCCTCTAAAGGGGAAGTGTGTCTGTGTGTGTCTACATACGCCGTCCTGTCAGTCAGTCAGTCAGTCCCTGCGTGTAGTGATGTGATGACTGTGATGATTTTCTTAGTATTTTGATATGACCTCTGTGGTTTGCGCTTCTCTTTTCTCTGGAGATGGCGGGGAGTGTCCTGTGGCTTCCAGGGGTGCATTCCCTTTGCCATGGGGAGTACAAAACTTCACATGCTCCCTGCTGTAGCCTTCTGGGAGTGGTGATTCACAGCTTCTGTCTCAGCATGCTTACCTTGTTGCCGTGTCTAATGTGCCGCTGTGTGGTTGTATGTTTTCCACAGAAGCGCATGGGTTAAAAATTCCCAAATTGCCTCTCAAAGTTGCATTGAATGTGTTTTTCAAAGCTGTGCAGTACAATTTTGTGTCTTCATGCAAAAGGTCAGGGATTTGAAAGAACAGAACTGAAAGACAGTTCCAAAAATCTTTCCCCGTAAACTACGAAAACAATTAAACATCAAAAGGTCACGAGTTATTATGGAAATTCCAGATTCACTTCTTAGATTGCAAGTGTTTTTTGTGGGCAACGTGCATCAATAAAAAGCACATAAACGCATATAACCTCATGCATGTGTGTCCAACATATGTGCACATGCACACTTTCACATGCACCCAGTCACAAAACAAGAAGTATTTAAACCATTGTAAGTTGCTGTTCCGGGGGCCAAATTTATGGTGAGAACACAGCAGAGAGCAAACAAGCAGGGAAGTGTAGGATGCTTCATGAATACTAATTCTGCTGCTATTAGCCAAAAGACTACCACATGAGACAGCTGGAAAATGCCTGATAGCAGAATATATTAAGGGGGAAATTGTTGTTTGAGCAACATCGCAAACCTTTAGTTAACTTTTTTGTCCAAAATCACTTGCTTTTTTAACACCAATATTAGCATATTACGGACAATACACCATTGTGAGACTGTTGTGTGAGATGGTGACCCCGCTGGCAGAGCGCTGCAGTTGTGAGTGGAAAGTGGGAAGGATGGAAGGAATAGGAGGAAGGGGCAATAACAGCCTGAATCGGCGAAGCCAGGAACCTGACAGGTACCCACGCTAGCTCGCTGTGCCAAGCACTGACTTCACTCCTGCTCCTGACTGTGTGTGTGTGTGTGTGTGTGTGTGTGTGTTGCAAGAGGTCATCTGTGACAAAAACATTCACTGGTCTCCCCATGAATAATCCGGTTCCTAGATTTTTTGGTAATCCCGTGCCCCTGGGGATGTAACGTTGGGATTAAACCATACTTAATGGATACGTTGGATATGCCCACAGCTTCCATGTTGCGAAGCCAGCCTATAAGAACTGGGTCAACTGCCAAGCGGCGGTGATTAAGGTTTGTCTGTTTGACAGGCGCCAAAAGCCTGACACAGTGAGGTAAACTTAACTCAGACGCCTTATTCCTAATGGAGGTGAAAGATGAAGGCACCCACCCAAAACACATAAGAACTACAGGGGCGGAGCACCCCACCCCCTCTGATCGCTTACACGCGCGTGACCTCCAGCTCTGCAGTGATCCAAAGCTATTACTTTCATCTTGGACCTATCCATCTTACTTTATAAGTACCACTTACAGTATTTTATTGCAAAAATCGCTTGTATGTACAGTAGATTCCAGCTGTGGAGCCAAAGGGTTTGCAAGGTGAGCTCGGCACTCTGTAGTGTTCTCCGCTGGTTGGAGATAAACTCGATAGGAAATGATGTGATTTACGGACGTCACTGGTTCTCCCCTCCGCTGGTTGTGCTGGATCACCGGTGGCTTAGATGATTGCTGGGTCTCACACTGTCACTGTCCAAAAGCATGACTTTATCTGTCCAGTAAGAGCCAGCAGGCCCACTGCTGCCGCAGGCCTGGCTAGGCTTGGCCGGCACTGCGGTGCGCAGGGCTGCAGCTGCCAGATAGCTACGTCAGAAGCAGACTGATGAGGATAAACAAAATCAGCCCCGATGTGTTTGGATGCAGATTCTAAAATATGTTGACTTGATCAGAATTTAATATCTATGTGTCAATGAAAGTAAACAATATATTGTTATTGGTGATGCGTATAATTCCGGTGAATGATGTGCTCATAGCTATCCGGACAGATGGCTTGCAGTGACCTGTCACGGTGCTGGCAGGAGATCGTGATTAGATCATAATGTAGTGTTTTGAGTATCCTCCCTCGTGGTCTTTCGATTTTCTGTGTTCCTCGTTCAGCAATATGTGTGTCAAGTACGTGACTTCAGAGCAGATATACCGCAATTATATTGCAATGCTTAATGGTTAAACTTCACGGTTCACGGTTTACTGTTGCTTTCGCTCTGCACGTAATGCAAAACAGGTGAGGGAGGCATGTGTCACTGAGGCACGGCCCGAGCAGCTCGCCAGTTTGGATTGGGCAGCTCTTGCCCATATATCCTTCCTTAATGTGTCAGCCCTCCCTCTCCGCCTGCGATGTCCCTACCCTCACCCCTTTCTCAAGCAGACCTGGTCCATTAATGACATCCATTTTGGGAGGCGGTAGGAGAGAGGCCCTTTTATGTGGCAGCGATTAAATTGCTTTTTGCCTATGCTTAGAAATGGTGCTGCTCTGGGCAGTAGACCATTACGTGAAAATAAACCTAATTATTTTCTGTGCCGCTGCAACCGTGGCCCCCAGACTCCAGCTGCAAACTCAGACTTTTGCTCTGGCCTCAGCTCCTGGGCCTCATGAAGCTCAGCCTTCCCTATATCTGTAAACCCAAAGATTGATTCACTTAAGCAATAACTGGAACAATGGTCTTGACTCTAAAATCATAACCATCATCAGATTCTGTCTACTATTTTAATCTGTGACGTGTCCTCTTTCAGTGCATTAACTCCAACCTGATGTAAGCCGGTTTGGGAAAAAAAGACATACCCAGGGAATATATCTGGTAAATCTTAATCTAATAATTCCCATTTGGGCATGAATGCATATGTAAATGAGGCTGGAGGGGTTGCGTAAAAGGGGCAAATGGTGTAAGTCTGACATGCTACAAACATGAACCATATGTGTTTCCCCTCTTTGTCTATAAATGCAGTCAGATGGCTTTGTTCTTGCAGTACCCCCTGGGAGACGGTTCTGCTCAACCCGGATCACCACTGTTTCCCCCCTGTCCCCTTCCCAGTTCATCCTAGGTCCCTTCAGGCAGCCGCAGACCTCTGCAGCCTGCCGGAGCTTGGCTTCCTGGAAGATCCTCCTCCTAGTGTCCCTCTGCCAGATAAGGATGGTGGGTGTGTGGGTAGTGGCTAGAATAACTCTAAATATCTGTGACCGAGCTCAGAATAACTGCATTATGAAGGGGAGGTGGACCGGAGGAGCCAGAAGGCAAGACAAACCGCAGTGACTGAAGAAAAAGGGGATAGGAAATAGATGTAAATCCACTGCAAGACATTTTGGTCTCAGAAGCCAGGTGGAGCGCTGCACGGGCCTGACCGACGAGGAAGTGCCCTTCACAGTGGGAAACGGGGCTCATTGCTTGGCAGCTCATGTGCACCGCTGGGAATGTGACAATGAGAAAAAAGAGCATTGCATATAAGTCTTAATAATGCCAATAATAATCGCTTTGCACTCTGTCTAGACGAGGAACGGTTAAATTGGGTGTGCGAGGGGTGTTTGGGCACAGAGGGGGCGGCCACTGCTGGAATGGGTGAGTAAAGTGAGCATTCTATTGAGGTCTTAGTTTGGCTAATCTCCCCCATGTGACAGCACAGCCAGATTTGCTGCCATGGAATGCCACAGGCTGTTGTGCTGGGGACAAAAAGAGACAGAGGCTTAAACTGCAGGGGGGCAACACTCCGTGGTCCTGGAGAGCAGCGCAGCTACGCCAAGAGGAGGAAAAAAAAAAAGTTCTCAGGGTTTCCACACACACCCCTTCCTCTCCCGCCTTCCTTCCACTACCCCCCTCAACATCCCTCCTCCACCTCCGACAGTCATCACCAGCAGCGCGCACTCACCACCAACCCTGACACACGTGTGCGCACATGCACAAACACATAGTTCTCACCCGCTACTGGAGAGGTGTTCTGGGGAGGTGTCCAGCACACATTCAACCAATCTTTCTCTCTCAACCCCCCTTGGTGTTCGGTGCCAACCGCGGTCCCTGTCCTGCTCCGCAGTCATCTTAGGACCACATCTGGTCCACAGCCGTACACAGTCTTCCTATGAATACTAAAACCGTGGCGAGGACAAACAATACAGATCCTGAGGGTGGTTCGCTCATCCACCCCAATATTCAATGTTTTTTCTGCCTTCCTCCTTTGTGGTGCACATCATCTCAAGGGAACGGGACAGAAAACCAGCAGCGACATCCCCTTTCGTTTTCACCCTGCAGTAACAGACCGTCATCGCTATCCATCGTCATAGTTTGTTGTGAACGGTTCCAGCTCAGCTCACTGTTACCCATCTTCTCTGGGGTTTGGGGTTTTTCAAGAATTAGTGTCGCAATGATAAACATGATAAGATTTGAACAGTGGTGAGGAACATTTTGTCCTTGTGAGGTAATGTGATCTCACTCTTAAAAGTGAAAACCTCAGGGGACTGATCATTGCAGGGACAATTTAATATACTATATGTGCACTTTGGGCTGGGCAATAATTCAATATGATAATTTATCGTCTTTCAATAGAAATGTCGTAATTATCGTAATTAAATCATATATCGAGATATTGTTATACACAATTGCGTCATCTAAATTGATAATAAGCACATACTAACTCAAGTTTCTCAGAAATGTCGGATGTGAATTATATTGAGGGTATATTGAAGATTTCGGATTCGTTTCTACATCACACTTTAAAGTCACTATATCCTGACAGTAGTGCATGAGACAGGTAATCTGAAAAAAGTCATGTGCCTCTGTGTCCTCCGGTGCTCCTAATGGCATCTGCAGGATTTCACAGACCAGAGGAAAACAACCAATCAGAGCTGCTGGAGCCTGCCGTCTCTGAGCAGCTGTCAATCACTCGCAAACTACGATCAAACAGTCAAACTAGGCAGCGCTGATCAAATATGAATCAATATTCTGTTACTGTAATGCCTATTTCTCGCCTCAAATGTTTTCAGAAATATCCTGCAGTGTACTGTTTTGCTGTAAAATGAGAAAGTTTGTGACCTGGCAGCCATGTTGAGATCTGTTGAGGAAATACCAAGTACCGCCCACCAGCCGGAGCACAGCCAATAGGAACGCTCTCTGTGAAATGACCGGTGATTGGCCAAAGTCTCCGTCACAGGCTTTTTTTACGCCTGAAAACAGAGCCATGAGGAGGTGCAGAAGTCTAGTTATCTCTCAGAGCACTTGAATTACAATATGCTGAAAGGTTATTATGGAATTTTTGCCCAATGATGCCAAAAATATACTGCCTACTGAAGCTTTAACTGTCAATTGTTTACTGTTCAATGTGATTAACAAATGTGTATTTATGGAAAAAAATTTCTTTATGATTTTACTTGAAACTGTTTTGTTCATTTTGCACTAAAGTTCTGTACTTTTCATTTCACACAGGAGTATTAAAAAAAGCTTTACCATGTGGTTATTTCATATCGAATATTTATTTATTGAACTACCAGAAATAATGCTATATCATGATATATATCGTTATCAAGATATGAAATGACCTAGATTGGGATAGGAGATGTTGGCCATGTCGTCCATCCCCTATATGCACTTCAAATAGAGATTCTGTCAGCCAGCTTCCTTTGCAGTAACTAGAAAGCAACTTGTTTGGGGCTTAGATAAAATTATAGCCTCTCAGGCGATATAGGCGACCTGTGTCACAGATTCAAAGGCTCAGCCTCAATCCCCTAACCCAACCAGCCTTTCACTAACCAGCCAAATCCCCCAGAGCCCCAGATCTTCAGTCTGGGACGGACGTGAGAATCCTTGTCTAGTAGGGGTAAGGACATGCAGTTCTGTCAGTGTCAACTCCACCCTTTCTCCCCTCTTGCCCCCCTCCCTCTCTGATGCTTTAATTAAAGAAATAATCAGGATTTGCATCACAATGGCGCTCAGGGCTCTTACCATTAGTGGCCCGTTTGCCATCAGAAGTCTAATGAAAATGTAACATCACCTAAGCCCTCCTTCACAGATTCTCAGATTAGCCATAGCGGACTAGAAGAGAAAGCTCGGACCTTGAGTTGGTTTAATTCTTTTGTATGATAAGCATCGGCCCCCTAAATCCGGCCCTGCCAAATCCTCTTGAGAGGGGCTAAGTGGCAGAGCTGAGTGAAGAGAGAAGAGGAGAGGAGAGGAGAGGAGAGAAGAGGAGAGGAGAGGAAAGGAAAGGAGAGGAGAGGAGAGGAGGTAGCCAAGGCGGCCATACCAGGCTCAGGCTATAGGCCAGACCCCTCCTCCCTTTGCTTGCCTCCGCCCCATTGCCCTCCCCCCTCAGCTGTCCCGGGCCACAATAGGCTGAGCATCTTTTGTGGCATTAACGGTTTGTAGGAGCAGGAGAACAATGTATGAGAAGTGAGGAGCGCGGGGTTCCCACACACAGGGCCGACATGTCCTCAAACCCCCCACCCGGCCACCCCTCAAAGACGGCAACCTGCACACAGCTGATCGCGGCGCCCCTCCGTAGCCCCACCCCTTTTTTTCTACACAAAACACACTTTCCTCCACATGCATGTACAAACACACACTCGTGCAAAGCAAACACTCGCACGTAAATATGCATTGCTGCTTTTTGACACAGATATTTGCTCATGTTTAATGCATGAATAAGAATGTATGACATGGGATGCAGTTGTTGATATAAGCATGTGCACATGCACTTGCACATGAAGTTTAATTGCCTGGTGAGCCCATAGAGGGCCGGGGGAAAATCCTTTTGTTGCATGAAGGGTGAGGGTTTGTCTGGGATCTTGATTAATTTGTACTGTCATATGTGGGAGGGGTCTTTCACCAGGGGGGGTGCAGGGTGGGAATGTCACTTACTCTGGGTTCCTCCCTGTCAAATAGACTGACAGTGAACCGGGGTCTCCATGAGCGAGTTCCAACTATCTGATTAAAAAACTTTTGGCTTAAGCCTCAGTTAATCAGCATCGATTCAAATGTGCACAAATGACTTATCCACAGCCAGAAAGTACAGCCTGTAGATTTGTGTAAAATGGTATATTTAGTCATGGTGAACAAACATCAGAGTTTGAGCGCAGGCCAAAAAACACTTATGGTGATTTTTTTTTTCCCATAAAAGTTTGATTAAACCCCTTTCCTTATGTCACTAATCTTGTTTGTTCGCCGCACTAAATTGTGATATCATTGACATTGATATGATCTGTCTCCTGGAGGAAATTAGAAATTCCACACATGTCACATGTCGATGAATTGTGACTGAGCGAGTAAACAGTGGAAAATGCAGGAACACGTTTTACGCTTTATGTTGAAACAATTCCGTCAATCGTTTGGGTGCACTTGCCAATGAATATCTTCCAAGACATGACAGAGGTGATGACAACCTTGTAAAAACTTTGATTATTATATTCTAGAAAGAGTTCCTTCTTGATATTTATTGATTTTTTTTTTGTTCGCTGACTCATTTAGCTGCACCTCTCTGGGTGTGCAGGAATGCATGGTCACATGTTTAAGCCGAGCAGGGTCCACAGTGCCACACTTTTGCGTGCACTCAGCCTTGGGTGAAATTTGTGTGACTGCTAGCTCAGCAAGTGTGTGTTTGTGCATGACAGAAAGTAAGCCTGCAAGTGTATGCATGCATGAGTCGTCCTCATTTGCGCTAAACTGGAGCGTTTAGTCTCCTAATAGCTCAACATGCCACTGTCTGCAGCTGCATTGTTAACCCCGAGCAATGTAATTCCCTCAGGACTGTAGTGTAATTAAACAAGCTACAGAAACATCCAAAATATGAATTGTGCACATGGTGCCATCTGTTAAAGTGTCTTTCTCATTTGTCCTGTATTACGTGTGCATGCGTTCGGAGCGTGTCCTTGTCGCCCTGTCAAAATGTCATTGTGATCATGTGGAATAACGTGTCCTCGCCCCTCCCTCTCCCTCTCCCCTCTGCTCTTCCCCTGCTCTCTTACCCTCCATCATCCAATTTAGCTGCTGTGCTGTGTGTGGCACTCAGTGGATTCCCACACTCCACTGCTCTTGTGCTGTCAGGCCCAATCAGAGGCCGGATCTGTATTGATTTTCAGCCACCTGTGCCAGGCGCCTCGCTGCTGCAGGGACTCCCCGCTCCCTTCCTCCTCTGCTCTCCGTTCCCTGTCCCCGAGTCCGCCACCGTCTCCCGGGGCAACTGACGCACAGTGTGCAGCGCAGTCCATTTGTCACCAATTGTCAGCGTTTAGCAGGGCAATGATGTGTGGCAGGGAGGGAGGGGAGGAAGGGGATTTGGGGGCAGGTGGAGGGGGTGGAAGAGCTCCCTCCAATGGGATGAGAACCACATCCCACCATGAAACCCCTTGCAATGAGGACCGCAAATGTGCGCATTTTCCTCCTTTGCTCCTCCCAGTATAGTAGCTGGAAGTCTCTAAGTCAGGTAGGCACACTCCCTTCCTGCACACACTCTGTGTGCTATCAAATCTACGGCTGTCTCCTTCGTTCACCTCACAGGATAAACGCTGCACTACACTCGCTGTACATTCCAAATCACCATAACCTGATTTGATTTTCAACAGGGGACTATAGAGTTGCACCAGCAATCTACGGGGATTGCCTGGGGACGGTATTTGTTAGCGCAGAGAGTGAGTGAGTCTGATGTCCTTGTTTGTTTTCCTTAATAACCAGAGACTTTTTAAGAATGTCAAGGGCTGGATGTCATTAGCGGGGCGCGGCTGGTCCCTAGTGAGACCAGGCCCGAGTTCAGCTTACTCACTTCCAGCTCTGAGTCAACAGAGAAGGGGCAGCTTTTCCGCCATCGCAGCGCCCATCGCTAAGCCCAGACCCTGAACTCAGCCAGGACTGAGAGAGGTGCCCCAGTAGGAGAGGAGATACCAGTGTCCTATAATGGATCTGTTTTCATTCCAGGGGAAGTGGTTATTTAAGTAGACTATGGGGAGAGCCCCCTTTTCCAAACATCCACAGAGGGGTTTCATACTCTGAGGGTGAATTGGTGTTTTGAATAGAGGAGAGGCTATCACTTCTTCCTTTCTGTGATGATGGAGTCTGAACCTTCTCTGTCACTGTGAGATCATCTCATATCACTATGATGAATCTCCTTGATTGCACCTTTCTAAGTATACTGGCTGCAAAGGACCACATTTCACATTTAATTTCAGACCATTGCAGTGAGCGGTACCAGTCAGACGTTCAGCTGCCAGGATTTAGTTTGGCAGTGAATCTTAAAGAGACTTTAGACTTACACCTTGTTAAAATGATTTGACACCTTCTTCAGTCCAAGGTTGACAAAGAAGCTCAGATTCTTTAAGGATGCCATCCGAATGTGACACCCTGATATTTTTCTTCAAATTTCTGAAGCAAACACGCTTTTTGAAATGAATTCCACATAAATGACTCTTTTCATAGCCTGCCAGGCGAAATGTGTTGACTTGGCCTTGACTTCAGGTGCCTCCAACAATTATGAAAATATGATGGGTGTAATCTTTAACAGTGCTCGGTGTGTATTTAAGTGCATGTGGAACTGGGGGTGTTTTTTGGCAGGTTGCTGCTCTGCTTGGTGCCACTGTGCATACTGCGTTAATGGACCTTCAGTGGGGGGAGGGGTGGGGTGGGCGTCTCCTGATTGCCCAAGCGCCTTTCGTCTGCCCTCCTCCCGGGCTGCAGTGCCAGAGAACGAGTCTCGGGACACGTTTCGGGGATCAGCTCGTGTAAACACAGACTGACCGTTCCTGGGTCCATATGGAAGAGATCATTGCGTAGACGGTGGCGTGACGCCTGTCATAGTGGGGCCATGGGGATCACACATATCCCCGCCTATTCCCCTAAATATCTCCCCGGTCCTCTTCTCCCGAATAGCCCTTCCTAGAAAATACTTTCAAATCTGTCAACAGGGCTCGCAACCTGGCAAGCACTCCTGGTCTTCCAAGCACTGACTGAACTCCCGGCCTCCCTGGGTTGGCTGGTGGATGCTATGAGGACTGTTGCTTAATTCTAAGACCACCACTAACAAATGCTCAACCTGTTATCAAACCTGAAAGATCATCCAAATCTAACACATCCCGCTCTCCCGTGTCCTGAAGCTTAGAGGTTAATGAGCAGCAGTGTAATTACTGTGCTGAGGACTTGCTTCTTCTCATCATGGATGACTGGCTTGGGATTAACTCATTACCCCCTGTCCTGACCGTGCAATTAGGCCTTGCACCACAATTAAGTCTCAATGTCACGCCTCAGTGGGCAGTAGACACAGTGATCGCTGCCAGCGCAACATCACTGCAACCTCTTATCTCCACTCTGCGGATGATTGCTGAGCTATTGCGAGTGATTGTAATGACAGCTATTGTTTCTGCAAGTCCTAACCGGTGCATGGTATCGATTAGGTTGAGTGTGTGCGCGCTACGACTCCCGAAGCGTGTAGACGGACAGGCACAGATGCAGAGGTTGTGGGTCGTCTACGGCTGCTGTCAGGAACATTTTGGGTCTTGCGGAGTCTTCCAGACGTCTGCCAGGGTGGCCCAGGAACAATGCTGCCCATCTGGAAGCAGCTCCTCCTGAGTCTGGATGACCTGATGGATGGGGAGATCTTTCTGGGATGTCCAGCTGAGCCTGCTGACAGGGACCCAATCAATCACCCACCCCCTCCTGTCCTCACTGACGGGCACCCACCCCAACCAAGACCCACAGGTCAAGGGTTCTGTCAAGGCATCTCCAGCTCCTTACACTCGTCCCTTGACCATAGGCGAACTAATTTAATCATGTTAAGTGCGTCTTGATGCTAGGAGTGTTCATTGTGCATCTACTTGTTGCAGTCACATCCAGATTATCATTTTATCTTTGCCCCGGTTGTACAGTACTGTCTGCGCTTTGTTTGGACTGCTGTCCCGGCCTTGAGTTTCTGTATTACTTTAAGTTGGTAGCTCCGGAGAAAAGAGAAGCAACTGATTGAAAGTGGTGTTTTGTGTAAAATGGGGATGTCACAAAAGACTAGTTTATCTGGTAAGATAAAAACCCCATGCATCAGCCTGCATAATGATCCACTTCCACAGCTCTAATGGAAGCCATAAGAACCAGTTTTCTTCTAATGGCAACAGTAGTGATACCAATACATCACTTCCAGTAGCCTCGCTGTCTGGAAAGTCTTTGATGTACGATCAATACATCTCCTCAATCAAGCCATTTTGACAACTTCACAATCTATTATCTTGTCAGGATCTCAGACCAGACTGTTAGCGAAAAGCAGGTCTTTCAACCAATCCCCTGTGCTGTGATTGATGGGGTTTCAGACTGATTTTTCCATTGCTCTGGAGACTCCACTTGTCAAGAGACATCTCAGGTTTCTGGCAATAGTCCTCAGTTGCAGTTCGAGACATGTGCACTTACAATATGGAAATATAGAGAGTGATTGATGACAACAATATGTTTTATGTATTGATATTTGATAGCAGTCATGCTGACAGTGCCAAATAATGGCATTTTATATGTTATAAGTCTGTGTTTCTCCATAAAAAAAAAGCAAGAGAAAGGCGGAACGACAGATAGAACTAGTTACAGGGCCAACGGGAGGCCTCTCGTCCTGTCACTCATTTGACCCACCTCGGCACTTGTCAGTCATAATGACAAATGGCAGCGCTTGATGAAACAGAGGGGTTACATTATCACTTCCCTAATGAGGCCGCTCACAGCAGGAGGGGGAAAGAGGGAGCAAGATGGGCAGTATGGAGGGAGAGATGGATAAAAAGGAAGAGAGGGAAGACCACTTTACTGTTGCCAAACACCCACGGCTGCCCAGAAATTGTCTATGGTTATCAATGAACAGATTTTGGGATTGCTGTGGAATAACAGAAGCGTATCTCAAGTGATTACTTTTGTTCTCCATTCCAACCCAACGTCACATTAAAGAGTCTGATCATAATAAGCCTACCTAGGACAGATAGTTGAGCTAAGCCATCTGCTATTTGGAACCCACTTATGGAAAGCCATGTGGTAAAAAAGCAACACATTTAAACAGTAGCATTTCACGAGTTTTAGTCACGAAGCCAGCAGGGACGGAGATAAAGAGGTTTGTTGAAATATTTCTTTTTCATTCACTGTATATTATGTGATTTATCGGAGCGTTTGTTGTGAATGTAGCGTGGTAGCGTCGGCAGCAGCCGGGCCAAGCCAGGCCGGAGGACGTTCCCTGTGGGCCTGTGTCTCTCCGTGTCTTTATGGCTGGCTCTGGACTTGGCGCTGGAGTCCGAGGGGGAGATTATCTTGGCCTGTCTGCCTTCAGGAGCTCTCAGGGTTTGTGTCTTTGTGCAGCATTAGAGCTGGCTGGGAGTGCGCCCACCGAGAGAGAGGGGAAATGTGTTTGACATACGCTCAGCGCACACGGTCGGGGAGGCTGGAACAGCAGGATACGATTAATGACCACAGAATAAGATTGTTACAATATGGCTTCCCTCACCCCCACCTTCTTCACCGTGGGGCTGTCATATTTCACGGACTTGCCTGCCTCTGTGTGTTTGTAGTGTGTTTGTGTGTGTGTGTGTGTGTGTGTGTGTGTGTGTGTGACTGTGTTAGGAAGGGGCCCTTTTATCCTCTCTTTTTGTTGTCTCTCTCTGTCTTTCTCTGTTGATGTGGGTCATTGATATGCAACAGTGCATTCCTGGATCTTACAGGAGAGCTTGTTCTCATGGTTATTGTGGAGCACTTTGGCAGATTAGACACAGGGACACAGGTCCTTGGACTTTTGTCATGGTCTAGGTAGGACATAAAAGCTGTAATGCAGAGGTTAACAGACCCCTGAATTATCAGATAGAGACTACAAAAAAAAACAGATTTGCAACTGTAGAGAAATGAGTTTAGTTTCTCAGGTCATTCCCAATCCTTTGAATTTGTGATTCTGTGGTTGTGTTTGATATCTAACACTATTAGAGCCAATAATAGCAGTCAAAACAGGGTGCAGCTGCAACTTATCAGTTTGCTTTACAACAATAAAGAGAAGCTTTAAAGAGAGGTTCATGGGGAAACCTCAGGAAAAAACAAATCTGGAGGCCAAATGTTGCCCGGTTGTTGTGGCTCCTTTGAGTGATCCTCAGTGTTTTGGGGTCAGTGCCCGAAGCCCAAAGGGCCACAGAGGCATGGATGTGCAAGGCTAGAGAGGGCAGGAGGAAGGAGAGGAAAACCTTAACAAGGTGTCAAACAGGCCCGTTGGATCTTCGCACATGAAGCACACGCATAGCTGAACCTGTGCTGTGATGTTTGTTGACACGTCTGGGAGAGAATTTAGAAGTTTTCACAGCTATCATAAATCAGGAGAGGGCATGATTTTTCCCAGGGTTTGGAGCTTCATCTCGCTTGCCATTGGGCAATACCAACGATGGGCCACCGAGGCCCACGAACGCCAGCTGGCTTTATTACCATGGCAACCAGTGTGTGCTCTTCTGCTGTTTGATACGAGGGCCTCTCCCTCTCATCTGCTCGGGGTTAAACTTAATGATGCCAGGTAGGGAGAGTGTTAAAAGACAACAAAACAAAGAAGTAAAATCGATCCTGCAAGAAAAATAATGGTTAAAACATGCAGTGTTGCATCGGAGAAGTTGGCTTTAGTGCACATAAAAACCAAATATCTTCCTCCTGATTCTTCTCTTCCTGACGTCTCGTTGGAATTTCACAGCAAGTTACAGAAAGTGACTGAGAAAAAGGCTGAGACGAGGAGCTTTGGCTCTGTACTTGGGCACAGCACTCACTCACTTATTGAAATCCCACTGTGTGATCCTGGAGATTCAAATTTCTCTTATAGCCCACTTCAAAAAGACACTTAACTGGCACCTTTACATATTCTTTCCCACTGTCTCTTCCTCCAGATGTATCAGCTAGTTTCCTCTACTCTTATAATCAAACAAAAACACAACTCCATTAGAAGTAGGCATCTCTTTCTGTCTCTCTCTCTCTATGTTTTATTCATTTAACATGTGGCAGACTTCATCACCCTCACCATGCGCTCACCACACACACCTGTTCCCTACAGCTGCTGCTGCAAGGCACTCTGGGACATGATGCTAATTTCTAAGCCCCTCGCAGAAAAACGGGGTACTGGAAAAGATTCATTTTTTTTGTTAGAAACACACAGCTGCCGAATAAGGAAGAGTTTTATCTTTTGAGCTGAGGCTGTACTAAACGACAGCCTGCCAGAAAAGAGACACAACCATCAAACAGATAAAACTGTCTGAGAGGAACGGGCATCTGTAAAAACAACTGTTCTCTAAAATTAGAGTTGCATAAAAGCTTCCTGCAGAGAGTCCCCCCTGCACCTCGTTTCAAAGTGTTCCCTTCTGCACACGATGAGGCCAAAAGTGCTGATGCTTCAGAGGTAGTTGGAAAGCACTAAACTGCCTGTGGAGAAAATAATAGGGGCACACAGAAGAACAAGCCCAAAGCCCTGCCCAACCCCCATCCCAGAACTGCTACCAATTAATGCGCTAAAGAGGCCGCACACATAACTTTGTGAAAGTTGGGAGCACATGATGCTTGTTTGACAAATCCATTAAATTAGGTCTCAAATTATTATAATTATTCCCCAGATATTTGCTTCAAAGCTAATGCAGATTTAACTTGCAGTTTATTGTCGCCCAGTTATGTGAGCAGTCAGCTGTCTTGCCGCAGTAATCTACCCGGCGAATCACAAGACGCTTGTGTCTTATTAGCCTCTTTAATTAAATAGAGTTACTGCTTCTGTTTGTTACAGTGATGCGATATTTGCTTTAATTTTAAGACGACCCGATGCTGTCGGGATCAGGCCTGTGGGGTGGGGGCGGTCTGCTTAGCGCTCTCTGACAGACTCTGACAGAGCGCTGCGTGGAGGAAATGAGGCCGGTGAAGACCCCATTGACCGTAAGGCATTCTGCCCATATTTCACTAAGCTCCTCTCCCAAAGGAGAAGGCCGCAGAGACGAACCATATCAGAACACATGCTGGCGCGGGGGGGTCAGCAAAGGAGAGAGAGTGAGAAGCAGGGAGGAGAAGAAACCCACATATAAACCCACATTAAAGCTGCAGTGGGTAGAAATGGAGCAAATATGATTAAAAAAAAATTATTTTTATAACTACATTTTTTGCTAAATGCAGTACCTGTGAGGGTTTCTAGACAATATTTGTCATTGTTTTGGTTGTTAATGTGCATAAAGCAAGCATATCTGCCTACTCCCATGTTAATAAGGGTATTAAAAACTTGACAAATCTCCTTTTAAGGTGCATTTTGAACACATAAAAAAATGTGCGATTCATTTGTGATTAATCACAATTAACTGTATGGACAATCGTAATTAATCCTGATTGAAAATTCCGATCGATTGACAGCCGTAATTCCCATACAACAAAATTGCATTGTGAATTACATTTCAAGGGAAACATATTTTGTGGCGGATTACGTTTGTTTGTGACGTATCAAAAATACGTTTGTAATGATAATCCGCGGAAGGAGGATGGGGTTCATGGGTCAACAAACACCGGAGTGACGCCCAGGAGACCGCTGTTCGTGTCCCGTGTGAAACCAAAAGTCAACATTCACTTATTTTAATCATGATGTTTTGATGCATTTTTCTTGTGTTTTATTTCCATTTTGTGGTCATTTTAAGATAAACCATGCTGTTTTTTTACTAAACCTAACAAAGTACTTTTGGTAGTGTTTTTTGCAGTTTAGTAGGAACCTAGGAGACTCACTCTATGAGAGAGAGAGAGAGAGAGAGAGAGAGAGAGAGAGAGAGCCTGTAGATTTGTGTGTGTGTCACTTCATGTCTTCGTGACAAACTCTGTGTGTAATTAATTGGTTAACTGCCAGGTTCGGGACCGGCTGTCTCTCAGGAATCTGCATCTGGCCCTGAACTTTACTTTTACATGTTAGTTGAGGTATTAACTTATTTGGACAAGGGATTAAGTCTCACTGGTTGTCCCGCAGATGGAATGGACAAACATAGGGGAGGTATGTTTGAGATACTGGGCCCTGTAAGTAAAGAAATGGCTGCCGACAATACTCACTGTAGTCACCGCGAGAACAACTAATACCTCTGTCCCCCCCCCCACCTCCGAACAGACACACACATACATACAACTCCTCCCCACTCTCGCTGTGATCTGAGACAAGTCTTCAATTGACATTGTTTTTCACGCTGTTATCCAGTACAGGACAAACACCAAAGATAATTATGACCCCAGATAGCAAGCAAACACAAACCTCAGAGCAGTGTTCCTGTTTGCAATTCAGTAGCTGAACAAATCTATAAATAGTTAAGACTGCATGGCAGAAAAAATACATCATTTGCAACCACTTTTTGGTTATTTTTCACTTAGCTGTGGTCATATATTTAAAACAATGAAACAACACAGAAGTTGCATTCCTGTGTTGCACGTCAGATAATCTCTCTATATATTTTACAGCCGGTTATGCCTCAAAGATCTGAGCTTATATTCATGCCTTGTGAGGCTAGTAACAGATTTGCTGACATGTCGATTTGCATCCCCTCAAACGACCTGCGTCCGACGGGCATGTGCACCGTAAAACGATACCTTCTGCGGAGATTTACCAGGTACAGACGAGGGAATTAGCTAAAGACAAACTACTGTATCCGTGGTTGGTTGCGCAGCCCGAACTTTTCTTTCTGCGTCTTAATTGGAAACAAATGTAGAGATGGATGGAAAATCTCATTATTATTATTGGAGAGAATCCTTTTTTTCTGAAGGACGAGGGATAATAAAGATAAGGATGAGAAGCCTTGATTATATAAAGCTTATAGACAAAGCCACTTGATCCATCATCTTGTTTTGGCTCCTGGCTTCAATTACGGAGAGTTGTCTTCCTTTTTGGCACGTTTAAAAGTTTTTTGGTCGTACAGTCAATATCTGTCATGGAAAATCGGTTGCACATACTGTGATAAAACACAGGCTCCAACTGAGGCCTACATGAGTTTATGATACATCTGCGTATTGTTTGCCAAAAGGCTAAGATATAATGTGCAGGTAAGCTGCAGTACCATCTCTTATTATCCGCTGACTGCGTTCATCATCCGCAAACCCACCCACCGCCAGCCCTCACCTACCTTCCTCCCAGACTGAGCTGGAGCTCATGAGGCCTCAGACACACTTAATGGGATTATGGTAATATAATTTTGTGACGCTGACCTCGGACCGGTGCCAGGTTTCTTCCACATCCTCAGAACAAAAGGCGGGGAGCTCACCAAGGGTTCCAGGAGGCCGGCCCAGCTCGGCCTCTACTTGGCACAGGCCGACGTCCTCATGGGCCCAAGCGCAAGATGGATGGCCGTGGGGCAAAGTCCCACTTCCTAAGTCTACTCAAACAGGGAGCGAAATCAAACGGTGGCGAGAGGGGATTGTAAACTTAGATAAATATCATTCCCCAGGAGTGAGTTGACTCCGATGCCTGTTGTCTAATGTATACAATAATCAATACGCTTCAGGATGTAGGAAATGTGCCCTCCCTTTGCTCCCGACTTGAATCGGCACGTAGTAGTTTTTCAGCTGAGGGTGTAGCTTCCATGGAAACGGCCTTGTGGTCAGCTTGTCTTTCTCGGTGATTTAACAGGGGTTTCCTCCACTGGATGTTTCTTATTGGTTTAAGAAAGGGTTTTATGGACTGGACAATTTAAAAGTAACTCAGTGTTGGGGTCAATTCAAACTGTCCCTGTAGGTAATCCAAACAGAAGGATGGATACCAGTGACTCAAAAGAACACACAGTAAACTGGCCATACAAACATATATCTGTATATCATTTTATTTTCAGTTTTGCCTTTTTAGAAACAGTTTCCCTTGAAATGCTGTAACAGGCAACACTTACACACCAGGCAGTCCATCTTGCAATACGCCACAGTGCTGTTTGACTCTTCATCTTGTTTTGTCCCGTTTTTACTTTGTTGTGTATTTTATTGTTGTCCAGTCTCCGCGGGTGTATCACCAGATTTTTCCCCCCTTTCCCTTTTCTTTTCCTCTTCCTTTTTGCCTTCAGAAAGACCACCCATAGGGTTCGGAGGGGGCAGACGTCTCTGTGGAATAATAATGGGGTCGTCCTGGGAAAATTGCCCACGGAAAGGCCTGTCTGAAAAAAAAAAAAGAAAGAAAAATTTGGTCTTGTTTCCGATCCTTCTCGGAAACATTCATCAGGGCACTCCCGCTGTTCGGAGGGGAGCGGTCCCATCGTAGGCCCCGATCCACTTGCTGGCTGGGTCACTCTGCCGCTTCCAAGACTTTCTGAGAAGAGGTCAGGAGGCACATGGTGTAGAAAAGATGCCTACAGATTTACAGTGTGTATTTCCCAGAGTCTGAATATCTGACGCTGCACAGTTGAAATTTCAAGTTAATTTCACAGTTAAAATTCTAGTAGTTGCTGTAATCATTATCATTTCTCTTGGCAAGTCGCTGCACGGAACATTTTAAATGCATCATTATGTTCGGGCTGCTACTGGGCAAGGCTGTCCGCAGAAAAGCCCAACAAATGAGTCACCGTGGTCTCACACAGGGAAAGCCTCAATCCTGATGTCATTTCCTGATTGGGTGACACGCATGACACATTATTCTGATGAAACACGATGTAAGTGGCTATCACCCTCCAGCTACTCTATATTTCACACGCAACAAAATTGTCTTCTCTGACTATTTTTAAAACTTTTATCAAATCCATACACCATACTTGCCAACCTTGAGACATCAAAAATAGGGAGGATTTCAAAACCAACGCGGGGGGTCTATGTTTCCTGCATTCTGGTGACTTTTAAAGAATAGAAATAGCAAAATAAGTACACTGCAACAACTTTTAATTTTACTTTTAATTCTCAGGAAAGAATACAGAATAGTTTGCTACCCTGACGTGAACTTTCTATGGCATAAACTTCATCAGTTTTTATTAATTCATTCATTTTTTGCCCCTGCTTGAGTATCTCTCACTCACTGAAGGTGAACCTGTGAGGGTTTCTGGACAATATTTGTCATTGTTTTGTGTTGTTAATTGATTTCCAATAATAAATATATAGATACATTTGCATAAAGCAGCATATTTGGCCACTCCCATGTTGATAAGAGTATTAAATACTTGACAAATCTCCCTTTAAGGTATATTTTGAGCAAATAATAAATGTGTGGTTAATTTGCGATTAATTGCGATTAAATATGGACAATCATGCGATTAATCGCAATTAAATATTTTAATCAATTGACAGCCCTAGTAAAATGTATAAAATTACAAGTAAAACAGAGGAACTATAGGTTTGGTTCTTCATGGAAGAGTCCATGTAGAAATAGTGTTTGTCTAAAGGAGCTCTTATTATTCCTGAACTTTAATTTTGAAAGACTAATTATTTCCCAAAAGCGATAATATGATCACCTGATTTCAGTTTATCTGAACTCATGATGAGCTGGACTTGCAAATGTAAACGTTTCACATTTTCCCATGCGCGCACGCCAACAACCTGAGAATGAAACAATTGAGCAAACATGTTCTGGTCATTCTCTGAAGCCGGAGGAACACGGACCTGTGTTTACCAAAGTCGACTTTTTTCCTTGTTTGCCGAACAGAAATGTTGGCTCCGTGCAGTTTAACCTCTCGGGCAACATCTTCCATCAGGAGCCAATCACGTCCTGAGTGCCGTGTTACTACTATACGCCTGTTGGAGCCGACTCAGACAGCATCAGGACATTGCGATGACTATTGCCAATGGTTTGAGTCAGACGAGATTTCTTTTACATTAAGAGCTCCTCCTAACAACTATGATGTCGGTGTTTGTGTTGAATGCGCTCCATAATTCCCTTCAACTTGTTTTTCTGACAGTCTGCGATGTTTTGAGTCCTATTTTGAATTCTTCTGAGAAATGTAGAGACCCGACATCTTAATATCTCAATCATTAACACAATTCCTCGGTTTGGAAGACAAGAAAGCGGCTTAGTAAAGTTCCTTACTCTGTGATCCCCCTGATCCACCTTCCTGCTCTCCCCCGAGCCGTCACTAACTGGCCTCCCGTTGCCCTGTTGGGCCCCGAGGCCCTGCTGCCCCGCTGCCTCGCTCCAGGTCTGAGCCACTGGAGATCCAGTGATGGATGGGCCTCAGGGGAGCTCTCTGTGGGAGTCGGGCTCAGGGCTTCACACACTCTCAGCCTTCATATTTAACCAGAGACAGCAGAGTCAAGCCTGCAGTAGAATCACGGTCATACATATTGATATGTTTTATTTTTCCTTTTTGTTTTGCAAGTTTATATAACACAATACTGTTTTAATCGGCGGCAGCAGTTTGAAGCAAAGTTACTGAAGAAGAAGAAGCCGGAGCAGTGATAACAAAAGACAAAGAGGAGCCTGATAAACAATTTCAGACATTTTTATTTTTGTTATAGTGGAACACAAATGCACAGGAGAACTGAACAGACATGTCACCAGAGGTAATACAATACAGCTCATATGTTATCAGGTGTCAGCTTGGTGTTACTTAAGGTTAGTTTCCCAATAGTCCCAGGAAGAAACACCAACAGGGCATCAAGTAAGGGTCACCTCAAGTCCATATCAGTCCAGTGACTAATACCTCCAACTAGGGCTGTCAATCGACTAAAAGATTTAATCGCCATTAATCGCAAATAAATCGCACATTTTTTTTGTTTTCAAAATGTACCTTAAAGGGAGATTTGTCAAGTATTTAATACTCTTATCAACATGGGAGTACACAAATATGCTGCTTTATGTAAATGTATGTATATATTTATTATTGGAAATCAATTAACAACACAAAACAATAACAAATATGATCCAGAAACCCTCACAGGTACTGCGTTTAACAAAAAATATATGCTCAAATCATAACATGGCAAACTGCTGCCCAACAGGCAACAACAGCTGTCAGAGTGTCAGTGTGCTGACTTGACTATGACTTGCCCCAAACTGCATGTGATTATCATAAAGTGGGCATGTCTGTAAAGAGGAGACTCGTGGGTACCCATAGAACCCATTTTCAGGTCAAGGGACCCCCAGAAAATGGCCCTTATAGTTTTCCTCACTAAAATTAAGCGTACGTTTGGAGCGTTATTTAACATCTTTCTCAAAAAGCAGTATGACATGGTCGGTACCAATGGATACCTTAGGGTTTCTAGTTTTATATGATACCAGTATATTCAAACTGAGCCAGATACAACCTCCGAAAGATCGATTGTGTTAATGCATTAAAGAAATTAGTGGCGTTAAAACAAATTTGCGTTAATGCAATATTGCTTACAACATTTATCAATAAAAGAAGATAGATCACAGAAAATAAATTATATATATATATAATTATAAATGTGATAATACTGGTAAAAATAAAAACAACACAATACCATGTATTCTTATGTATTAACCATTTGGATTAACACTTATAAAATGTACTGATGCAGAGTCTTAGAGAGTGTTTTATTGTTTTCAAAATTGAAATCAGTGATATTGCCAAGATTTAAAACAATAAAGTTGTGGATATCACCTTCAAATCCCAATTCTAACCGCACTGACATACTGTCATCATCACTCTGTGAATTCCATGCAGTATTGTGTGTTAAAATATTGTTATTTCCCTTTTAGCTGAACCCACATTCCCACAGTGTAGTTACTGTTTTCCACTTTGAACAAACCCCACAGCATGTGAGTGAACCACAAAGTAGTTTTGTTGCATTCTTTTTGTTTTGTTTCCTTCTAAACGTAATCGAGAATGCAGTTTCGAAAGACAGGGTTGTCATCTTAGCATATTATCGTGACATTGATATGATGGCATACAATTAAAATGTTACACAGCATTACTTTAAGCACTTTTGAACCCTACAAAACACTGACATTTTGTTTTAAACTTAAACCTAATATGTTAAACACTTATTGTCGCATACTAAACCACAAATAAATACATTAGTATGATAAAAACTTCTTAAGGACTCTTTCCTTTATTCCTCTTTACACGTGGGTGCAACGTAATGAAAAAAGCCTGCTTCCCTTTTTTTAGAGAACCCATCAAGAAATATTGAGAGGAATCACACAGAATGGTGCCAGCCAGTGTATATGCATAAATATTAAAATGACGTATGAAATGATTTGTGATTGGTTCATCAAAACAGTGTTTAATTGCAGTTCATCTATTTTTTTGACAACTTTTTGGGCATAATACTATAATTATCTCTCCATTTTTTATTGAGTTTTAAGAACAGTTAGTGGACGATGAGTTTGGGGAACGTTTCTAAAAGAAACTGTCCAGTCATGGTGGTGTCACGGTGAGACAAGGTGCAGCGGTGGGTGGCAGAGAAACGCTTCAGTCGAGTTGATGTGAGGAAAGAGACGTCATCGGCGAATGTGCCTCAAGTTTCAACACAAAGCTATAGTACCTGATTGTGTTTACACTGTCACTGATTTATTAAGGGCAGCTCGATTCCTATATTACTTGGCAGGTAATGAATAAACAATATTCAATGTCTTAGTTTGTTTCTTTAAGCCGTGGTGTATACAGGCTGGGGGGGGGGAGGGGAGGTGCGGACGTACGTCTTCTCAATAGTCCGTGGTAATAATGGACCTGTGACCTCGCGGTCAAAGCCAGAAGCAAAACCACTGTTCCCAGTACTGCAAAGTATACTGATTCGTATTTTCACTTCATATTGGATAACTTTACCAAGCTGCCTCTGATTACTGCAGAAATTAGATTATCTGTGTCACATTATAATAATCTTCTGGATTTCCGCTGTTTTCTAAGCATATGAGTCGGATGAAGACTGTTCCAATTCAGACTCAGTAAATAACACTTTAATTTATCTTCTGCCACCTTATCATAAGTGGGACAAATAAACCTCACTGATCTTTGTCTGACACAGATAACACAGTACGAAACATGCTCATAATTAAAGGCACAAGACAATGACATATTTCTCAGTGTTTTGTTTTTATTGCAAACAATATAATACAAAAGATAAGCTTTTAAGACAATGCAATGTTTACCTACGGAAACTGCATTAAGGAGATGACGAGATGAGAACTAATGATGCATGATATAAAACCAGGAACGCAACGTTTTTTTTTTCAATAACAAAAAGTATCCTGTTGATTCCAGCAAATTCTTTACAACAAAAAAACAAAACAGCCGCAGCTTCCATATCCATTAATTCATTTGTTAGAAAGAAAAAAAGAGAAAACTTCCAGTTTTTCTTTTTTAAGAGAAAGACTCATTATAAGTAATCTGTACATAAACTAGATCATGAATAAAGGAAACATTTACAAATGATAAATAAACAAATTTGTACCACATATGGCAGCAAACTATGCCACTGAAAACATCTCAGTTAGCTGCTGCAGAATTTAAAAGAAGATAATTGCAAAATAGTTATTTTCAAATAAAATTAATGCTAAAGAATAAATTAAGAAAAAAGGTTAGGAAAAAAAAAAAAAAAAAGGACGGGGGCTGTAGGAATGATAGAAGCACGCCAGACTCAGACCTGCTGGCTGCTGAGGAGAATCAGGTCAAAGGTCACTTCCTGCATCTCCTCAAGCAGGAAGTCAGAACTATGCTGTGGTTTTTCGATGCCAGCAGATGGAAGGAGCCTCTCCGCTGCGGCTCCAGAGGCACCAACGGTATCAAAAGGCAGTACCCGGATAAAAGCAAGCATTGCTCGGTTACATCTAGCAACACAGTAAGGCCCCTAGTAGAGTTACATGGCACCTGCTATAGTGTTTCCAACACAATCATTAGAGCTAAAGCAAAGAACAAGACGTAGAATATTTGACTAATTCACTGATGACACGGTCATATCGTATGGCCAAAATCTATTTCGAACCTGCATCGCTCAATTCTTGCATCTCGCGGGAATTACAATAAAATATGTACAGTACAAAAACTCAAAGCGGAACGTAGGCTGCAGGTATTATAAGACGGCAGTGTCAGTAAACTGATGTACAAAAAATACATTAGTGAGAAGTAAGGCCACTGAGGGTGTTTTTTACCCGCTCCTTTAGATGTGTTAAACCTTCAAATCGTGACGATGAGGATGCTGATGACACTGATTATGATGAAGAGCAGAACACATACACAGTACATACTAAAATATTTATAACCAGTATGTCCTCACAGAGGATTTAACTTTTTTTAAAACATTATATCTAAAAAAATATAATCACAATTCCAACCAATACAAAAGGCACTGTTGTGAGCCAATCCAAAGATATATTTTCAGTACTATAAAAAAAAAAAGAAGTCCTTTTCATGTTTTTCTGTTGGCAATGAAGGGCGTGTGTGGCGTGGCGGCGCAGAGGCCAGAAAGAAGTCTATATGCGTGGGGATGGGTGTTGTACAGTCAGTGCTGAGGGGCCGCCGCCTCATGGCCTGGAGAGCTGCGTGTAAATGGGCTGCTGCTCCCAGTGCTGCGGACTGTGGGTCTGGGGCACCGAGGGCACCCCGGTGGTGTCGGCGATCGGGGTGTACATGGGCCTCTGGCTGGGGCTCATGTAGCTGAAGGTGGAGTACAGGCCGGAGCCTTGGCTGGCGTGGCTGTAGTAGGAGTTGGCGCCACCTTGGTGGTCTGAATAGTCATACTGTGCTCTTGTGATGGACGGGTACGAGGAGGTGCTGTAGTGCTGCAGGTTGAAGGACCCGTAGGTGACGTGCTGCGGGGAGCCCTGCTGCTCGTTGTAGTGACTCGGGCTCAGCTGCTCTGTCTTGATCTGGGTGGTTCTCTGTTGACCTTGCTGGCCTTGCTCTCCTCCTCCTCCTCCTCCTCCTCCACCCAGGCTGGTCAGAGAGTGCTGCTGCTGCTTGGACATCCAGGCGTGGGCCCCAACGTTGGCCGCCTGACTGACCGAAGAGCCGTTGATGCCGTAGCTGCTGGTGTAGCCGGCTTGGCCCGCTCCGGTCAACCCGGCGTGGCTGTGAGGCGGCAGGTACTGGTCGAACTCATCGACGTCGAAGCTCCCCATGTTGGAGATGACCTCGCTGCTCAGCTCGCCGATGTCCACGGCTCCAAAGTCGATGCCGCCGAGCTGGCGGCTGGTGCCCTCCTGCATGGGGCGCCCCTCGCGCTTCAGGTCAGGTTTGCTGGAGGGGAGGTCTGTCTTGGGGGTTGTTGGGGGCGTTGGCGGGCCCTGGGACTGACCTGGTTAGAAAGAAGGCAGAGTTAACCTCACAGTTCAAATTCATGCATGAGGGACAGGTGATGAAGTGAAATACCAGTATGAATGTTTTCAGGAGGTGGAGTTTGTTGGCACTATACACTTGACAGGTGTCTAATCATTAAATGATTAACAGGTGTCTTGTTCAAGGCCCTAAAGGCTTCTAAATATTTGCCTTCCACAAGCAGTGCCACAATGAGTCACATTTGGAAACTAAATTATTTTTCTTGGTGTCTTCATTTAATTTTCTTACCTGAGTGTTCTCCTGGAGAATGCACCTCGCCCAGACTGGACGCAGGAGAATCGGCCTGCTGCAGCGCCTTGAAGATGGCAGTAGGAGAGATGTGGGTTTGCTCTCCGTCCTCTGGGTCGTTTTGTCCGTTCTTGACAGACTTTCTCCGGCGTGGCTGGTACTTGTAGTCGGGGTGGTCCTTCTTGTGCTGCACCCTCAGGCGCTCAGCTTCCTCCACGAACGGACGCTTCTCTCCCTCATTGAGCAATCTGGAAATAGCACAGAAAATTCACATTAAAAACACATTCAACGAGCACAAGAACATGAGTGATTAAATAGTTGCATGATAGTGCAATTTACTGAATTATTGCATTCACTGTTGTATGTTCTTTCTTGTATGACTGTAGCATGTTTCTTTGTTTTGACGTGCCAAGATGTGAATGAGCTTAAAGCTATAATCTGGTATATGGTGCATCAAATGATGACATTTATGTTTTAAACTCCCTTTTAAATAAAATAATAAATAAATAAAAATAAATATCAATAATTAAGAAGAAGCAGCTGAAAAAAAAAGTGTGCGTAATCTGAGTCTATACCACTTCTTCTATACTGGAACATAGAAAAAGGTATCCATAATTAGAAATAAGTAATAGAGAGAAATATAATTTCAAATGTCAAATTCCCAGTCTGCAAAGCTCTACGTGCAACAGCAGACAGGTGGTGCATTGCATGGAGGAAATAGTGCGTAAAAGAGCGTGCAAAGTGAACCTACCTCCACAGTTTGCCGAGGGTTTTGCTGAGTTCCGCGTTGTGCAGATGCGGGTATTGATCGGCCAGCTTCCTCCGTGCAGCCTGAGCCCACACCATGAACGCGTTCATCGGTCTCTTGACGTGAGGTTTGCTTTTACTGGAGCCGTTTACGCGCACCGGCATTGGCACCAGAGTCCAGTCGTATCCCTTCAGCACCTGAGACACCGCGTCTCGGATGCACACCGGGAATTTCTCCTCGTCTCCTTCCTTCTTGTATTCTGCATCCAGGAGGAGGTGGTTGTTGTTGGACGGTCTGGTGTTCTCGGTGTCCGAGCCGGAGCCGGATCCGCCGGACGGACACGGAGAGCCAACGGAGTCCTCGGACATGCTGGGGCTGGGAGCGTCGGAGTGACACTTCTCCTGTTCTTCTGTCATCTTCAGGTAAGGGTCGAGGAGATTCATGCGTAAAAAATGAAAGAATCTCGCAGAAAAACAAAAAGAAATGTAAAAAAAAAAAAAGGAGAAAATCCTTTTCTTTCTAAATCCCAAAGTGCCCAAAAGACTGCAGTGACTGACAGTCTGTGAGGGCGCACAGCTTCACTGGCAAATCCTTTTAAAAAGGTCGAAAATAAAAAGTTTTTGACGCTCCTTGGACTTTTTTTCACAATTACGCAGAGAAGAAGTTTTCTAATGCTCGACTTTGCACAACTGTGACTTTGGAGAGAAGTGTGACTGAGAGGTCTACTCTTGGAGGAGGATTGCTGGAGAGTCTAGAGACACAGGAGGCGATGCCTGGATTTATGTTTGACGGCGAGGAAATGATTGGGGGAAACTTTTTAGTAGGCGGAGACGAAATGTGACTCTGCTCTGCAAAGCAGAACTCAGCAAGCAAGTCAACAACAGCGAAAAACCAGCTCCAGTTGGAAAAAAAAGGTGTTTTTCCCCTTTATAATCTTTGGTTTCATTTAAATTTAAGGTGTAACTTCAAGTCTAAAAAGTGAATACTTAAAGAGAGAAGAAAAATAGACTATAATTACAAATCATAACTACATGTTATTATAATAATATGAAGCATTTTATTATTATAGTGATATAAAGGAAGATAAAAAAAATACAATCATATGAATTTTCTTTGATTACAGACAGAAAATCATCAACAGTATAATAACTTTCATTAGGACTGTTAGAAGTATAAACACAGTGCAGTTCTTATAGTTCTTTATTATACTTGGTTTTATTTATTTTATTTCAATTTTACAGAAATAACAGGCCCTTTTTGCATATTTTTACAACTTGTCCCCAGATTATCAAACCACTTGCTTTACCAACTACATGCCTAACAATAATTGTGTTTAATTATTATTTCTTTTCTTGGTTTTGTTTTGGTTTTGAATGTTGAGGTTGTTTTGCTCTAGTGTACTTGATGGGTTTGTCTGTAAGCTCATCTACTTAAAAGTTGGTTTATAGACTTTTGTAATTACAAACACTGGATTGCATATATGAAAACAGCCTTGAAAAAAAATAAAGTATATATAAAAAAAAAAATGTGTTTAAGTTTCTTTTCAGAGGGCAATAGTCTGGTGTTTGTATGACATATTAATGAGATACACTGTTTGGTTGATTTATACATTTATAAGTTTTAATCGTGTCTTTTCTAATGTGGGTATAGTTGTGTTGTGTTTGTTGCACAGAGACAGTTGAGTCTGTTTAAAGGAGCGGTTCCCTCAGTGTGTCTCAGAGCTGCAGTGACCTCAGTGACCAACAGGGGGAGACAGCAGTCCAGAAACTTGGAGAGGAAGCCTTGATACTGTTCAGTGGCTGCAATGATCCAAACAAAGTAAGAGAGGATGATACAACACATTTCAATATGTAAGTTTCGGCTCTACATTTATATTTTAGACCTTCCAGCAGACTATTTATTGGAGATTACAAAACAAAACACATTAAATGTGTTTCTTATCTCAAAGAATCAACAAGGGACATGACTGTAAATTCCATCCAAATTATAATGTCTTTACATAAACAGGGAGTTTTTTTTATTTTATTTATTTATTTAAGAAAGTTTGATGATTATTCTTTCATTCATGATTTAATTGATGTTGTGATCGGTTGTTTCTTATTCGCAACTGCAGGATGCAATATTAAAATCGCTTGCTATTAATATAAGGATCTATGCGAATAATAATGAATGAATGAAAGACTTTATTTCGATCATAAAAATAAATAAAACAGATACAAAATAATAACAAACAAAACAAGAGTAATAGTGTACGAAAAGAGGTAGGTAGAAGTAAAACTTATATTTCCCTACCCCTTTCTCACTTCTCCTCTAATAACTCATATATCATAGAATGATAATATAATATAATATATAAACTATCCCAGATTTATTTACATCCCAAATTAAATATATGAACAGCATCCCAAGTTTATTTACAACCCACAATAACAATTATAATAATAGTAATAATGATAATAATGATCATGATGTTATTACTTTAACAATACTATACAAGAAGTGCATGGACATTAAATATGATATTATATTTAATAGGCTAGATATTCTTTTTTTTTTTTTCTTCAAATAGGCCATAAAGTCTGTGAAAAAGCGGATCAAAACAAACGTGTCTCAACACTAAAATCCACTTTGCTGGATTTGCTCCAACACTTGTTTTCTGTGGACAAAGGACACTTTGTTGGGAGAGTTCAGTCACTATAATCCATGTATTCAATTTTTAGAAACCCAATCCGACTGCTAGTTATTATGAGGTGACATATAAGTCACGAAAAAGATTGAATGTTTTCTATTTTTATCACAGAGTTATTGATTTAGCAATGAATTATTTAAAAGTCCAGCGATTTGATCAGTTGCGTAAATGTGTTATTGTTAAGAATAAGACGCTCACACAGAAAATAGTTGTCGTACTTTTTCACAACTACTAATAAGGTGAAAATATTAAATATATATTAATCATAGAAGAGGTAATAAAAAAAGCTGATCACCTACGATTTTAAAACTTTAAGACAACTTAGATGAAGATTGTGTAAAATGATTTGCAAAATTTAAAGAACATATTCCAAAGAAGACATATAATAAATAAATTATATATAATATAAATAAAGAAATTAGTAAATATTATTTATTTATTTATTTAAATATAAGATTTAATTTTTATTTTTTTATATTTTTAAAATGCCTAAATATTTTGTCACATTTTGACATATTTATTTCCGTTATAGAACATATTTGTTCAGTAATAGTCAGTATTCAGCGCCTTTCATTGCTAAAAATAAACATTTTTCCATGAATATCATCTTTCTCCATAAAGAGGGCATTGGTTCAAGGTCTCCTGTGAAAGCTTTTCAGTCTGTCTGGGCCCTGACGTGTTCATTAGAAACAGTCAGATGTACCTGCTGTTTCTGCCCCTTTTCGTATTGGTTGACTGTGGCAGACTGCCCTGCATACAACTAGATAACATACAATTTAGAAATGTTGTTCTTCCAAAAGTTCATGCTGGTGAGAAACACAGTGGATCGGAAAAACTAAAGGGGTGCAAGTTGTTTTTGTTTCTTTGGCAGTTAATAGGTATAATTATGTTGGTTTTGTAATGCTTCAAAGTAACCTGATTCTCTGCACTTGGACTGAAATCCTTGATCCATTTCCCTCAATAAAGTGTAGCTTCTGAGATGCCTCTCAGGGTTGCAGCTCACGTCAACGCAGCGGTCAAATGATACTCTTACTTGATACAAAACAACACACTGCGTCTCATTAGAGGGTAAATATTTGATCAGTTTTTGCCATTTGAGATATTGCTGAGCTGGAGAGGTGACTGGTCTCAACACGCAGAGGAGGAAACCCAACGATGGCTAACACAGAGGCATCAGAGGTGTGGTCGGGGCATGTTCGCGCCCCCGCAGTGCTGACTGCTGAGGGTTTGAGGTGCCCTGCAGACTGACTTACGGTCGGGGGTGGGGGGGGAAGGGAGACCCACATCCTCAGGGGCCGGGCTCACACAGCTTATACATGGAATACCCGCCTGCAGGCCGAGCAGGTCTTGGGAAACTTCTCAGCTTGACTTCGAGCCATGGCGTCAAAATTTTGAGGCAAACACTGGGGGTAAACTGCCAAATCATGTCTTCCACCTCTCCTAGCTCTCTCAGATTCCACTGCGAATGTCTGAGCAGACTGCCTCTCTTTTTAAAAAAACCTTTAGTGTGTTTGTATTTTTTCTTTTGTATTTCTTTTATTACAAGAAGGGTTTGCACTGTGCAAAGAATTCATAGAATTTCAACCAAATACAGTAGTTAAAATGTCCACATCATCACCATGGGAACCATTGATTAAGCATTCATTAGGCTATGTGGACACCTTCTAAAATGCTGGGATCCACGTGTTGTAATAGCAAGAAGTGCATTAAATCCTTTGCTTAAATGATCTGCCATGAAGAATTAGAAGAGTGACAAATAGTGCGGCGGAGGTAGTGGAGGCAGTCAGAGGTGGCTTCAACCACTCACAACTGACATAACACCTGTCTGAGACTTTCCACAACTAGTGCCAACTGCCCCAGACATGGCAGAAGACTGCAGGAGGGAGAACTGACAAAATACCATCGGCGAACCATCTGAACTTTCTCTTTTTTCCGGCTGCTGCCACAGTCGGTTCCTCGTCGAAATGGCAGTTCGTTAATTCTTGAAAAGTTCAGGCCGGTTTGGTTGCAGTTCTGCGCCCTCGCCCACTGTTAGGTCTCGTGGGGAATGGACGCGCCGCCCCAGGTGTTTGCCTAACCAGATCAGAGCGCTTTGGCCACGGGGCGACTGTTGACACATTGCATTTTGCAAAGGGTAACGTTTAAACAGGAATTATCAAGGCCCTGACACCTTCAGAAGGATGGGCTTATATTCCTCGCTCTGACTCTCTCACACCTCCCTGATATCTCACCACAGCTCCCAGTGGGCTTCACCAGTAAGACTGAGGGGTGGAGGCATGCAGACATTTAGGAATTGTAAACGCAAGATACATTTTCAGATCGCATATTACGAGATTGATTCAATATATCTGGAAAACTCTGATCAATAAATAAAGTATTCATTTAAAATTGCATGCATAAGCTGCGTTCAAAATGATAACTGTGCAATTATTAATTGACCTGGCAGTTGCCACCTGCCATCATCAGGTTAGATAACACATTAGATAGCTCAGCTATGCCACTAACGAAGTCCAACTGGGAAACAAATGCATTCTGGCCTTCACCCCAGTGACCAGCGGTGTGTGTTAATTGCTGCTGCACGCTTTCTTGTATATCTTCTCCTTTCTCCGGCCTCCTCTGGAGATAGTGCAGCTGTGTAATCTCGGCCTTATCTGCTCCTGGCTTTTAGTAAATCGAAACACCTTGGGCCCTAGTTGATAATGTATCTGCCGGGGAGGAAATGCACGGTGATCTGGGAAAGCAGTGAAACCCATAGTTCTTGATAAACATCATCAGTGTTGGATAGGTTTGAGCCTTAGTTTGATGTTTAAACCAGTCTAGTTAAAACCTCGAAAAGCTGCTTGCATAAAATCCTAATATTCAGCACACCTGAAAAGCACGTCCAATATTGGACTCTGCTGAGTGACTACGTGGTACCCTCGGTGCCTTCAGGTGAAGTGACCGCTGAATCGGTTCAAAAGACAATGAAATGCTGTATAAGCAGAGCGTGATCTCAGCAGGTCACTCTCCTGCATTTCCAATAATAGAGCCTGACCTGTAATTATGTCCGAATGACAATGGCTCATTCTCAAAGTGCTGACAAAATGTTATGACATTACCCGGGTCTTTGCAGAGGGCTAATGATGGGCTTGCATCCTCAACGGGGGTCCTCTCAACAGACACTAGCTTACAGGTTGAAATAACACTTATCTTGTGCTGTCACTGCTATTTGCAATGATACAAGATCACATTTAAAGTAACTTTTAGAAAGACAAAATGACAGTCTTCCTGTTGCAAATGAAAAGTTGAATTCATAAGCAATACAAACACACCCTTGCTCAAGTCAATACACTGGATTTGGTATTATGTTAGCAAACTTTTCTGTGTTATTGACAATACTGAGTAATTGTTCTGACTTTTCACAGAGATTTCAACCACATTTATTTCCAGAGCAAAGAGGAAAAACCTGGTTTGAGCAAACTCTATCCATCTGCTCAGGAGGACCATGACATGTGGTTGAAATCTCCAGAAAAAGCTAGTTAAGATTACATTTTTGTCTAATACAGTTATCTAAAATCAACAATGTACTTTTACACCCTAGAATGTAATTATTAAAGCAACTCACCTACGAAAATGTTGGAAAATTAAATGAAATTCAACATGTCATTATGCTGTAAGTTATATACCCACCTAAAAAATGAGTATCAGTTTAAGTGAACGCTATATTTAGAATATTTTCACCAGTTTACCTTGCCATCAGACAGCCCTTTCCGAAGGGGAACTGAAGCTTGTATCCATCTATGCTCTCGTCACAGCCACCAGACTCCATTGAAAAAAACTGTAATTTTACGTTGCAGAACACCGGGGTTGCCGGTCTACCGCTGCCTTCATCGGTTAGTTTGTTTGTGCTGTTGTGTGACTTTGGTGAATCCAAACTCACCAAAGTCACAAAATAACACAAAAAACTAACTACTAAACTGTTTTTTTTTTTTTTTTTAATGGATTCTGGTTGCTTTTGGCGAGACACATAGTCTTTATAGCTGTCTCATGGCAAGGTAAACTGGTGAAAATATTCAAAATATAGCATACACTTACACTAATATTGATTTTTTTAGGCAAGCCTTTCTTTTAAGTGTCTAAAATACGTTTTGCTGCCGTCCACAGCAGTACATTGCTTTGCTTCAGTGCAGTAACTCCTGTCTGCTTCTCCAAACTGGGGGCGTCTACAGTAGGTAATACACTGACTATGGATAAGTACCTCATACAACCCCACTTCCAAACTATCCTTTTAATAATACTTTAGTCTCAGACTTAGTTAAATAATTTTTAGTTGCTTTATAATTGTGTTTTCCACATTTCCTTCATGACCCATTAACATTATCATAGGAGGCAAAAGTTCACCTACTTCCAAAGTGCATTGAGGAGCATTATCAACCACTCTCAACACTCAACAACCAACCAACCTTTCTTGCATCAGGTCTGTCTTCTTCTTTTTTTTTCTGAGTAACCTAATAATGAATCTATTTTTAAATACTATGAGTCATCTGACGACAAAAAAACTCCAATGTTATTGAAATGTAATGCCCAGACTTCATGTTTAGGCATTTTTAAGCAGAAATGCGAGTTCTGAAACTCTCTTCCGTCATGGATTATTGCACAGTTGTGTCTGGAGCATAGTGCTGAGTCAGGCTGGCTGACAGTACTATAGCAGCTCCCTGGCACCGCTACACATGAAAAGTCCCATCCACACAGCTCTGGATGATGTCAGCGTGGCACCTCTGCCTGCACACAGAGACACCTTTCACAAAGAACCTGTATGTGCTCGGGTCTGGTCTACGTAATGGAATATTCAGCCCTCCTACCTGTTTCTATGCTCAGGTGAAAACGAGACTGTTGTTGTGTCATAACCTAAAAATAAACTCTAATGTGTTACTCTACTTCCCCTTCTCACTCTTGTCACCTGCTTATGTTTACATCCTTTTTTTTATTTCTCACTAGAAACTTTTTAGTAGGCCAATATTTAATTTTCCTAGTGATATTGAATCGGTAACAATTTTAAAACATACTTTTAAATACTTACATTTAGAAAAAAAACACATTGCACTATTTCACAAATCCCTGGTGTCATGTTTTTGTCACATTTCCCCCCTCCCTTTCTCTTGTTTCATTATCCTCCCACCTTAACCTGGTCCTTTCAGCAGGGCTCATTAGTTGGGCCGGCCGATGAAAAGGGCCATTCTTTCCACACGGTCACCGTGATACGAGAAATACTGAGTTAATGAAAGAGTGATGATATCTAATCACCTTCCAGAGGATAGCACCTGCATCAGAGCCAGGACCCAAACCCTCGCTGAATGCTCACAACTGGATGGCCTACGGGATGTACTTCCTCTGTACGGTTCTACCTTTGATTGCACTTGTTTCAGGGGGAAATGGGAATATCTTGTGTGGTCGAGCAGATCCAGTCCTCTTAGGTGTTTCCACTGGGGATTTCAGCATTAGACCGCGGCATTGGGATTAATACGTTTAGAAAGGGCAGGGGTGAAATGAACAATGGCATACTTCAAGGGCTTTAAAAAGTGTCTTATTACAATGGGGAAAGCCAAGTCTATTCTTGATAAATCCTATTTCAGGGCAAAGGAAAAAGAGAAGGTCAACGAACGGCATTTAGTGACCGTAGGCTGTAAATGCCAATTTAAAATTGTCTTCATCTTAATATAAATTTTGACACTCAAAGTTGTATCAAAGTTGTATCAAGTTGTATCCTATTTTAGGACTCGTTGAGCAAACATAGCAGTCGATATTTTCATTTATGTTCAAAGACAAACATGCCTTTGACCTCCAATGTCTATATGACTAAATGCTTGACCACAATCGAATCACAGCAAGAAGTCAACCAAATAATTTTATACCATATCATCATATTATTATGGATTCATTATATATGATATCTATATTTTTATTAAGGACACACAGTTCCACTAATACTAAGCCCCTGCTCAACTTGTATCATCGAGCTATAGAGTCACAGCACCAGAAGTTTCAGACCTGCAGACACGGTCCAACCAACAGTTTGTATGATATCTTATGAAAAGTTATTTTCAGACTTTTTTTTTCGGGCATTTTTATCAGATCTTTTTTTTCTGACATTTTTCAGACTTTTTTTTTCAAACTCTTTTTTCGGACATTTTTCAGACTTATTTTTCAGACTTTTTGTTTCGGACATTTTTCAGACTTTTTTTCAGATTTTTTTTTCGGACATTTTTCAGACTTATTTTTCAGACTTTTTGTTTCGGACATTTTTCAAATCTTTTTTTTCAGACTTTTTTTTCGGACATTTTTCAAATCTTCTTTTTCAGACTTTTTGTGCGACATTTTCAGACTTCCTATCAGATCTTTTTTTCGAACATATTTCTGACTTATTTTTCAGACTTTTTTTTCGGACATTTTTCAGACTTATTTTTCCAACTTTTTGTTTCGGGCATTTTTCCAATCTTTTTTTTCAGACTTTTTTGTCCGACATTTTCCAGATTTTTTTTTTTTCAGACTTTTTTTTTCGGGCATTTTTCAAATCTTTTTTTTCAGACTTTTTGTGCGACCATTTCAGACTTCCTATAAGATCTTTTTTTCGAACATATTTCCGACTTTTTTTTCGGAAATTTTTCCGACTTATTTTTCCGACTTTTTGTTTCGGTCATTTTTAAAAAAAAAATTTTCAGACTTTTTTGTCCGACATTTTCCAGATTTTTTTTTTTCAGACTTGTTTTTTTGGGCATTTTTTCAGATCTTTTTTTTCAGACTTTTTTTCAGACTTGTTTTTTCGGGCATTTTTTCAGATCTTTTTTTTCTGACATTTTTTCAGACATATTTTTCAGACTTATTATCAGATCTTTTTTTCAAACATTTTTCTGACCTTTTTTTCGGGCATTTTTCAGATCTTTTTTTTCTGACTTATTTTTCTGACTTTATTTTCGGACATTTTTCTGACTTTCTATTTCGGACATTTTTCAGATCTTTTTTTTCAGACTTATTTTTCAGACTTTTTGTTTCGGTCATTTTTAAAAAAAAAATTTTCAGACTTTTTTGTCCGACATTTTCCAGATTTTTTTTTTTCAGACTTGTTTTTTTGGGCATTTTTTCAGATCTTTTTTTTCAGACTTTTTTTCAGACTTGTTTTTTTCGGGCATTTTTTCAGATCTTTTTTTTCTGACATTTTTTCAGACATATTTTTCAGACTTATTATCAGATCTTTTTTTCAAACATTTTTCTGACCTTTTTTTCGGGCATTTTTCAGATCTTTTTTTTCTGACTTATTTTTCTGACTTTATTTTCGGACATTTTTCTGACTTTCTATTTCGGACATTTTTCAGATCTTTTTTTTCAGACTTATTTTTCAGACTTTTTGTTTCGGACATTTTTCAAATCTTTTTTTTCAGACTTTTTGTCCGACATTTTTCGATTTTTTTTTCAGACTTTTTCTTCTGGCATTTCTCAGATCTTTTTTTCGGACAACTGTGAAATCACTGTGTTTACGTTAGATGTGTGTTACTTCAAGTTGTCTTCACAATCTTACACCAATATTGGAAACTTGTGGGAGAAAACACAAGTAGTTCTTGTGGCCTCCACATGGTTTTAACATTACACTGAAGTTGCTATTTACTGACTTCTACTCCACCCAGGATTACTTTTTAAGATGGGAGTCAAGCGTGAGTCAACGCAATTTGGAATCAAACTTGACACAAATTTTCCAGTTGAGTTGATTCACCAGTGTATTTTGTCCTTTATATTACTAGTATTATTTTCACTTTCTGTCAATGAGCAATATGAAAAAAACTAAAACAATTGTAAGAGATGATCATACATTTTTGTAATTTGAGATAACAGCAGTAGGAGCTTTGTCTTTAATCTCCCCGTCCTTACGTTTTCATCTCTTTATTTCCTCTTTTTTTTCTTTGTGCGGTCTAATGATCACTTTGCAGCATATTCAGGGGCCAGAAGTGTAGACAGGGAGAGACGTTAGGCGAAATATGTGCCAAGTACAACACAGCGCTCAGGGCTGTGTTTGTGTGTGTGTGCCTCCCCTCGCTCCTTCCTCCAGCTCCTTTCGGGTGCTCCTGTGTTCAGGCTGGCTCGGCCACAGCGGGGAAGCTCCATCTAATTGGAGCGGCCCAGCGGTGGTGGCCCCGAACCTCCGGGAGCTAGGCTCGTGCATTCTAATGTTACGCTCGAAGGAAATTGTCCTCCACTATTTCCTGAGATCCAATATTTGAGCGGCTTGGTTACCATTCTTGGTGGGAGAAAGAAAACTGTAACTGGTTTATTAGATTTGCTGCAGAGCTCAGTGTTGTCCTGTCTGCGATAGCTTGCTGCGTCGTGGCAATAGAGTGGGGAGTTCACCACAGGTTAGCTATCTGGCTTACAGTGCCACCTGGTTATTGGTTCGGTGTCATGATAAATGGAGGGATGCTTGGAGGAGTGTCAATATGCATGAATAGCATAGATCATTAGGATAATCCAGTGGGCTTGCTCCAGGTCTGAGAAGCGAAGCTAATGCGGAAGTGCCTTAAACTTGCATTTTTTTTTTAACAGCCAGCAGGGGGCGACTCCTCTGGTTGCAAAAAGAAGACTGATTGTATAGAAGTCTATGAGAAAATGAGCCTACTTCTCACTTGATTTATTACCTCAGTAAACATTGTAAACATGAGTTTATGGTCTCAATCGCTAGTTTCAAGTCTTCTTCGATACAGCATGATGTTCATTTGGTAAATTATGGTCCCATTTAGAGTCAATTAGACCATAAAGCAGGGGATGATTTAGGGCATGGTTACCTTGTGATTGGCAGGTCGCTGCCACGGCATTGTCCGGTCTGGGAGTTGTCCGTGTTATCGTCTTAGAGCTTTGACCCTTTCACGGTGTGTTTTCAGTTCAGGATAGTTAATAATAACCTTTTGGTCACCTGAAAATGTCTTATTTAGAGTTCGATTGTACTTAGCTCCACCCTCTCGTGTCACTTCTGATTGCAACAAAACAACATGGCGACGGCCAAAAACCAAGAGAGCGAAGGCAAAAATGTCGAGGCTTCAAAAACGAAAGACCACAAATCAATGGGTGACAGTGACTACGTCCAATTCTGATAAACAGTCTATGGGATAATCACAAAATGAGCCAGTTGAATGGAACTTCAGCATGTTTAAAGGTGCTCTATATGATATACAGAGCATTAATATAGCAGCAAACGACTATTTGCTAGTGCATGTGAGCGTGCCCCGATGGCTAGCTCAAGGCCGCCGCTCAGCAATGCTCTCATACAGCAGTTACATCTGATAACGCTGTCGCAACCGATGGCGTCGTCCCATTCTCCGGTTCCCCCCAAGTAAACACTGTTAGCTCTGTCAGCATTGTTGCCGTTGTTTCCACTGTTAGCGCCGAAATGCTCAATCTCACGTTTAGCACCTTTAAGGTGTTCTGACGTACAATTTTAACCAGCCAATCAAAAATGGACATTTTCCACAACAAAGCTAAAAGGCCATGTTCAGACCAACTATATATATATATATATATATATATATATGTTCTCATTCACTTCAATGAACGAGCCCAACACAGAGGCCTCTGGCAAATAAAGGCAGGGTTGTGCAGCAAAAAAGCTGAATCAGACTCACACAACACAATCAGTGTCATTTGGCAACCGCACTACGTGGCCAAACAAATATGTTCAAGCACGCATTCATGATTATTTCGTAACGTGAATGGGGAATTCCACCTTTCATCGATTGACACAAAGGATTAATCTGTGACGTTCCAGAGTTGTAAATGTCTGTCAGTGTATTATATAAACTGCTGTGTTGTGTTTTGACGTCTGATGCAACTAAAAACACATGGATGTGTTTTTCAAACTGGACTTCCTGGGATTGAATTTCATCTTCTCGATGATACAACACACCCACGCAAATGCTCTGCTATTTTTAGCTTGAATGTCCTAAAAATAGTGTGTCTAAATAATCTCACTACACCGATGACAGAAGAAATGATTTTAACCACTTAGACTTTCCGCTTTGACACTGTCAACCTCTTGATAATCAACCATTGTTTCCTCTGGATTTGTCACTGTTTTCAGCTGAGGTAGACTTTGAATAGTGACTCAGGTGTGTGGTTTCACCTGTCAGAGGTGAAAGCAGATGGCGGCTCTTGCTTTGAGTCTATAGGAAGTTCAGAGAGACGTATTTGCACAAAGATGAGGTTTTGTCCCGTTCTCACAGCTTACGCTCAGTCTGGGCGACAAACGGCCTCTGACTCACCAAACAGGTTATCAGGAAGCCATGACCCTCTTATCGCACCGCCATGCACACTCTGTAATTAAAAATCTAAGGTTACCCAGCACCTACACCTCAGCGCACTCCCGTGGCCTCAAACTGTGGCTTCAGCGCACCTCGGTTTGGTTGAAGTCGCTCACTGAGGCCTAACTCTTTAATAATGGGTGTCTGTACAGATGGCAGACCCGGAGAAGGGGCAGATGAAGTCCGATGGATGGCGAGCGTGTGTGGGGGAGTGGAAAGTTTTGTCAGTAAGCCCCGATCCAAGTCTCTTGGGTCGCCGCTTAAAGTTGTGCGTGGAACAGGAAGGAAAAGGAACACCTCTGCATGTTTCTCGCCAGCCTAAAGATCACAAGCCAAGGGAGGGAGAGGGTGCGACACAAGGCGCCTGCAGTCCCACCGGGGGATAGAATTTACAGTTGAAGGTGAAGGCTAATGGTGAGGGAAAACAACAACATGGAAACATGACAGAGAATACGAGATGGAGAGCAGCATTTCAATTTAGTATCATATCAGAATCACGTTTATGAGTGCTGCCATTTGGCCCTGAGGTGGCGTTTGGTTTTAAGAGTTTCTTAGTTTATTTAAGGTAACCAGACTGGATCTGTAAAATAAAATAATATGGAACACTTCTAACCACTTAACAGTCAGGAGCCAAAAGGTAGGTAAGGTGGAAATCCGTGTTTTAGGCGTGACTAGGGAGACTCTTTGTCCTCGGCGGTGACAGGACATACACAGGCACCTCCTCAACAGGCGCCAGCTGATTTTTATCGCTTTTGAAAACTGACTCCACTTCCCCAACGTCTTTACTCTCTGAGGTTCTACATATATTTCCGATTTCTTGCAAATGATAACAGGTAATTCTATGTTGGCTCAGTCCAAATCTACCATCAACAGTCTCAGTTATGAAGCTAATATCTCTACTTTAATGTTGTTTTTTATGAAAATAAATATTTGTAAGCTTTATGAACCGGCACTTCCAACAGAACTGCTTTGGATAGAATTGCTGACCAAATGGGACTGATAATTAAATAAATAAAGCAAAGTACAGTTAGTTTAATTTGGGATTTGCCCAAATACAAGCCTCTGATCTGACCTGCAGATATTGTGTCTTATTAATATTCTTTTTTTCTTTAAATAACGAGTCCAATTTTACTAACGGAAAGTTCAATTTCATAGCTCCAGGTTTCTTCAAGGCATAAATCCACATCTAAGATACAGTGATTAGATAAATGTTGTTTATTTGTTATGGCAACCATTTTATTTTTTTAATATGGTCTGCTTATGAATAATTTATCTGCTGACGGCTCATGTAATCCTTTTACTGTACTTGCCTGGCATCCTGTCGTGTGCTGAGTGAAATCTGGATTCCATCAAGTCCTGTGTTGTGCATTACAGCAAAATCCACTCTGTGTGTGACTTTTATGAAATCAGACCTCCATTGCATTCACCAGTAACAGGCTCATATCCTTTTTGGAGGACTCCGTAGTGTTAATCGGCCAATGAGGAGCCATATTTGATTGCAGGCTTGTAGTTGCAGGCCAGTTATTGCCCTGCAGGCTGTAACAGATACGGTGGATCTCAGGGCCTTTCTCCAAACATTGAGGTTTGGCTGATCTACAGGGTGCCAGTGTGGGTGATGCCTGCTTTCACACATTGGGAGAGACTGCACAAGCAGAGCCAATTACATAATAATGATCTCATCCATGGACAGCCATCCCCACATGACAGCCAGTCTATTACCCTGTTACTGTCACCTTGGGAGTCATGGAATGGGTTGGCATTATTATGCTGTGTAAATTGCTTAAATGTGAACACAAGTGTCTCATATGAAACTGCACAAGGAGGACTGTGTCAGGACGCCAGTTAGCACTTCTAGTTTCTGAATAGGGCTGTCAACAGATTAAAATATTTAATTGCGATTAATAGCATGATTGTCTATAGTTAATCACGATTAATCGCAAATTGATCACATTTTTTATCTGTTCAAAATGTACCTTAAAGGGAGATTTGACAAGTATTTAATACTCTTATCAACATGGGAGTGGGCAAATATGCTGCTTTATGCAAATGTATGTATATATTTATTATTAGAAATCACTTAACAACACAAAACAATGACAAATATTGTCCAGAAACCCTCACAGGTACTGCATTTAGCATAAAAATATGCTCAAATCATATCATGGCAAACTGCAGCCTAACATGCAACAACAGCTGTCAGTGTGTCAGTGTGCTGACTTGACTATGACTTGCCCCAAACTGCATGTGATTATCATAAAGTGGGCATGTCTGTAAAGGGGAGACTTGTGGGTACCCATAGAACCCATTTTCATTCACATATCTTGAGGTCAGAGGTCAAGGGACCACTTTGAAAATGGCCATGACAGTTTTTTCTTGCCAAAATTTAGCGTAAATTTGGAGCGTTATTTAACCTCCTTCGCTATGAGTTAGTATGCCATGGTTGGTACTAATGTATTCCTTAGGTTTCTAGTTTCATATGAGAATAGTAACATTATTCTGAAGAGGTATTTATTTTGCAGTGAAACACATACTACAACTTTTAGCTTTCTGTGGAGTTTGTTATCAGCATGAATGTTCATTGTAGAGAGGCTGTGGCACAATTCTTGTGTTGACCTCAGTTCATGTTTTATGATATAACTGATGTTTGAGGCGTACTATATATGAAATAGAATTAATATGACTTGCAACTCATGGCATATATAAAATAAGAATGACCCGAAAAAGAGCTATGCCAATGTATTATTAAGGAAAGTCGGCATGTTTACAAAATAATATTTTTCTTCATATGAGAACAAGAAGATTTTTGTTCATATGGTTTAACTTTAAACAAAACGACATGCTATCTATGGCCTATAAATGGTCTGTGAAATTATGAAACTCTATATTTTTTTCTGTTCTGTTGACTTTCACAGAAGGGGCTTGATCTACAGACATCTGTAATCAAGAGAAATACAGACACAGTCTGACGTCTCAGTCCCTGTCTGTGCCAGCGTTCTGAGCCAAGAGCAGGGGAAACAAAGCAGGGCACAGAACAGCCACGAGGTGCACGTGGCTGCAGCAGACAGCCGCCAGATGAAGTTTACTTAACTGATCCGACCATAAAATCCAGAGTTTGATTAGCGAGGCAGCCCGAAGCAGTCGCATTAGCCAAGGGAAGCCTAATCATCATCATCATCATCATCATCATCATCATTGCTGGACTCTTCATTTCTCCTCCCTGTTGCGCTGGACTCGATGCGCCGGCCCCGTTCCATTCCTGTTTTTTCATTCAGCCAGCATCACCATACAAGTGATGTAGTGTCCTTCCCAAATCAAAGTCATAAAAAATGGCCTTGCCTCCAATGCTCTGCACCACCTCTTTCCTGTTCTCCCTCCACCCCCACCGCCCTAAAGCTGTCAGCCCCGGCTGCTGTTCCCCTGAGGGAAAATGAAACCTCACAGCCAGTCACTCAGCCAGACAACTGCAGGCTGGACAGCCCTCGCGGTCTATCATGCTGTCATACGGTTTCTATAACACTCAACAACCGATCGCCATTTTACAGTTGTCTCGCCAATTATTGCTTATCCTTTGCAAAATGCGAGGGATTGCATATGAAAGAGCACAATGCTCTAAAAAACCAGCAACAGATGTGCGTGCACAGGCTGCCTGGCTGAGACGGGTCAGTGAAGCTGCCACTTGAGACTTTGATATAAACAGTCTCGCTGCCAAGAAAACATGTATGTTAAGTTTGAAAGAAATGTATCAGTAAAGTGATAAAGAATGGTGTGCCTGATTTTAACTAACCTAGGGGTTTGTTTTCACCCTTCATAGTCCAATGGCCACTCGTGTTGTTGGACCTACTTTTTAGAAATGTTGCCAATACAGAGATCTCAGCAAGTACTTTGGTGATAGAAACAATGGCCGAAATCATAGTATTCCTTTAAGGTTAAAGTTACAATCTGGAAGATCTCTATTTTGTTCTCTTTGGCGGCATCTATGGCGATAAGCGGTAATTGCAGGTGTGTTTTTGGATCCTACATTTGCCACTTGTGATTTTTTCACGGGAATGTCCAACACGTTCTCATCCCACCTCGTCAAATACTGACGCTTTTTCAGACCCCTTCGGTGTCACTTTTCGGTTGCAGTAAACACGTGGTTAATGTTGTGAATTAAAAAAAACGCTTAGGATTAAACAACAAGACCACTATAGTTAGGTTTAGGAAAAAACACCACAATTGGGCTTAAAATTACTAAGTTTGTACAGTGAAAACGTGACCTGACCATGTGAACAAAGGACACAAACGATCAGCTGATTGTGAAGTGAAAGCAGAAACGTAACACGTGGTACACAAACAGCGGTCTCCTGGATGAAAGCCTTGTGTTGTTGGACCCCTTTGGCTCTTTATACTACAGCACTTTCCCTGTGCGTTTACTGTTGCTGCAGATGGGTTTACATTGTAGTTAATGGATAGCCCAGTGCGTCGCATACCAGAGCTAAAGGGTGTCTTGTGCGGCGGTATCAAACTCTGACGGCCGGGACAAAACGTTTGACGCCCTGGGAATGAGAACCACAGACACCCTGTTTGTAATAATGCAAATGCGAGGGCTTTCATCAGTGGGCCGTATGCTCAATCACTATTGTGTTACCTCATTCAGTGATAGATAGTGACCGAGATTAAGGTATGGTTAAGGTTTGGCAACTAAAACAGTTGGTTATAGGTCACGGTAGGTAATGGGTAGAACATTTACATGTCTATCAGGGGATGCAAATTTCTGTCCTCCGCATGAAAGATGATCCCCATGCCCTTACCATCCACCTCGTTACCTAAAGGGCTCACTATTTCCTACATTGGCACTGAACGTTGGGCATTGGATGTGTCCAGTATCAAAGTAATTCCTAGGGATAACCTGACAGCTCTATTATCGTCACTACAGCAATAAGACAGGTTGTAGTTCCCTCACACACATACTTTAAAACATCCATTATTTGCTGACAGTGGTAACAATTTCTTTGACAAAACTTAAGGACAGGAAATGCCAACCATCGTTGTTGACATGATTTGGCTCCGTTACACTCCCCTACAGCCAATCAGATTCACTTAAAGCCAACAGAGAACAGGCCCCGGTAGCTAATTTCTCCGTCTAACCCCCTCCACCAACCTTCCGTGCCTTGCTGCAGTATGCACTTATATTCAATTTGTCAGCCGCTCTCATTAAACATGCAGAATAGAGAGGCCCTCCACTCTGCATTTCAGTGGCACAGCTAACCAGGTCAGAGTTCATCTGAGGACGGCTTTCAGTATTCCTCCTTGTGCGCAGACTAGGAAACATAAGGAATATTCTGCTGTGCCAGGTGTGAATTTTGACCTGAAAGAGAATAGATGCTACACACATTTTCCAAGCTCTGAAATCTGATCCAAAAAATACTTTAATGGTGCTTTATTTCTCCACTCTGTAATTGGGTTTAACATCATCAGCCTTGGATTTAAGTAAGCGCCGAGTCCGTCTGCTTAGGTACCGTTGTTAAGTTTGACATTTAAACACAAATACCCTTGAAATCATTTCACTCAGAGCAGATTTGTCTGACGTTTCACAGTCATTAGAAATGCTCACTTTTATTTATTTCATCTCTGTTTTTGCATGGATGCCTTCCTCTTTTATTTCAACCTTTCCACAATTGCTAATTACATTTTATTATTACCGCAAATTCCAAGCATTGACCTCAACGTGCACGCTTGAATCCTTACAAGCACAAAGAAGGGCCACTGCATATGGAGTTTTGTATGGATGTGGCCATAGCAGCCACTTGTGAAGTTAATATGTCCTGTAAAAACACTGAAAGGGATATTTATTACATCTTTATGCATTAGAGGACTTTATTTTATGAGGATTTTATGCTTCCTTGGGGTGACTATAACCTTTAGCTTTATTTTTAGGGGTAGTTTTTATTTGTATTTGCGCAGCTTTTTTACCACCAACCATCCCTTCTCTTACCTTCAAACATCATGCGCCATTATATGCTTTCTTAATTTGTATTATTGAGCTGTATTTTGTGGATTCGGCGCGGAGTGGCAGACAAAGAGACGCTCCTGCTTTGCAGCTTTTTACGCTAACTTTCTCAGCTAATTTTCAGCCTCGCAGGCATCCTCATGCAGAGAGGTTTGAGCTGTAATGCATGTGCTTGGCAGCCGTTTCTCCGTTGGCGTCCAGATGTTGCTTGGCCGATGCACAGCACACTTGTCAAATGAAACCTGGTGACGTTTCAGTGGCAATTATTCTCTTTGTGCTCAAGTGGAACTACACACATGTAGACACACACACACATACACACCCACAGTCAGGAAGAGATCTGCCAACAAATCTTCATTTGCCAGGAAGTAATTGTTTCCATGTAGCTCTATAAGATGCAAAACTCCACAGATTTTTCTTTGCTAAACAGTTTGAAGGATTCAAATAGAAATTAAATGCGTATAAAAACCTGTAGGATGACTTTATTATATGAACATTTGAATATTCTGTAGTGTTATATAATATTGTATTGGTTCCTGACTTGACTCCGCACCTCTGTGAAACGATTCAATGTCATGTTCACATCTTCATGGTCAATTAGTGAAGTTTGATCTTTTATATTTCTTTTAAATATGTTGGAAAGATGTCAGCAGCTGTCAGGATTCTCGTCTTCCTTTACTCGATCCGCCCTGCGGAGAGGAGTTTGGAGTTAGCGGCGGAGGAAAAGGGTGGAGTGGGAACGCAGAATAAGAAGGGGTGGTGTGATGATCGGGAGGGGCGGTTTTGGTCTGACATCCAACTCCTCAGCACACTTACTCAGGCTGGTGATGTTTTCCTCGTGTCGGCCTGGAAGCCGGTCATAAAACTTTCCAGTCACTCTCTGTTTGCTTCGTTATTGGGACATTCTGCACACTGCAGCTCAGTGACTGGCACATTATTAGATATTCTGTCTCTGATATACTGATATCACTGGACTGTAAACAATCACGACTTTACCAATGTGCATTGGAAATCATTGTGCTCCAACCTCTGATCTCCATTAAATAAATATGAATCCCCAATTCAAAATATTACCACCATCTATATGTATAAACTGTCCATTCGTCTCAAAACAGAGGGGACACATAGAGAGTGAGAATGAGCCCAGTGGTGGTTTTATGGCTCCTGGTTTTATAAGACAAGGGTGGGATGGTGGAGGTGAGGAGGAGGAGGGAGGGGAGTTGGTGAGCTTTAACAGGCACTTGGGGTTTGATGGCTGCTGAGGAGCTACTTGAGGAGTTGTGTCATTTTACAGCTGGGGTTATAGAGGCGAGGGGGCTAAATTACATCCAGGACCTCAGCTGTGTTTCAGGCCGACTGGGGCTGCCAGATAGAAATGTGAGTCACGCGGATGATGCCGTCCTCCTGTTGTGTAGGATGTCGGTGGATGTAGTCTGCGTGTGAAAACCTAAATAAACCTACTGTGGGTTTCAGGAAGGGAAATACAAACACCTGTCGCCCGGGTGTCAAACACCAGCAATCAATTAGACAGTCGTGGAAATAAGGAAATGGAAATTTAACAGCTATTTTTTTCTGTGCTGGAATTCTTCATAATGTGAAAAGTCTAATTTATTGCCTATTTAAAATGTTATTTTATTCCAAATCTTTATAATTTAAGTGACCTTAAAACTGCAGTGGGTAGAAAAAGTTATTTTTATACAACGGTCACTATGTCCTGACAGTAGTGCATTGGAAGTAAACTGAAAAAAATCATCTTTCTTTGTGTCCTCCGGTGCTCCTGATGGCATCTGAAAGATTTCACAGTCCGGAGGAAAACAACCAATCAGAGCTGATCTGCAGTCTGCCGTCCAGCTTCCGGCTGTCAATCACTCGTGAACTCCGATCAAACGGTCAAACTAGGCAGCGCTGATCAAATATAAATCAATATTCTGTTACTGTAATGCTTATTTCTTGCCTCAAATGTTCTCAGAAACATCTTGTAGTGCACTGTTTAGCTGTAAAATGAGAAAGTTTGTGACCTGGCAGCCATGTTGAGATTAGTTGAGGAAATACCAAGCACCGCCCCCTAGCCAGAGCACAGCCAATAGGAACGCTCTCTCTGAAATGACCTGTGATTGGCCGAAGTCTTCCATCACGGGTAAGATTTGTTAAAGCCTGAAAACAGAGCCATGAGGAGGTGCAGAAGTCTAGTTTTCTCTCAGAGCACTTGAATTACAATATGCTGAAAGGTTATTATGGAATTGTTGCCCAATGATGCCAAAAATATACTGCCTACCGCCACTTTAAATGTAAATAAATTACATCAAAGGTTAAGGCTAAACAAACACTCAACACTTCATATCACAGAAGCTCAAAGACCTGATGAAAGTCGCCCTGAAAACCCTGAAAACGAGACGCAACACTCTCACTTAGCACTTGCGTTTCTAAGTAGTAAATCTGTTTGTTTGTTCTGAGTAAACACCCCGAGCCTAAAAACAGAGGGGCTCCTACACTTTTTCTCTCTGTGTGACGGTAGAGGAGGTGCTGAAACGCACTCATCAGCCTTCTGAAAGTAAGCAACGCACTTGAAAAATAAAAGGTCGCTCTGTCTTTGCAATAAAGAGCCATTGATTGCTGCAAAGTTAATATTTTCATGTGTTTAGAGTATCTCTTTCTGGAGTTAATGTGCACAGGAGTGTCCAACAGATAGATTATCACCAGTCTCAGTGCACGGAGTTGTCCCAGCTGTAAACCACCAGGAGCTTAGTGCGTAGTTAGAGGTCAGAGGTTAATGTGGTGCTAGAGGCAATACAAGACATTGTCCTAAATATAGGCCTTTATATGGAGTCAGGACTGTCATTTGACCCCAGGGACGCTGGAATAGACATTTAAGAGGTGATTTGTCTCAGTTTGTTGACAGAGGACACTGCTGGTAATTTTGTAATTTCAGAGGGAGCTGTTATTTTCTTCAGATCTTACAGTAGAGTGAGATGTCACACTTCTTGACAGATATTTATGTGTTTATTCAGTAGAAATGTTCCCAGTTATTAAGGCTAACAATGGACTAATGTTCCCAATTAGAACGTATAAATAAAGACAGAAGAAGCATCTGTTGGTAATTATTGACCTTGCAGCACGCAGCCCGGCAGCGCAGCTTTGATGGAAGCAACACTTTTCTCGCTCAAGAAAAAGCTGGCCCTACAGCAGAGACAATTATCGGAGGCCACGTCCCGTGAGTTCAGCAGCGACTTTTACACGCGGACCACCTCAACTGCCGTGAAATGCTGGCCTGATCAGGCCTTCCTGTTTCCCTCTGTGTGAGCGCGCATGGCTCAGTGCAAAGCAAGCAGAGTGATGCTACGTGTCGGGATTGCTTTGGGTCCCGCGGTCAACCAACTGTGTTGAGACAGATTGCGCTTTTGCTCGGCACTGACATCTCGGGGCGTCTGCGTCTTGCCAAGGAGCCTTCAGAGACGAGGAGGGAAAGGAACTGCCCGGTGAGCCTGTCTCGTCTCAGCGTCCACCCGCTCAGGCCTGCTTTCCGGCCAGGGCTCTTAATTGTGTCTCTGGGTGAAGTGGTAGCAGCCCAGCGGTGGTGGTGGCGGTGGTGTGTGTGATGTGAATAAGACCACACACACAATCACATGCATTCACACATATGCACATTCACACAAATGCTGTAATCCCGTGGTCCGAATGAATGACCATCACAGTTGGAATTAGACATGACTATTTGTGGATATTAAGTGGTCCGCAGAACTGCAGGTCCCTGATACACACCGGGGCCTAGCAGCAGGAAGACCGTAGGATTACTTCTGGTTTGGCTAATGCCTGGATGGTTTAACTAAATGCCCGGGGATGATACCTTTTATAACATGACTCAACTCAATTCAAAAGTGATGTCCAGCATTATGTCAAAGCCAATTTTCAATGGGTTTGGTTTTTAACTTTAAAGCTACAGTCGGTAACTTTGAGCAAATATGATAAAAAGTTATTTTTTATAAAACTGTCACTATATCCTGACAGTAGTGCATGAGACAGTGAAAAAAAAAACAAGTTCCTCTGCATCTTCCTAGTGCTCCTAATGGCATTTTCAAGATTTCACAGATCAGAGAAGAGAAGTTACCGACTAATTTAACCCAAATGAGACCAATATATCCTATGTTCACACGACTCATATACACTTATAGAATACTTAAAGGTACTATATGTAACTTTCAGAAAATCCTTGCTATTAATAACACCAATGTCCGTTAAGTACTCAATACGCACTCCGTAGGGGCGAGCAATCATCGGCCAAAAGAGTGACGTGACATTACAGTACAATCATATATCACCGTTACTATCTGTAATGTCCAATCTCCATGATACTAACTAGCTTGCCATTTGCAAATTACTTCATCAACTAACGTTACGAAGCAAAACCGTCCCGAGTCTTTACATAGAAATGAGTCCACAGGCTGTTATAGGTAACCGAGAAAGTCGTGGAAGGTATCAGCTTTTAAGTTACATAACAATCTGTTCACAAAATGGCAATACAAAGCGATTAATACATGTAAGTTGTTACATATAGTACCTTTAAGTCTCTGTATATATCAGAGATTTTTTTTATTTTTATCCTTTCAAAGCTAGATTTTGGGAATACTTCAATTGAACTGTCTCCTGTTAAGGATTGTGCTTGTATATAAGCAGAGCCAGAAATAGATTCACAGCAAGTCTCCTCCTTCTCGCCTTCGTCAGAAGACTATCCCATAACAGTGATGTCACCAAGTCTTCCTCACACCTAGCCGAAAGTATTCAGCGCTGGCTCAGGCTGACCGCTGTCTGGCCAGCTTCCTGTCTGACCATCGTGGGCAAACACAGAGAGACGGGGCAGCAAACACGGGTGCATCCACCTGTTAACACAGCCGGGTCACGGGGGCCAGACAGGAAGCTGTCTCAGTTCCCTCTGGCTCAGCTCCAGAGGGAGAGAGAGGTGTGTGTGTCGTATAGGGCCACAGTTGAACTGTATTTCAGTGGAGAAGAGTAGCCTGAATATGGCTTCCTGGTATTTTTGTCTTTTGTTCCAGTTCTGGCTCTCACTGCTTTGTGTAATATGTCTTTTACTTTTAACCCTGAAATACAGTTGTAATGAATGACAGTATCATGCCCAGACTGGTCACTACTTTATAGTATTTGGCTCAAACTGAGCATTTCTTAGTCTCCAGTTGTCAGATTCTTTAATTGGGGAAGTCCGACCACCTACGTAAATTTATCTTATGCGTGTGCATGCAGCCGACCGACCACGGTGTTTATGTAGTGGTAATTGGTGGACAGGTGGGATGGAGGCCTGTTGTTTTGCTTAACCTTCTCTGTGGTAATTCAGAACCCGGCTAACTAGACCTTGCTTAACCCCCTGACTTTAGCCCCCAATCAACACATGGATATTAGGCACCGTGTAACCTCTGCCTTTGTGTATCTGAGAACTGGTTTGTGGTAAAAACCTGTCAAAATATCCCACTCTCGTTTCTGTTCGGCGACAGCAACAAGACCTCTACAGTAATTTCCAGAAATCTGTCCAAATTGCTTAAGTCTTAAATTATGTATAATTGGCCCCTGCGTTGGGTTACTGGGGGTAGCCTCCAATCATGTGGTGGGAAGCAGAAAGGGCCCTATAGTCACTTCCAGCTGGTTAATGATGGCCAAACGGGTGCTTACCAACATCACGCCAGTCGCCAAAGGTTACCACGGATGAATATTAGCTCCATGTGAGGTTTATTTTACTAAATGGCACCGGCACTTATGTGTGGCCAGCCACACTCAATGACTATGAATGATTTCACTGCTGGTACAATGCTGACTTGTCTGACTTGTCAGTTTTTCCTGTACGACACCTTTCCACATCATTTCACCTTTGTGAATAGCATTTCTATATTTAGGATCCAGCTTGATTTGCAATTGAAGATTCACTGAAGTGGATGCTCCCAATATTTCTCCCTAGGTGAACCCCCACAGCTAGCGGCCGGCCTATGCTATGTCAGTATTATCTTTTTAGTACCTGACTCACCTGTAACCTGAACTCTCTAAATAGCAATGATAACAGGCTTCTCTGCATGGGGTCACACTGCATTAGGGGTCAGGGTGAAACAGACTGTGTCTTTGTGCTTTGCCAATGAAGTTTAGGACCAGGGCTAATCAGGGGGGCGAAAGCGTACACCGCTCCAAATCAGCTCCAGCCAGGCCAGCTGAATTTATCTCAAACTTATTAACTTTGCTCAGGGCTCAAATTGAAACCAGCTCGGGTGCTCACGCTCTAGAGGTGCTGAGTGTGAGAAGTGACAGTATGATTTACAGGCGGAGCCATGGCGCAGATGCTGCAGAGCGAAGGACTGGGGGACTGAGGGAAGTGAAGCGTTTTCATCAGACAGGAAACCCTGTAACTCTGGAGAGTGATTGCTCTGTTAGTTTCAAAGTGACAGAAAAAAACCTACAGGACTGCACAAGTCAGCTAATGATGAGAGCATCACTATCAGCATCAGGAGTCTGTACGAGGGTTGGTACCAAACTCGGCACGTATAAAAAGTTGGTTGGACTGGTAGAAAGCAGCGTGGCCTTGTGGATAGAGAGAGATGACGTGTGTGCCTCTACATTCATTATACTTTATAAACTCGTCTTGCCTTCTTTTATTAGGCAAATATGGTTTGGGTCAACGTATCCTCATACAACGGTTTCCATGGTATTTTACGTAAAGTTATTCCTCATTTTTTGTGCATTTTCCTACAAATGTCCAACCAGTCTCATCCCAACTCATCAAGCCCCTTGGCTTCACTTTATTTCCGGCATCAAAACCACTATAGTTACACTTGGTGTCACATTAGGATTAGGCAACAAACCCACTATAGTTAGGTTTAGGAAAGAACTACTTGGTTGGGCTTAAAATTACTACGTTTGTACAGTGAAAATGACACTGAACGTTGTGAACACAGGACATGCAGAAACAAATGATTGCAATGTGACGCACGGGACACAAACAGCGGTCTCCTGGATGAAAGCCTCGTGTTTGTTTGACCCATCCACTTCCCCTCACACCCACCCAGTTTGTATCTTTTAGCTCTTAAGACTACATCACCACACTTCCGGCGCACTTTACCGGGAGCGTTTACTGTTGCCTCAGAGAGCCTCAGTATTTAACGCCTTGGGAATGAAAACGGGCTGGAATGTCCAGCAACACATGTCAATTCTTCTCATTACATGCATACAGTTTTTTAAAGAAAAAACTTCTGTCTTCACAGGAAACAACTTGCTTAGGTTTGGGTAACAAAACTACTTAGTTAGGTTTAGGAAAAGATGGTGGTTTGGAGTGGCAAAAGTTAAGTACGGAAGTTACGTGACTTCTGGTTTCACATGGGGTACGAACACCGATCTCCTGGGCAAAAGTCCAGTTTTTTAACCAATCCATCCACCCCGTCCTCCTCCATACAATGTGTTTGTAGCTCTTTATACTTCCTGGTTTATGATTACATGTATTACATACAAATTGATTTTGTAAGACATATACAGATTACAGTGCATTACTTTTTATAGGTATAGCTACAAACGGTGTATGACACCAGCCTGTTTTGGTAGTTACTTTCTTTCTGAAATTGCCTTATGGTTTATTTTCCCACAGCTCAGTAGCTGCTGTAAATTGAACTGGCCCTCGGACACTTGTTGATTTCGACCAAAAAAGAGTAGCACTACCTTAACTGTTCTCTGTGGGCCTCTAACAGCTGTTGACTAATGATCATGCACAATGGCCTTCATAACTCAGGGTTATCTCACAACACATTTTCTCACCTCTCACACAAATTTCAAGGAAAAAAAATTCTGTTTTCTATTTAGTGAGCAGCGGAAATATAAGTGTTTCTTTTTCCTTTAGCCTTAACAAAGTGTGTTTCTTTCTGAAGCTGCAGATGGCACATTCTCTCAGCTGGCACATAAAGTTTCACTGGCTGGCAACAATTTTTTTTATTGTTCCTGACCCAGGCTTCACAAGAGAGTCTCAAAACATATAAATCCTCAATGATCTTCTCCAGTGCGCTTTCTTATTTTTAGCTACCAATGCTTAGGATGAGCCCACAGATGGCCTTAAAAGAAAACACTTATGAATCCCCTCTTGTTGATCTTCTACCAGTAGTAGTCTGATAGTGGATGTGTGTGTGGTTCTGTGGGAGCATGCCTGTGTGCATGCTCATCCCTCCCCTCTTCCTGGGCTTTGTTAAGCCAGGTGTGCCTATTCTCAGTGCAGCGCCCGGGGAGCCGTGAGAACGCAATCGCCGGCCCTTCTCTCCCTCCTCTATCTGATTTATTTCAGCCTCTGTGGCATTTTAGCAAACAAAAGTACCGCTCAATATTGATCTGGAGCTCTCCCATTTCCTCGCTCCGCTCCCTTTGTTTTGCTCAGGTCCAGGGCTGCTGCTTTAAATCAGGCCCTCTTGACGTTTGCTTAATGTCTAATTAGCCATCGGTGGGCATGGCCTTTGATTATAGGAAGTGCCTGGAGGTGGGGCTGCAAAGACGACTGAATTTTGACAAAACACCACAGACTGATCAATCATTGCCTGACATATTGTTTTGTCCTTAATTTCAGAGTGCTTGGTTTAGGGATATGTCCTCTTGGTCACCTTCTTCTGGGTTCAAATGATGGGATTTCCTCTCACCGGCACATGTGCCACTTTTCCTGGGCCATGATGCGCGTCTCTATAGATCCACTTACATCGACTGCAGGGTGTACTGCGATCGACTCATCAATCTGGAGTGCACTGAGTTGATACAGAGAGCTAAACATCATTGTTAGTGTTTTTAATTGATCTAATTTTAACAATTAAAACCTTCAATAAAGAATCTCACTGCCTGATAAGCTCTGTTTACAAATATTTTGGAGAAAAAAATTGATTTTAGAAGTTTGGCGAATTATTTTTACTATTATATGTGCCTAAACTTTTTAAGATTTTATGGTCTTAAAAAGGTTTTGTATTGCTAAGAGGTTTTGGATACAGAGCCTTAGAAATAAAGCTTTCTCACTCCGTCTCTTCCAGCCTTCAAGGCTTCCCCCTCTATCCCAAACACTGGCCAGATGGCCGGAAAGTTGACTTTATTTAAATCTGGTAATTCCGGCTCTTTTCCTACTCCCCCCAACCCCCACACACACACAACGCCCTGCTCCCACCACACCGCCACTCCTCCGCCTCTCTATCTCCTCTCTGAAGATCACGGCAGTGGTGTGCCAGCGGGTAGCAGCCTCAGCTTAGAGTGGACATGTGAGAATGACACAGTGATGACATGCTTCTGCGGAAGGGATTAGAGGGTCGAACGCTCGCAGAGAGAGAAGTGAAACATTGAAAACAACAACTGGTTTACTCATGACGGAGTTATGAAGAGAGATATTTGTTAAATGATGAACGCGATTCTGTTTTCTTCATACTTTACATATTTTGCTCATGATAGATGATGATGATTCCCAGTGTGAAGAAGTAAACAAAATCGTTGAAACTGTGCAAAAATCTTTTGTTAGGCAACTTTTTTTAAAGCTGCGTCGGGTAGAAATGGAGCAAATTCAAAAAGGTTATTTTTATAAAACGGCAATAAGGTAATCTGAAAGAAATCATGTGCCTCTGTGTCCTCCGGTGTCCTTCTAATGGCATCTCCAAGATTTCAGAGACTGGAGGAAAACAACCAGTCAGAGCTGATCTGGAGTCTGCGTCCAGCTGCCGTCTATGAGAGCCACGAGTCAATCACTCGCGAACTCCGATCAAACGGTCAAACTAGGCAGCGTTGATCAAATATGAATTAATATTCTGTTACTGTAATGCCTATTTCTCTCCTTAAAATGTTTTCAGAATAATCTTGTAGTGTACTGTTTAGCTGTAAATGAGAAAGTTTGTGACCCAGTAGCCATGTTGAGATGTGTTGAGGAAATACCAAGCACAGCCAATAGGAACGCTCTCTCTCTGAACTGACCTGTGATTGGCCAAAGTCTCCCATCACGGGCTAGATTTTTTAAAGCCTGAAAACTGAGCCATGAGGAGGTGCAGAAGTCTAGTTTTCTCTCAGAACACTTGAATTACAATATGCTGAAAAGTTGTGACATTTTTGCCCAATGATGCCAAAACTACACTGCCTACTGCTACTTTAAGCGGACTGTGCTACCGTGTCTGTCACACGTCATTACTGCACCTGCCTCTTCTTCTATTTAAACTGTCATTCCACCTGCAGCCCACACTTCAGTGGGTACCTTTCATCTTGCCATCCTCCTTGGAGCGAGACCCCACACTGACAGAGTAATGTCCCTTATTAAAGCCCTCATTAAAATGAGGGTCATGGGTCAACCAGCCGGCGACAGGACATCAGGCTGTCATTAAGGCTAATTGTTGGCTTGTGATCATCCTCCGTCCTCTGCAGTATTTTATACCCCACATTCTTTTTATTTTTTTATTTTTCTCTGTATATTCAACACCTGTAACTTTCAAATTGTTGTAGTGTTGTCACGATCCTGGAATCGGAAAGATTGACACCACATTGAGGTCATCAAATTTTAGATTTTTATTAAACCATAAATAGCGGTGTGTGTGTCAACTCGCTGTTGGAGAAAGGAGAGAGCAGCTGGTAGGCCGTGTATCGATACTGTGGAAAATGAGTACTGAAACCGTTTCAAATATTCAGTATCGATATATATTCATACCTCGATATTTTTGAAAACACTATTTACAAGAATGCTTAAACAGATCTTCTGCTGCATGGAGTCGAGTGTCCAAATTTACAACAAAACCTCTGACATCACTGCGGCGTGCCCCTTGTGCTCCGCATCTATCCCAGTTCTTCCTGTGTCACCCTTTCAATGCTCCCCACCTTAGCAGGTCTTGTCTTTTAAGCGACCCCTTTTCTGAAAAGAGAGTAGCCCACTTCAGTAGTCCTCCACTGTGTGGCCACCTGAGAAGGAAACTGAATATAAATCCCTAACAATGGGCAGGGTGCTGGGGGAATAGGCCGAAACGGCCATTTAGCAGGTGCACCTTCGTGGCCTCCACGCAGTTCCCACACATATCACCGAGACCGGTGGCCTGCCCTAGAGAGTACCCCTGAATCGCCGTCCAAGATCAAGTAGCGATCAATTAATGGGAGAACAAGGCGTCCGCTGGGGGGATGTCCAGTGTCCCACCCTCCCCTGCTTTGACTCATAGAAGTGCCCATTTGCAACTCTATCTGTGTGGCTGCTCCATGTCAATGCGTGTGGGGCTGGGGGGGGGGACGGAGATATTATCGGGGTGACTGTGAGAACCGGCGCTGGCATTTCCACCTTTGTTTGCGTGAGCGAGGGCCGATTGGCGGCGCTGTGATGAGGTCACCTGGCAAAGCAGCAGGGGGTCCCGTATCTATTGTTCACCTGAAACACAGGGATGAGAACTGGGGTGGGGATGACAAATAGACTCTGTGAACGCACATTAGACAGGTGAAGGTTTTCAGTACATGGGAAATAATTAATACTTTCCTCTTACATAACATCAGTCCGACATATGCGGCCAGCTATTTGGACTTCAGGTCGTATTTGACATTCCTTTCCTATCTGTTCAAAAGAAAAAAACATGTTTGCTCATGGGTGACCGCTAGTGATATGCCAGCATTGATCGGCGAGTGTGACTCTGCTAATTGCATTCTTGTCCATAAGCAAACAGACTTAATCCTGGCCACTGATAAAGTCATGGAGGTAAATCATACCAGGAAAACACTGTCTGATAGGTTAAATTAATGCTGCACTGATATACTTAAAGGGATAGTTTTGGTGTTTTGAAGTGGGGTTGTATGAGGTATTTATCTATAGTAGGTGTATTACCTACAGGTAGATGATGTCGGTGTGCCCCCAACATCGAGAAAAAGACAAGAGCACACACAACGGAGCAAAGCAATACAGGACTGTGGACGGGCAGAAAACGCATTTAAGCCACCTAAAAGAAAGGTCCACCTAAAAAATATCTGTTTAAACCTGCAGTAGGCAGAATGTTTTTTGCATCATTCGGCAAGAAAATTCATAATAACCTTTCAGCATATTGTATTTCAAGTGTTCTGAGAGAAAACTAGACTTTTGTACCTCCTCATGGCTCTGTTTTCAGACTTTAAAGACTTTGGCCAATCACAGGTCATTTCAGAGAGAGAGAGCGTTCCTATTGGCTGTTCATTCAATGGAGGCGGCTGTCAATCACTTGGTAACTCCAATCAAACAGTCAAATTATAGGCAGCGCTGATCAAATATGAATCAATATTCTGTTACTGTAATGCCCATTTTTTCATCTCAAATGTTTTCAGAAACATCTTGTAGTGCACGGTTTAGCTGTAAAATGAGAATAAATTAAAAATAGAAAATAAAAATAGCCTTTCTTTTAGTTGTCTAAAATAAGTTTTTCTGCCGTCCCCATCCACAGCAGTACATTGCTTTGGTGTCGGTGCTTCTGTCTGCTTCTCGATGCTGGATGGTACGCCGACCTTTATCTATTGTAAGTAATACATCGACTATGGAGAAGTACCCCACCCAAACTGTCCCTTTAACAACCGATAAATCATACACAGCACTGATACAGTGTGCCTGCGTATTCCTAAAATATCCTCTTCCTGTGTTAAAGTATAGCTCGGTCCATATACCTGTAGGTTTCACCCACAGAACACATGCTGACAAGTTTGTGTCCATATTGTGGGTTTTCTTTATAAGGCTGGGAATGTGGTAAAAAGGGTATTCATAGCTTTTCCAACTCAGGCGGCTCCCCAGCGACAGTACAGCCACCTCTGAAAGCCCCAGCAGTGAATAAAGCTGTAAGTTATAAACAGCCTTATATAACTTCACACCCTCAAATATCATTGGAACATTTTCTTTACCTTTAGGTAACCAGTGAGCCTCATTAATGCAATGATTGATGGCTAAACTGTTCTCTCAAGGATACTTTTTTTAGACGGGGTGTAAAATCGTAGTGAGAAAAAAAAATATATAGGGATACACGACTCATATAATGTATGTTCTGTAAGAATTTGTGGCTAATTTTATTATCAACACATATTTCTTGGCGTTCACGGTGAGGCGAGGAGCCTGTTCACCTCTTCACCCAGCTGATTAAATGGATCCTTTCTTTCCTTTCCCTTCACCACCATGGAGTGATGGACAACTAACCTGCAATTACAGTGACCAGACAACCCCAACAAACTAGCCTGTAATCACCACTATCAAGCAAAGCGGGAAGGGGAAAAAGAGTCCCGAGAGGAACCTGGTCTGATCCTCACCCCACCCCCCTCTCCACCCTGTTTGCCCACCACCCCCTAAGACCAAAGGAGAATTGTGAAAGGTATCCTGCATCAGTAAACAAGGGAGGTCTTCAGGTCTTTAGGGGGCTTCCCTCTGTTTTCCATAGAATCAAATTATGTTAGAAGCTCACGCAAGCGCTGCCCACGGCTGTTATGACAGCGAGGTAGATACTCTCTCAAACCACCTGTGACACTGAGCCCAAACACGACCCTTTAACCTGGGGTCACATCCACTTCACCACATCCAAACCACCGCACAAGATCAGCCTCTTTTAAATAACGAATCTTGAAATTTAGTCTATGAATACTGGTGGTGTAAGAAAATATCGATACACATGAGAATCACGATATTATGTTTTGCAATACTGTATCGATTCTTCAAAACGCTGTATCGATTTTAAATTAACCTCTTAAAAATTGGACAGCCCGCTGGCTGACCTGGCCGCTATTCTGTCTTTCAGAGGTAGTAGCTGGCTCAGTTTTAAAGCTAGAGTGGAGATACTGCTATCATATCAGAAACTAGAAAAACTAAGGAATCCATTGGTACCAACCATGTCATATTAGCTCGTCATGAAGGAGGCTAAATAAAGCTAATAATAATAAAGTTACAATAAACTTTGGAGAGGAAAAACTGGCATGGCCATTTTTTCAAAGGGGTCCCTTGACCTCTGACCTCAAGTTATGTGGATGAAAATGGGTTCTGTGGGTACCCACGAGTCTCCTCTTTACAGACATTTCATGCAGTTTTGGGCAAAAGACAAAACATGCATGCAAAAGTTTTTTTAATTCAGTATGAATGTGTTATTTTCGCCTATTCTAAAATAGTGTATTTGAATATTTCTGCATACTGGGGTCCATATCCAATTGTATTCATGTGTAATGATGTTAGTCCCCATAGTAGCCAGTTTACATATTGACATTTTTTACTCAGATTTTATACATATGGAGGGTCTTTATACCAGTTTTCCTAAAATTAGATTTTTTTTAAAAATCGCAATATTTCGCCTTGTTTACAGTATCGCATATGCATCATACAGCCCTAATGAATACTATTCAAGTGCACTGAACTTCCCTTAAAATCTAATTTGGTGCATGTCGGATTTGAGATATTTTAGCTAAAATATACATGTTGTGCATTTACAGAACACCCCACATCAAAGTATTAATCCGTGGATAGATCTTTACAGTCATGTGCCTAATATATTTAGCTTTCTGTTTTTCTTCGGGGAGCAAACTTGATTTCTCGGTTCATTTAAATTTATAAGAGTCAAGCAAATGGAATATACATATATGTACTTTTTTGGAAAAGGGCAGTTTTATGGCAACAAAAACAGAATCTGTGGTCTCAACGGTCCAGGTTTGATGCAAACGCCTGTGGAACCTTTTATGCAACCTGGCGTCCAGGAGATTTATGAAAATATTTTGCTTTCCACCCTTTTGAGCCTTTTAGCCCTTGCTAAAGGAAAACTGCTAGCTCCAAGAAACCACACAGAAGAACGAAAAAAATCCACAGGGTCAAATGTCCTGAGTGGGCCGTTTGCCAGGTCTGTTCCACAAGCAGGATGCTGCTCACACACAGACTGGCTCCAGCCTCCCAATCCTGCAGAAACATATGAAAACAGAAACAAATCCCACCACGAGGGCCAGCACCAGTGGTCCATGAGAATATAAGAGGCTGTTTTAGTGCAGGAACAACGCAGATCGCCCAAGAAGATTAGCCTCGGTGCTACAGGGCCTCGTATAAATCTCCTTCTAATTGGCAGGGGAATTTGATTTGACTCATGCACTGTGAGAGGCCAGCGCTCATTATTGCTGCCCAGTTAATGCATAAACAGAGGTCTCAGCAGGTCCCCACTAAGTGGTAGCAATGATCAGATAGCAGCCTCTCGGTCTGAGAGGTTGCCTTTACAGAAGTTAATTGTTCTTATTGCAGTGAGCTCAATCTGTCAACTTTTAGAAACAAATTTAATGCTAAATGAGGTCACAGTTAAATCCCTCAGAAAGCACTATATCTGAATGTGGGTCAGTGCCAGTGACGGTAAACAAAATGTATGATTTCCACTTGATATAACACATATAACATGGAATATCAAAGTGATTTCAAATATTAAAATGTGTTGGATAATATTTAAAGGCTATGCATGGAGGATTAAAGGCATAATTTAAAGGGGAACACCTCCTAAATTAAGAATTACAATATGTTATTTCCATGGTCTAGTAAAGTTCAATCAATATGTGTGAACATGAGCTTCTCTCTCTCAAAGCCAGAAACCAGAGTAGTAAGTCTCAAACTTGTGATGTCATAGGGTATAAAGTCTGGAGCTGCTCCACAGACAATAAATTAGAGATTGACTTTATGAACCCACAGAGTGTTTGTTTTCTTTTTTAGATCCAAATTAGCTTTATTCTATTGCAGTGTTGTCAGTTGTGAAACAAAAAAATGATCCCATATACTCAGATCCTTCCCCTGGGTGCTGTCAGTGTCATCTACAACATCTCTCCCCATTCATTGTCTATGGAGCAGCTCCACACTTTACGTATACCCGATGACATTACAAGTTTGAGGTTTAGCATTCTAGTTTTTGGATTTGGGAGAGAGTTGTTCATGTTTGCTAATATTTTTGGGCTGTCTTAGACCATAGGAAAAACGTGTGAAATTCGAAAATGGGCATAGTTCCTGTTTAATGTGCTTGTTTTGTAAGTGACATTCTGACATATTTTCCGTATTTATGTTACTTTGTTTCCGTAAATATATTACTAATTTATTTACTTATTTTAAGCCCAACCATGATGTTTTTCCTAAACCTAACTAAGTGATTTTGTTGCTTAAACCTAGCTGTGGATGTTACCATCGTTTTGTTGCGTGGCGTACAAATGACGCAAAAATGTGTCCTCATGACACGCGGAATGTCCTTGTAACGTTGTGTCATTCATACGCCTTCCCATGAGATCGGGTTGATATATTTATATTACTGATATACTGATATATATATTGCTACAGTACAATTATAGATCCTATTTTTTATTTCTCCCTTCATTAGCACATCAGTGCTCATTGTGAGGCAATCCCTGTTGGTAACAGATTACTATGAGTGATTATAAATCACATTTTGCATGATATTATCTCGCCTTTTCATTCTGCATGAAATAATTGAGAATTTTAGACAATGTGATTATCTTGATATGGATGTAAGAAACATCTTGAGCAACTTCCTTCTGGTCTTAAACTGACAGAGTGTCATCAGCGGGATGAGTGGGAATGCTTTTATTCCCATCCGTCCACCTGCAGTGAGCCAAACGGTCCCTCAGTGCTCTCACTGTGATTATGGGCACTCTCAAAGAACAAGAGTTAAGATTGGTTACTAATTTGACAAAATTGAGGCCAGTAAGTAGCATGACCCAGCAGGGTCAGGCCCTCCGGTTATAGTAGCCATCATGCTGAGTCTGCCCACAGGCAACAGTAAGGGTCACAAGGGAAGACGGAAGCAGCTCCTGGAGACTGTAGCGGAGCCAACCACCCACCCTTGGGCTCCGTGGGGGTGGAGGGACAAGGGCACAATAATCCAGGATCCATTAAAGTGTGACTGATGCCATTCTTTTTGGGGTCTTATGACTGGATATCTTGCCTATATGGCAGCCGTGGGGATAGTTGGCTTACAATGCGGGACAGACAGACCCACAGCAGGCTGCAAGCGATCCAGACACTGACCTCACAGTGGAATCTACTTTGCTGCCAAATTAATTTTTCCATTTCACTAATGGGTGTATACCAATAACTTCTTTAATATGACAGCTTGTCAGGGTAGCAAATGAAAGTCAAAACTTGGAAGCTCAATCAAACATCGACAGACCCTGCTGTGAGCTGAAAGGTATCTGTTATGAGTTTATTTAGTTTGTGTGTGTGTGTGTGTGTGTGTGTTACATTCCTGAATACATTATCTGGAATTAACTGTTCCTAAATACCATGTAGAGCATTACAACATGCAATTTATTTTAATAGTGTAAACAAACAAGGTTTGCTGGAGCTGCTGCTTGTAGTACGAACAGCTCATGATTAAATCTGTAACAGTGGGTGGCATATCCTACCTTTCATCACCGGCCAATATTCTACGTCTGGCCCCAGATTTGGCCCAAGATGAGGGGTGACAGGAATCAGGATAAGACTCGCTGACCACTAGACTGAGGACAAAGTCCTGAAGCCCAAGGGCCTGTAGGAAACCAAATCCTGGCTATCCCTATGTGAAAAAAATACATTTGAACATACTAAACTTTTTATTAGGACTGTCAAAGTTCGCGATAATAACGCCTTAACGCAGATTCATTTTAACTCCACTAATTTTTTTAATGCATTAATGCAATCAATCTTTTGGAGGTTGTAGCGGGCTCAGTTTTAAAGCTAGAGTGAAGATACTGGCATCATATGAAACTAGAAAACCTAAGGATTCCACTGGTCTAGCTTGGTGCAAAGGAGGTTAAATAACGCTCCAAACTTGCGCTAAATTCTGGTGAGGAACAACTGGCCTGTTGCAGTTTGCCATGTTATGATTTGAGCATATTTTTTTATGCTAAATACAGTACCTGTGAGGGTTTCTGGACAAAATTGTCATTGTTTTGTTTTGTTAATTGATTTCATATGATAAAAATATAAATACATTCGCATAAAGCAGCATATTTGCCCACTCCCATGTTAATAAGAGTATTAAATAATTGACAAATCTCCCTTTAAGGTACATTTTGAACAAATTAAAAAATGTGATTAATTTGCAATTAATCGTGATTAACTACGGACAATCATGCGATTAATCACAATTAAATATTTTAAGCGATTGCAGCCCTAGTTTTTATGCTAATGATGTTTTAATTATGTATTTAAAATACTGTGAGGAGCTGCAGAACTTTGGCACGATGTGCCTTATTTTATAATTAAAAGAGTGTTAGCATTATCTATTCACATCTCACTGCGACTTATATAGGAGCAAAACTAGTGAGGCAATAATACTGTAAATCTTTGTCTCACCAGACAGCATTAACTTTTACAGCACAATGAAATTCATTATATAATGCCACACTAAATTGGCCGCCTATTATTTCCTAACATCTTTACTTTTATGAGAAGTCCTCCCAGCAGGATCACAACTCGGGGATCTGCTGCTTAAGCAGCTATATGGTCTCATCCCTGTAAGCCCTGATAAAGGGGGTTTCTCTCCACAAATCCTGTTTGAGCCAAGCTGTGCTGCGTCGCCCCCAGATGATCATTTCAAGCCCCGAGGAAGCCGACAGGTCTGCCCCATCCCCAGACGGTCAGCAGAAGTGTCTCTTTAATGGTTAATGTGCCCACCTGTGGTGCCCCCTGCGTGAGCCTTATTGCTCAGGTCCTGGTCATATTGAGCGGACGGCTGGTGGGAAGAGCTGCTCCAGGCTATAGGCTGCTGCACAGGGTTGTGATCCCTTTTACCAGAGGTGTGGCACCCCACCGACTCAAGGCTTTATGCTATAAAGCACGGACACTAATTGATTGAATATGCATCACATGAAAGTCAGCCACACTGGTGATTTATGCCACTCTCATGTTGGTACTACAGATTGAAGATAACAGAGTTTGACTTGGACCGTGTAAGAGAGTTGAGATAGTTGCAGGAGTAACTCTAGTAGTCTGATCACATCATTAGGCGTTGACCCTCCTGACCCCAGACTCCGGGAGACCGAGCTGTAACCAAGGGAACTGATGCAATGATGAGAACCTGAGGGGGACCCGGTCTGAGCGCTGAAGCCACTGGTGTAGATAATGCTAATGAACAGTCATGCAGTGAAACAAAATGGCTTAATTGTACTGGATTCATCTCGTGCTGAGCCACAAAGGCTAGGGGGAGGTTACGCTTCCAAACGTAGATTATTGTAATCCTCCAGTAATTACTGAGCCACATCTTCTCATGGGAGCAGTGGGGCACATGAGAGGACTGGACTCTGCGTTCTTATTCGTTATGGCAAACTGTTGCAACCAAAAGCTGCACATTTCGTGTCACTCAGACAATGCATATTTATGTGGTCCATACAGAGCCCGCCGAGGAGATAGGCAACTGTGAAAGTGCACGTCAATAGAGCTGAAAGCGCTGACTGCTTTATGTTGTATCTCGGAAAGTTAGCGCTATAATGTGTTTTTATAATGCTCGCCCGTGCCACAATGGCCTTCGCTTTATGCCTTTTCAATGCCTTGAAAATGTTACGCTTCCATTCTCCCTCTGAAGCCACAGAAAAGCGCACTTGGCCGGGGCCGGCCCCTTTCTGGCTTTTGACAGGAAGCTCATGATTTTAAATGTACGGCTCATGCATAATGAATGAGGCTGCACAGGATGTGAGGGCAGTGCATCCAGAGAGCACCTGGGCCAAACAAAGATGCCCTTTCTGCCACGGGATTTGTGCCCTGGTACCCGCTGTCACCAGCGCCCGGCTCGCACCCAGCTGCGAAGCATTCAAGCTCGCCACGCACATTCATCTCGTCAAAGTTGACTCCAAAAAGTGACACTGTCCACTCAGACATAAAGAGCTCTTTATGGGGTTATTAATGATGGGCTGAAAGCTGTGGACAAATGTTTTTGGAACAAGTTTGTCACTGTGGCTGAGCGTCGCTTTGTTTTAGAGCCATGCCAGTTCAGTCGGGGTGCATTCCGCTGCAATGGCGGCGGAGCGGTCTTGTGGGCGCTGAATAATGTCAGAGGTTAGGAAGCACATCTGATTGTCACAGTGTTGCAGTCTAGTTTGTCTCTATTTCAAAAGTCATCGCTTTAACAACCTTATCTCAACAAGTTGCAACGACAACTTGTGATTATTCATGCCGCTGACCTTAAGTGACAAGTGATCATCTAAATGAATCTCGCAGTTTGACCCCTGCACATGACACAATCTTGTCTGGTCCTGTTTCGTAGACAATGCCAATGAGACTGAAAGGAATAATTAGCATCGTCTGGGGTTTCATTTAGCCTCCGTCTGAACAGATGATAAATGATTAATATATGCATCCCGCAAGACACAAGAAAACAAAAACGCCTTGGTAGATACAAACAACCCCACACAACAACAATTTATTTGTGAGCATGTGAGTGCGTGTGTGTGTGTGTGTGCAGACCCAGCCGACTTGGCATAGAATGACCCAGTGGCATTGTTGCAGTGTTTGCAGCCTCAAGCATGGCAAGATTTATGCCGACGGGGGTGTGTTGGAATCCAAGCTCTCTCATCCAGCCCAGCTGCATAGAGAACAAAACCAAAGGCCCAGCTGCAGATATTAGCATGGGCAGTCTCTCTCTCTCTCCTTCTCTCTCTCTCTCTCTCTCTCTCCTTCTCTCCCTCTCACCCAGTCCATGTGCCCCCCGTCCCACAACTCTGTCACATGCCCACAGGGCTTTTGTGCCTCACTCTGTTGTTATGGTAATGACTCGGCCCACAAGAGAGAAGAAAAAAGGAGAGATGTTAAAAGTTGATTGCAGACAAAATTGAAAGAGGGAAAACCAATAGGAAACAAAGAGGGGACGACTTATAAAAGAATTCTTAATTAATTATTGAGTTCCGCTTAGAAAGTCAAGTCAGTGTTGCCGAACAAAGGCAACACACACACACACACACACACACACACAAACACAGCCCCACATGAAATGCAAACAACCCTTACTTGCTGTATGACTTACATGAGGACTGGACATGTATTAAATGTAAATAGTAGGGCTGCTAGAGTGGAGATTCTCATCCGCGTCATATGAAACTAGAAAACCTAAGGAATCTATTGGTACCAACCATGTCATACTAGCTAGTCGCGAAGGAGGTTAAATAACGCTCCAAACTTGAGTTAAATTTTGGCGAGGAAAAACTGGTATGGCCATTTTCAAAGGGGTCCCTTGACCTCTGACCTCAAGATATGTGAATGAAAATGGGTTCTATGGGTACCCACGAGTCTCCCCTTTACAGATATGCCCACTTTATGATAATTACATGCATGTTATGATTTGGGTTTCTGGACAATATTTGTCATTATTTTGTGTTGTTAATTGATTTCCAATAATAAATATATATCTCCCTTTAAGGTACGTTTTGAACAGATAAAAAATGTGTGATTCATTTCCGATTAATCACGATTAATGATGGACAATCATGCGATTAATGGTGATTAAATATTTTAATCGATTGACGGCCCTAGTAAAGAGTATTAAATGGGAATGTGTTATGTAATTGTGCAGGGATGCTTGTTTTCTTTTATTTCTCTGCTCTCGTCCACCTACCTGGCTGTGTTCTGTGGACCTATAGCAAAGATTACATGTGACACTGACCATATGGCATCAGTTACCAGAGAGAAAGTAAAGAGAACCCAAACAAAAATCACTTTTTCTTTCTTTTCTTTTTTTTGTCAGCTGTGACAAAGTCCAGTATGTAGCGTTAAAACACAGAAAGTGTAACTGGAGCAGAGAAGTTTAATATCAACTTAGCAAAACTGCCAAAGTGGTGCAAAGCAAATGAAATGCACTCCCGCTATTATTATCATTCCCACCTTTTCACCGTGTTTTCGTCTAGCCTCAAAGATCCACTGGTGCTTTACGTGGCGAGACCTGCCACAGACTTGGCATGTGTATGTGTATGTTTGAGGGTAACAGGCGAGGTCTCTTTCAGGTCTGGAAGCTCTCACTATAGTTCCCCCACACTCTGTGGTCTAACGTATAATGTTCGCTTTGCTGGAGAGCAGAAGATCTCCTCAATCCCTTATATTGTCTCTTTAGGCACTTAATGCTTTCTTCTGGCAGCATACGCGACACCAGCCTAACCAAGCACTGGTTGACTCCTTCTTCGCCACACACAACCCAAACACACTGCTTTTTCCACTGCCCAATCACCCGCTGCTAGTTGGCAGGTCGGACAACTCACTTGTGCCACTGCAGCCCCGCTGTATTACAACGATCAGACAGATGGCTGTATGAAAAGGGGTCTCCCTCTGTGTGGCCTGAAAAATCCTGGCAACTGACGACTACTAGATGCCACGATCGCGGCGAAGGAGGACTGTTTTCAGTCTCCTGACCTCACTTATAGTCAATGTATGCAAAGTGTCACAGTGAATGTGAAGTATATTATGCACCTTTCTGCCCAGACATGACTAAAGATTTCCCATTTGTTCAGTCTGACCTTTTCACCAGAATGAGTGCATTTGAATGCATGTTCACAGCCCCGCAGACGTATTCTCACATGAGCATGCTATATTGTATGTGGCACTGGCACATAAACACGCTCATGCACAGATGCATGCATGCACACATACTGTAAGTACATAATAATGTGCTTTCCCGTAATGTTTCGGTGACATAAGTGTTTTGACAGCAGATGTGTGTGCAGTGTGGACTTTTATTTTCTTCTCTTCATCCAGTTTCTACCTCTTTTCTTTCTTTCTTTCTTTCTTTCTCTGATTTTGGGAATTCCCACACACTTTCCTACATGAATTAACACTTTTGCAAATAACCATGTTCTGACACTTTCTTTTAGCTAACCGCTTAGCCTTAATGTACAGTAGTCAGACATTTTAAGCAACACAATTAGATTAAGCAATTACATGTGTCACTCATTGACTGTTTATTGACCTTAGATAGGCCACAGGGATAGGGAGAAATCCATGTTTTAAAAGCATACCTTGGCTAAATTCAATCCATTTCCTAATTCGGAGGTATTTATCTGTTGGCGTCAGCCGGGGACACTTAAGTCTTGTGGGGCAACGTTTGTCAAAATAAATTTCCCCGTGCATGGCTAGTGGAGAGTGACAAGTGTGTATTTAATAAACCCTGATTTGTTTACCGGCTGAGCACTTAAGACCATAGGCTCCCTGAGCAATGACAGCTTGGACAACAGTCAAATGCATGTTGGGATGCAATGTTACTCTCCGTGTGTACATTGGAGTAATGAGACAGTCTTGAACATTCATTATATTCTGGGCAGGTTCTGGACGTTGGGGATGAATGGGACTCCCTCAGCAATCAGTATATACATGAAGCTGATGCAAGACCTTGCATATTTGGTGTAGTGCTATGATGTTGGTTTCATATTCCCAGTCCCTTCCCCTCTCCCTTTGTTTCACAGCTCTGAGTTTGGACTTTGTTCTCACACTGTTCTTTAGACTCTCAGGCCATAGCAGAGATCTCTTGAAGTGGTACGAGCGCTGATAAGAGAACACGCCAGAGAAGTTTCCCATCGTTGATGTCCCTGTAAAAATGCAGATATATTCTGAGAGATGAATATTACATGTATGCATACAAAATGTTAGTGGTATTTGAGACCATTGAGACTGATAGGATACTGCTTATTGCTTATATGGTACCATGCAGGCTAGCAATAACAAAATGTTTACCTTGAACAAATAAACTAAGAGAAAGTTATTCTTTAATGTTCAGGAAGTCATGCTATTCATTTTGTTAACCATTATTAGCAACGTTACGGCCTCATTGTGACCTCCTAAAGGGCAGCATTTGGTTGTCAGTCCATCAAAATGTATAGTCTTCTGGTGCGATGGAACATATACTGTCATAGCTCGTATTTGCATTTTAAAGGGGACATATCATGCTCATTTTCAGGTTCGTATTTGTATTTTGGGTTTCTACTAGAACATGTTTAAATGCTTTAATGTTAAAAAAAATACATTATTTTTCTCATACTGTCTGTTTGAATATACCTGTATTCACCCTCTGTCTGAAAAGCTCCGTTTTAGCGCCTGCCTCTTTAAGACCCTCTCTCCAGAAAAAGCCCAGTCTGCTCTGATTGACTTGCGAGAAAAAATATGATGCACCTTTGCAAAGGTAGTTCTCAAGCTGTGGGCGATATATTCTAATGAGCCTGTATGTGACATAGGAAGGGGAGCCAAATCTGATTGGCTTGTTGAATCACATGTTTTCTGATCTAGGCAGCCTACAAAAACTGACTGGGCTCTTATTTCAGTTTGTGGGTTGGTAGACACTCCAGATATCCACATGTACTTGCACAAGCACCAAAAAAAGTGAGTTTTCCATGATTTGTTCCCTTTAAACTTTTCAACTAGGCATGTGAGAATTCATTTTCTTACCAATCATCAACTTAACATCAAATTTAAATTGTTCTAATCATCCACATTTTGTAAAATGTCGACCGCAGTACATAATGCTTGCAGCACTTGAAACGAAATTCCAGTGTTGGCAAACACAAGCCTTTCCACACCGCCCAGTTAAAGACAGATAATATTCAGCAACATGTGGAGGGCTGACCATTAAGCTGCCCTTTCACTCAGGAGGACGGACAAACAGGAGGAGATTTACTGCTCTAATCAAAGCCCTGCCGGCTGCTGGAAATCGACCGTGAATGACGTCATCAACCTGTCCTCGCACTGACGGTTTGATTTATAAAGCATGCAGAATGCTCGGGCAAGAAAAAAAGAAAGGCTTTCACAGTCCTACGCAGAATGTGCAGTGTGAAAATTCTGACCTTGTGTTTTGTTTTTTGTCCTGTCGTACATCAGGTGTGTTGATTCTCCGCTTTTTGTCTTGGCAAGGGATAAGGAGAGTAGCTCAGAGGTAAACCAACTTATTTGCTCTTATTTTCTGAGAGCTAAAGATTCAATATTTATGTAGCACTGTTTCCACGTTTGAGGTAAAGCAAGTAGGATCATATGTTCCCTGTATGTGATGATGATGGTGTTTACTTGGTGTCTGTGCAACATCACACACCGGCTCTCCGAACACCTTTATCCCCTCTAAGCATACAGGAAGCCCAGTAAACGCTGTCTTCAAGTCCCTGGGTGGAAGAAGACTAATTTGGTTACTTGCTACAGGTTGATGGATGGATTGTGGTTAGTTTGCAAAAACAGTCATGCTTTGGGTTTTAATAAACAACCTAGGACCCTGGAGGAAATACTTGAGAAGCCTGAGATGAGATGGGGGCCCTGTTTTCGCCCCGATGTAAGCACCTTCTTGGAATCCAAAGATTTTCAAATTGATTTTCAAACTCTCAGTGTGAAATTAAAGGTTTGCTGGGTCCTATTAAGTAAACTCTCACAAGGCATAAAATGCTCTCAAATTGAAAATGTGCTTTTCCAAACATTTGGAGCAGCACTCAAAGATGTCCTGAGGTGGTAATGAAAGGAATGTAAATGGATAATGTTTTTATGGGACTGTAGTTGTGTTGGACTCAGAGCAAACCAAATACCGGCCAAGTTTTCCTGGCAGGAACCTTTTATTGGGATTCAATGATAATTAAAAACCCTGACTTATGCATAGGCGTACTTTGTCTTTTAGAGTCCAAGTGTACATAAAGGGGAATTAATTAAATGCTAGGCAGTTTAGTGTGGCGCCATGGAAAGAGTACACAACTTCAAAACATGCCAGATTCTAGATGAATCAGGTCGGGGTGATCTGTCATATATTGCCTGGTTCTGACAGGACATATACAGTTTCAGTGACGTGGCTGAGCGATTGAGACAAATTGGGCGAAGCTCACAAAGTAAACACAGGGGAGTCTCGGGACATTTTTCTGGTTGTTTTTGTTTTTAAATCTGTGCATTGCCAAGTAGGTTGACCTGCGTGTTCTGTAAACAAAGGGTTTCATGTTAGAGCTCATTTGGAGTGCAGCTTTTAAAAGAGGAAGTGTTAGCAGTGAAGCTAGCCAGCATGGTGCCTTGGTGCTTAGTACACTGCAGCTCATTTCACATTCGGCCCCTGAAGAACAAACATGAGATGACATATTGTATATGTCATGCAGCAGGGGGTTGTTTTTTAGCTCCTTATTGTAAAAGTTTAGTTTGAAATGTTTTTTTAGCATCATACACTGTTGAGTAGCATTAGTATTTCACACCTGGCAGGTGCAGAAATTGGCTCTCATACACCGTTCATAGCCATACCTATAAAAGTAATGCACTGTAATTCGTATATCCCACGAAATCAATTTGCATATTATGCACGTAATCGTGAACCAGGAAGTATAAAGAGCGACAAATGCCGTGTTTGGGGGAGGTCGGAGTGGATGGGTCGGTCAAAAAACACCTGACTTTCTGCCCAGGAGACTAGTGTTCATACCCCATGTGAAACCAGAAGTCCACGTTTTATTTGTCACGTAACCTCCGTACTTAAGTTACACCACTTTTGGAGATATTTTAACCCTAACCACAATCTTTTCCTAAACCTAGCTAAGTCGTTTTGTTGCCTAAACCTAACCAAGTTGTTTCCTGTGAAGATGGAAGTTTATTTTGAAAAGACTGTATGCATGTATGGAGAAATTGACACGTATTGCTGGACATTTGCAGGGAAACGCATGAAAATGAGGAAGAAATATCATACGGACCGTTTTATGAGGATACGTTGAACTGTTAGGAGTATTTTCAATTCAACTAATTTTGAGCTCAAAATAATGTCATCACAAAGTGTGTCTTTTTTATAACAAAATTGACATTATGCATCATATCGATATATTTAAAAATAGTCTCCTCAGAAGTGTAAAAACAGAGAGGTAAGAGGACTTGTGTGGCTTGAAGTGTCTGATTGGGCCCTCAACAATGATTGTGGTCTGAATGGCTTCACAAAGCCCAGAGCCAGTTTGTTTAAACCAAACTAATCCAAGCGTGGAGGCAGGACACTGAAATTGCAGGCCTCCTGAAAGGCGATCTGGCAGCAGAGCTATGGTCCAGGGGCTGAAGTTTACATAGGATAAATAAAAATAATGAAGAACAAAATAACAGAGATGGTTGCCAAGCAACCATGCATTTATCAATGTTATATTTATGTGTTTGTCATCGTGTATTTATCTATACCGTTGCTAGTTTACTGCTTGTGAATGACCATTTTAAATACATAAAAATTTGATTTATTCGACATATTGGATTGACATTTCTAAAATAAAGCCAAGAATGAGAAAAATAACAGTTAATTTAAAGTTTTGAGAGTCCAAATATAAACATAGTTAGCATTTTTTGACTGCATACCAATAGTGGCAAATTAATTAAAGGCTGAAAGAAATCAAACTCTCTAGGAACTCTTCATCATTGGGGTGACTTCACTCTCTGTCCATTAGACGATTAGACCTGACAACCTTGTCCTGCACGTCTGCACCAGCAGTGTGGTAATCAGCAGTGTCTGTGCAAACCACAGTATGGATTTCAACCCTGGACTGCTGAGGACTTCCATTGCTCACATGTGGCGCAGAACACCTCTGCCAGGCCTGTCAGTTCATGTTCCAGGCCACCGCTGCCTAAATGGATCCTGATTGGCTATTTGGACAGGGAATTGTGCAAAAGGTTGACATATGAATCACTGTCGCTCCCCTACTTCACACTGTAAAGAGAAACATTAGGAGGAAAAAAAAAAGCTATCCATGTAAGCTACATGAAATCCAATACGCCTGAGTTGACCTTTTTCTTCATGTTTAATCAGGACTCATAAATGAGACTATTAATCTTTATTTCTATCATGGATTATTATGACATTTTGATATGATCAATGCTGCTGAGAGCCTGGGCTGATTTGTCTGAATGTTTTTACTGTGAAGTCTGGTGCAAGACAGATGAGTTTTGACATGATGACGTCACCTCAACCTTCCCAGAGTTTTGTCTACCTGGCATCCTAACTACTGACATACAACAGCCATCGAACCACACACGTTTAGGAGCCATTTCTGTGTAAGCAATCTGAAAATGATAACCATAGCTGTATAATCGCAATTTGTAATGACATGGAGGGATACGACTCTGACGCAACATGGTAGACTTGCTGTGGGCTGTCTGGCTGTGTATTGTTGTAAGAAGCATGACCTACAGCCTCATACGCCTTCTAAATGGTATCACCCAGGCAATGACCCAGCCAGTGAGCCACTACAATGACTGACAACACAGCAGTTGTGTCATCACTTACTGGGAAGGAAATTCACTGTAGACACTGACGCCAGAATGATCAAAACCATCCACACCCAAAAACCAAGCAATTCTTGCAGGAAGAATCAAAGGTAACATTACACATTCTCCTCGGACACAAAAGGCGCTTTCGGACCCAAATGTTCTGGGAAGTCCCTGAGAGGAATTACCCCGAGAACTGCATACCTTTGGCGATTGGCGAGCGGCGAGCTTGCTACGTTCCACAAGCTCTCTATAACTTTTTTAGTGATATTAGTATAAAAGAACTCTGTTACTTGCCACAATCATATAAACATAAGCAAAATAGGTGTCATGAAAGTATCTTTTGCGATTTCGGTTCGGATTGGCTATCGTTCTTCGGCTCAGTGGGTTCTTTTTGCTACTGGGTTAGACTTTGTTCTACTGGGTTAGCCTTTGTGCTAGTCGGAGTGAGCAGTAGTGCTCACTCGTTCTCAATGGTTGTGTTCTCATGATCGAGTTATCTTCTGCACTTCGCTGTCGGTCCCTTTGTCCGTGTTTTCTTCCATTTTTTACATCGCGAGCTGTTGTTTAAGTTTTGTGTCTGTTGTTTACACGGTCGTGTCTAGAAGAAAGCCTGCAAATTGCGAAATTTGATCTGGGATCTGCAAAAACTTGCAAAAACCCTCGCGAGACTCAGTGCCCGATGACCTAACCTAACCTTAACTATTCTAGGTCAATGCCTAACCTTAACAATCTTGCAAGAGTTTCCCCAGTTTCCCTTTTTACTTCTAGCCACTACCTGTTTACACGGCTAACAGGTTTTTAAAAATGCCAGTTGCCGGTGCTGAATTGACTCATTATTTTGACCTATCACCGTACACTTACGTCACTCACGGTTCCTATTGTGCTGGGAGAATACCTACTCCGACATGGGAGCTAAAAAAGTCCCTCAAAAAGGAGTTCTAAGATCTACGATTGTTCCTATTTATTCAATAACAAGGGGTTCTTATAACTATGAAAAAGTTCCTCCTGTTCGAAAATGCCTAAAGTCAGTAATTATCAGCCAGCAGATCCAATGCCAAATCTGTGTGATGGAAAAAACAACCTTGTTGCATCTCCTCCCAGAGTCCGGTTTTGTGTGCAGGTGGAGCCTCTGTTATCATTGGATAGTCGTGCTCATCATTGTTCAGGTCCCACCACAGACTCAGGTAGTGTATCATGTTTATAGGAGCCAGCGGGGAGACGATAGTACTGGAACATCTTCGCCTTAAAGGCTGGCATTTCCTGTTGCAAGGGAAGGAATGTAGAAATACGTGTTTGATGCCTATGATTGTGATTCAGTTGCCAGGAGAGACATATTCCAGTAGTGGTGTCAGGATGCAGAACTGCCACTCTATGATATGACAGCGTGGAACGTGAACTGTCCAGAGTTGGGCGCGCACTATATGATTTCTCGGAAAGTAAGGGAAACCGTGTGTGTCCCGAGTCCCACTGATGGCGCCGTTCCTCAGAAAACAAGTTGCTGTACTGCCTCATGTAACACAATCGTCGACAACAGCTGCTAGAGATAGACAGCCTGTTTTAATTGCATTGGCACAGGAAGTGGGTGGCCAGTGATGGCAAGCTGAGGCAGACAAAAAGACCTTATCCGTCATGTCTACCACTGCATGTCAGCTGAGCATGGTGTGTGAGAAAATGATGTATGGTTGGCACACTAAGATTCTCTTCCAACACTGCAAAGACCCTGGATTGGTTGACTTTCCAATGAACACAATGTTGGGTGGGAAGCAGGCGAGTTCTCGTCTGTGTGTAGGTGTAAAATTCATGTGAGGGAAATGACAATATGTTCTCTTTCTCAGGAGTTTCCTCCAGTTTAACCAGCTCCTTCTACTGTGCACAGCCTCCTTAACAACAGGGTTAACAGGGTCCTGACAAAGCTGCCTTGCAAACTTGCAGAGGTCAGGGCCGAATTACAGAAACTTCTTAACTTGCAGATCCTATCTTAACTGTTTGGTAACCATGGTAATTAGGGTTAGGACCTGATTTAGGAGAAAGACTTTACAGATGAAAGGTTCCTTAGTCAATGTTCCTATCCACAAGCATCCTAACTTCCCAAAATCCTAAATAAACTCTCCTAACTTTAGGATAACCATTAATCTGTCCATAACTTTCACTTCTCCACCACTTTTCTTCTGCTCTTTGGTTGCCTTCGTCTTCGTATCACTTGTCAGTGTGGCATCAACGCTCCATTGGATGCCGGATACGGCGGCGACTGTGTCTGTTATCTTAGTCTACTGTCTTTCTTACACCTCCCGAGATAGCATTGTTGTAAATTTCCCAAAAAGAACATCTTTGGATTTCTTTACAGATGTTACCTACACCTTTAAATCTTCTGTCTTGAAGTGCCCGCCGTTGTTTTTGCTCCATTTTTTTGTATGTTTCAGTGTATGTTTCAGTATGTTTCAATGAGAAAAACAATGGCTACAAAGTTTTATAGCTCGGCGAGATAGGAAAAGTGGCGTTGGTGGGTAGGTAACAGACATAAAAGTTGATGCGATGTTGGATTGAGTATTTAAGATTTCCTAACCTGAGATAAGATAGGATGCATAAAGTTAGTTAGGATTTGTTTAGACTCCTATCTAAACTTCAGACTTAAGATAGTAAGTTTCTGTAATATGGTTGTTCCCATTTAGGGCAAATGACCTGCTTTACTGTTATAGCATTGTTCATGCATCCCAAAGGCTTGTTTTTCCAAATAAATCACTGGTCTCTGGAATTCACATTTCACAAGAAGCTGACAGGCAGGGGCGGTGAGAGAGTACACCGACCGAATGAACAGCTTATCACCTCTTAGAGGCTTATTGGCCGGTAGCTGGAGAATTTCAAAAGTTGCATTTTCTACCGTGAACATATGCAAGGTCAGGGAAGTGAAACAGGAGCAGGAGAAAAATGAAACAATCTTTGCTTAGTATTAAAAAACTGATACAGAGGGAATCCTCTATTTTGCTGAATGTTTCTAGCATTTTGTATTAATTGAGCTAAATAACGCTAGCATAGAATCTAGTTCTGCATATTAATGTGATCTGAATGGTGCGCAGATTCAGTTTGATTTTAAATAGCTTGCAGTTATTTTCCGAGTCCTTTTCGGTGCGAGGCCTTACTTGTACGGAGTGATTTGTGGTTCCACTCTCGCACCAATCAGGGAGCATATTCATTAATTTGTATATTTACAATATAGGCAAACCAAAAGGGTGCCCCATGTTAATTAGCCACTTACAACAACATTGCTTTTTAATGAAGCGTGCATCCACCAGTGTTCTTCGGGCTACTGTTTATTTAATCTCTTCATTGTAATGAACCTCAGATGCCTCATGTTTACACCAGCAGTAGTCAGTGAATGTTTTTCCTAATTCCCTTCAGCTCAAGGTAAAGTAAACCATAGATTTTCACCGTGTTGTTCCACTGGAAGACTTTTTCCTGTAATTATGCTGAAAAATCAAGTTGGCAATTATGCCATGTCCACTTAATGTACAGTAAATGCCACATTGCTACCAGGGGTGATGACAGTGACATCTAATTGTAATTAGAAGCAGTCGGTGAGTTGCAGACAATTTAATCACTGTGGCCTTATATAAAGCAGCATTGTAGATCTCTCTTCTTTTAGTTAAATATATGAGTGTGGGTGTGAAATATATTTGATGTTATGCTGTAATATAGATGTCACAGGGCTATTCTTTGTAATTGGAGGGACCTCTCCGACTTCCTGCAACCAACACTGGTCGGGTTACGCCAAGGGGCGTATGCAGATTGTTATCATCCGGTGATCCGTCAGAGTAAATAGGACATCTTCTATACACAGGAAATGCATGCATTCCACATGAACTGAATGGTCAAAACGTTCAGGACAGCTGAGGATAAGTGGTTCATTCTATGAATGGAG